>NC_133063.1:45210934-45517809 GCF_048771995.1 Taeniopygia guttata | reverse complement strand
ATCCTGTGCCAGGATGGGCAGATCCTGTGGCTTCTGGCCTGGTTCTTCTCAATACCCAGCCCTGCCCTTGGAAGTAAGGGGTGCAAGGAGATCTTTGACTGTCTGTATGGGGTGGGATTGCCTCTGCCATGTATTGCTTTCTGCTTCCACAAACCACTTTGATTCAACTGTGGGCTTCTCAAGCTCAAAAACTACCCAGCCTTGAACCTTAAGTAAACTGAGGCTTGGACTTCCTCGCACAGGAACTAAAGGATGTATTCCCAGGCACAAGATTAGCCTTGTTTCAGTGCTCCTAGTTTAGGACTGAAATTCTGGATAGCTCCTGGATCCTAATTTGGAATCTGCTTTTGCTGACTCTTCTTGGGGCTTTCTGTATGTAAACCCCCACATTAATTCCTTCTGGGCAGGCCAAGAAAAAGAGGTCAGGACATTTTCATAAGGAAATGTTGGCTCTTTGGGATATTCCAGGTCAGCCACAGGTTTTGTCAACCATTGTAACTTCATGCTTGGGGAGTGAGGAAAAGAGAGTGGCTCTTACCACAATGGCTTTCAAGTTCTCTGCTTTTCTCCTCCCATAAGATCAAGACTTCCTTGAAGACTCCAGAACCAGATTAAAAGCTATTGCCTCAAACCAGTTCATGTCCCATGCCTGCTGATGCCTGTTAGTTAAAGGACATTATCCCTTTCTCTGGGAGAGGGGGCTCTTCTGATGGATCAGGAGGTGGGTGCCTGACTGTGTCTCCTCTGGGTGTTGCATCCACTGCACAGCCCAGCCCTTCTGTTTACAGCCATGTTATCTCCACAGCCGCAGGCATTCGTCTCAGGTGGCTTGTCCTTGCCAAATCCCTATTTCATTATGGAATCTCAGAAATGCCCATTACAATGCAGTTCCTTAATGCTTATTTGCTAAAGGATGATGTTTAATACTTAAACTACCCAGGGAAAAAAAAAAAAAACCCAACAAAAGAACCAGGTCAGTATGGAAATTTCCCCAGAATTCAGGCTAATTTAGAATCAGCTAGAGGAACGAATGTCCCAAAGAGGACAGAAGACTCTGCTCTTGCTTGAAGCAATTGTAGACAAGCTCAGTTTGCTTTTGCAGAGGTGGATTTAGGGAGCGTCCAGGTGAACTGGTAGTTACAGTCTTTCAACAGCCCTGAAGACACAAGAGGCAGGGCATGTAGTTTCTCCAAAGTGCTTTTACAGTTCAGGAGCCCAGTTCTCTTCTCTCAGGGTAAAGGCTAGAAGGAAATCCTCTGCAGAGACCATGAGGGACCCAAGTGAGATTTAGGGGTACAGAATTAGGTCAGGGTACAGAAACTAGGGAAAAAGAGGAACGCCACACTTCCTTTCAGATTTAACCCTCTGATACTTTTTGCCTTTGCATCTCCTGAGAAAGAAAAACATGTTACTTGGATTGGAAAGCACTGAATATCCATGCTTCTATGCTTTAGCCTAACCTTGTCAACAGCTGGTTCATCCCTAGTTGCACTTGTGCCAACATAAACACTTCTTTTTCTTCCTAATGTACCCACTGACAGCAGTATGTCTTGGTCTTGTGTTCACTTTTGGCCCACACTGGACTGGTGAGACTCTGTTTACCCATTTGTTGTTCTAACATTCCTTTGCAACTTTTATGCTTTTAATTCACCATTCTTGAGCAAGGATGAACTGGAATTTAAGTGGCATTGCAGAGAGAGATCCTGCTGTGAATTGTGGAACAGTTTTAAAGTTTCCCTGCTCCTATTGCAAATACCTCACCTCATCTGTGGTAGAAACATCTCTGCATCTTGCAGGTCTGCACCCCCTTAGAGATTGGGTGGGTTGCACCAGCTACATGTAGCTCTCTCCACCTGGTATAATTGCTTTTGTCTTCCTTTGTAGCCCAACAGAGAGACACTCCTGAAGTGATCTCATAGAATACACATCTAAAATTACATCCTGGTGGGTTCTTTTGCTCTTAAGGTAATTGTTTCTGCGCTGAGGAACACCTCTAGCTGTGGTTAGGTTGGAGGGCAGGCACACTTTCCATTCTGGGACATGTCCTCACCTGTTAGGAAAAGTTCTTGTCATGGCTCCTGACCCACACTGCGGGCTGATGGAGCTTCACACCATTTCTGTGTCTTCTGCCTTTGTGGTTTTTGAACTCTCCTGCTGTGGTGCACAACAGCAGCAGTGTCTCCAAGTCAGGACTGGCTCTGCAGCTCTCAGAACAGCTGTCTATGCAGAGCAGTTTATGAGAGAAGCCCCTGCCAAAACCCTCTTTCAGGAGAGCTGTTTGTAATAGCTTTCTCTTCAGATATGTTATTAAAAAGCTTTCTTCTGGAGCAATTGATGGTTTTCCAGTGTGGATAGTTATTCTGACATGCAACTGCTGACAGTGGAAAATGGCACCTCTACAGGAATGATATGTGATGTACATTGTTTATTTCTGTAAATTAGGACAAGCTTTGGGGTGAGGAGGAAACTAGACATGACAAGGAACCTCCACGGGCACAGGTTGTAGCCATGCCCAATATAGCTCTGAGGGATCTATCCCTATGAGATACTTCTGAATTACATTAGGCGTAGATTAATGTGGTCTGTGGCTAATAGACCACACTATTTCCTTCACTTGGTCCTAATCAGTGGGCTTCATGAAGAGCTATTTTCATGAAATTTAAAATATTATTCCTATTACTATATAGTAACTCAAGTCCAAACCCAGTTTGCCGGGTTCCAGGCCATTCTTTAGTGCCCTAGAAACCTAAATTAGGATTGCAGTTTCATCTTAAGTTTCTCCAAAACCAGGTATCATAAGCAATACTCAGCTGTGTGGGTTATCACTCTTTCCTGGAGAAATTTCTTCATTTTTCTAACTCAGTTTGGAGGGCAAAGCAGACCCAGACATGAAACAGACACCTGCCTCTGCAAATCTGGAGATTCAAGGCAGGATGTTGAAATCTCTATGTGTAACCCTCCAGCTAGAATGGTTTAGAAAGCTTGTAAACTTCCTACCCACCCACTTCCTACCCTGCCTTGCTAGGCAAGCTATAATTTTTATTTTTAATGAAATCTAATGAACGCATCACCATACTGCTCCGTCAAGTAGATCATGGGAAGGAGAAGGTTAGAGGTATCTTCCAAAGGGAGATTTCACAAGGCTGAATTCTGCCATGCCTTGACACAGTGACCTCTCTTGGCATAACGGCTTTTGCACCAGGTGACCCTGCCACCAGTGCAATGAATGACTCATTACAGATTTGGGTGATTCACACTTTTCTCCTTATTGGATTGCACCATCCATCCCGGGATGAGTGAACAGATTTGGCTTGGACAAGCTGTGAAATGCACCAGCCTGGGTTTATCCATTCACTTACTTAAGAAAAAGTCTTGTTACTTTGTTAAACTTGGATTTTAATAGGAAAAATTACATTGCAGGGGGTGTGATTCAGAACTCTGTAGAAGCCAAGAAGTTTACAAGCCTGAATTTATTTTGTGCCACTACAGCCAGTAAGACAACAGCTGAATAGGAGCAGCCAGGAATTGGTTCTTCCTTTATAATTTCACCTGTATCTTTTCCCTGGCATGTAGTGATGAGGGACAGAGCCAAGTGGCAAGGCTGAAACACAAACAGAATACTCGCAACCTGGGTGTTAGTTTTGGATCTTGTCTAGAAATAACAGCCAGAGCACACAGTGAGTTTATTGAGGCACATTGCGTGGTTCTGCTGGAGAGAAAGGAAGGGAATAAGAAAGTTAGAAATGTTACAGAGAAGTGTTCTGTTAGACCAGGATCAAAAGGCATAGGTTCAAATCGTGGATAATTCCAAGGTACAGCTGTATTTGTTGGTCCTACAAGATACTGGAAGAAAAGTTTGAGATTTATGGCAGGAGCACAACATAATGTTGTCTCTGACTTCCCCGCTGAGTTGAATTTTCTTTTCTCCCGGAGTCTCCTCTGGGCAACCAGCAGATTCCATAAACTGGAGTGTTACACCGCCTTGATTTTTGACACTGTACAGATTGATAGGGGTAGTTAATTCTAGATACCTTAATACCTGATATTTTAATCACGCTGTGATTAACATGAGGAATCCCTTGTTTGCACTTCAATAGCTCTGGCAAAACCAGCAGGAAGTCAAGCATGAGTTTTTTGTGACAGAGTTTTGGAAATTTCCCTTCTTTGATGCTTTGTGCTGTGAAAGAGCTTCTTTGGATGTCCATGCAAGGCAACCCTAAAGGCATGGGTGTCTTTCCATGTCCACCCAACTCTAGGAGAGCCCATCAGCTCTGAGGTCTTGTCTCATATTCTTAACTGCTACATCCTACCTTGTTTATTTCTACCATCCCGTGGATTTATTCTAACTACCAGGATGAGTACAAATATCCTGACCCCCAGTTATTGTAGGAGATGAACTTTCTTGGAAATCTATTGCTGCTCAAGGACATCTTTAAATTATTTTTTGTTCAGATTATGTGTCCCTAAGTCCAGCAGATTGGTGTAACACATCAATTCCTGTATTGGCACAGAGGAGCTCCAGCACTGGGGCCTTTCAGGCCTTGCTCCCACTTTGATTAGTTTTTGCTTCTGAAAGGATGTTCTGCTTCTTCCTGCGTTGTGTCACTGTCGTTTCCCCAAGCTCCTTCCTAGATAATAACACAGCTACCTGTTGGGAAAGCAATTGCATAACTTCCCATTGCTCATTTTAAGTCATTGGATCTTGGGCTGCAGTGATTCACCCTCTCAACGCCCCAAGAAGGGAATCTGATATCACTCTCCAATTTACTGACGGAGAAGCTGGGGTGTGGAAAGGTGAAGGATTTGCTTGGGGTCAGGCAGTGAGTCAGGCACAGAGCTGGTGTCGGAGCACCCACCCCACCCAGCTCCTCAGGCTTGCCTGTGTCTAGACTTCTCCAAGCACCATCTTTGATACTGGTCTTGTCACCATCTTTTACCATGTTGTGGTTCTACCCCAGCCCTTGATAAAGTACCATGAGCTGCCCCCTGCCCATCCACAGTGGGGAAGGCAATGGCAAAAAAAATCTAATACTTGTGGGCTGAGCTATAATAGTTTATTAATTGAAATAAATTAAACTACACTACTACTAGTAATAACTATGACAATGAAGAAGGGAAAGACAATAAAACTCAAGAAAGGCATGTGATAAACAACACCGTTGCTCACCACCCACTGAGAGATGCCCAGCCTGTTTCCCAGCAATGATCTGCCAATTCCCCACAGTTTATGCACTGTGCATGGTGTTCTATGGCATGCAATATCCCTTTGGGCAGTTTGGGTCATCTCTCCTGGCTATGCTCCCTCCTGGTTTCTTGGGCACCTGCTCCTGGCAGAGCATGGGAAGCTGACCAGTGCTTGAGTTAGGGTAAGCACTGCTGAGCAACAGCTGAAACATCAGTGTGTTATCAACATCATTCTCAACCGAATCCAAATCACTAGTAAGAAGGAGATTAATTTTCCAGTTAAAACAAAGACATACCATCAACCTTGGAACCTCAACATCTCCCCTCCTTTCCCTATTTGTGAGAAAATGCCTGTACCCTCAAGTTGTAACAGAGGGCCTCAGATGCTGGAGACAGAAGAAATATTCCTACCTGCTTGGAGAACATCACAACCCCCCATGCTTTTTCCTCCTCACCTTTCCCTCTCTGGTCTCATGGTCCTGTCCTCACCACCAGAGAAGGAATGGGAACTAGCCTAAGTAAATCTCAATAAAACTACACCACAGAACACAGCGTCTACACACTGGTGGCCATGTGTTTTAGCTTGGGAACTGCCAAAAGGGTAAGAAACCCAACATAGCTTAATTTCCAGCTGTGATAGCTTTGATAAAGCATCAGGGTAAAACAACAGGGCAGAATATAAAGGAGACAGGAGTGCAGGAGGAAGTGAGGAGCTTCCATGGCTCTGGTTATGCACTGCAAGATGATGAGGGGAGAGATATGGATTGGTGGTTGAAAATGGGTGTCTTGAGTACTCCTTGGCAAACCCCAGCTGCAGCAAGCATGCATGGGGATGATGGAGCACTCACTGTGGTTCAGAGGACCCTATTGATGCTGGCAGTCCCAGACTGGGCTTGAGCACAAATAACGGGGGAAGTTTCCTGCCCCTGTAATTATGTTTGGACTTGAGTGTTTCCCTGTATTTGATTCCTCACACATTATTGCTTTCTTAGCCACATTCCTGACTGCTTCTCATGTTGGCTGCACTTTCTGTACAAAATAAAGGCCCATTCACCACTGTACTAAAAAGCTCTGGTTTTTCCACAGGAAAGTTGCTGGTTAAATAAGGGGAAGAGGAAAAGCTGGGCATCTGTGGCTTTGCAGAGAAGGTGGGGGGAAAAAATCAAGGAAAGGGGTCCCTTTCAGTCCTGCAAATTCCGTCCTGCTGCTCTGCATCAAGACCTGGTAAGTCAAGGAGCTCAGGGAATTTTTACCACTCATTTAACAAAAACCAGATGCCATGAGCTGCACATGTCCTGTTAGCAGTCCTCATCTCAGATGGTACAGACTGGGACTGTTTTCATCCAGGCCATCTTTTGGAATAATCCTAGAGTGATACAGAACGTTACTGACAATGAAAAGGCAGCAAGGGTTGTTTCCTGTGTGGCTCGGTAAGTCTGTGGGCTCGTCACTGAGGTCCTGTGATGGGGATTGGCTCTGCACTGGGGGGTCTCATGTCTTTTCTTTACAGCTTTCAGTGGGGACTGGGCTGCAAGGACTCTCCCAAAGCTCTGTGAGTGTGCCATAACTTGTAATGATACAGAAGAATTTGGACTCAAATGTAGATTTCCATGGAAAGAGGCTTGGTCTTGCTCACAGTACCAGCCAGCTTCAGCTAGGTAGCTGCTGGAGCTCAGGAGAGCCTCAGACTTAGCTGTAGGGGTTCAAACCCTTCTGCCTCCCAGTTTTTCTGCCAAAGCACCTACAGCCTCTGAATCAGCACAGGAGCACAGATCTGCAAGAGCCACTTTGCCACCCTGCAAGAGCTTGGGAGGGAAGGAAATCTGAACATAGGGTAGCATTCTCACATAAATGGGTGAGGCCCTGCTCAGTCTGCATCTAACTGAAGCTGGAAAAGGGTAGATATGGCCCTGCATTTTAAGTGGTGATGAAAACAGCAGAGGCTTCAGCAGGCCACGATTAATTCATTCTTCTTATGAAGCTTCTGAATCTTTTGCTCACCTATGCAAGCAATAAGGAAAATGAAAAAAAAAACACCCACGCTGTCTCATGCTGAAAAGCAGGAAAAAAAAGTTGGGTTTGAAGAGCGGGTGGAAGGGGTGTGGTTACCCAGGAGGTGTGTCAGGCATCGATGAACTTATTTATAAGCAAAGGCAGCTGTGCTGGAGAAGAAACTTTGCTGAGGCTTTGTCAGCTGCTGCTTTTTCCCTGACACCACTTGAGAAGCACCTCTACTGTGATGGGGCGGCAAAAGGATGTTCTTGCTACCATTGAGGAACACCTGAGGATCAGAAACAAATTAGTGCGGCAAGCACTGGCTGAGTGCTTGGGAACACTGATCCTGGTGGTGAGTGGGGGCTGTAGTGTGGGGATGCTCTCTAACCTGTGGGTTTGAGGGAAATTGTCCTGGTGAAGGGGCTGTGTTGCTGCCAGGGTTTGCATTAGGAAGGAGCCCAGCTCTGGTGCAACCTGCTGCTAGGGGTCTGGAGGACAGTCTCTGTGCACAGGGAAAAAATTAATGCATGTTGCTTAAGGGTGGACATTGGGTTTCCTGCAAAATGTGGGCTCTGAAGAGCTTCTTTGGTGTGTGGAAGCTTCTGTGTATCTGGGAAGTGCAGGGAGCAAAACATCTCTGTGTAAGCAGCAAGTATTTTGCTAGAGATCATGCAAAATTTTCTTTCTGTCTGCCCTGGAATATTTTCTTGGCTCAGAAATACTGCAAATGTTATCACCCTGGGAAGTGAAGGTGGTTTTTTTTTGTTTTGTTTTGTTTTTTCCTCTTTGCTTTCCCCAGGCATCCCATCAAGAAGAAGTAGCCAGAATTTAAACTGTTGCAGTGTCCTTTTGCTGTCAGCCCCTGATTCCCCAGGGGCTTGTCAGTGTGGCTGCACGATACCATGGCAGCTCGTGCTGACAGCCAGATGGGACCTGGTGCTTGCTATCAGTCAGTGTGTTTTTCAGTGGCCAATTTAGATAAAACTTTTCTGCCTGTTTCAGTGCTCGGTTTCCAAAGGGGTGGAATATAAGGCATAAAACAAGATAAATGTGTGTCTAATGCCTGAAGTTGCAAACGTTTTGAGCGGCTGCAATTTGCTTTAAAGTTAAAGATAGATATGAACAGCTAGGAGAGTTGTGTATGAGCTGTGTGGAGTAAATACTGGTGTAGAAAAATGGTGACAGGGATATCTGGCTTAGAGCATCTGCATCTGAAAATGCAGGACTGCCCAGTTTGATGCATGTATATTGAGGCAGAAATGAGCTGGAGTTTGCACAGTGAATATCTGCAGGTACAAGTTCCTCTGAAGTGGTGTAAATCTAGAGCAACGCTGAAGGTTTCAATAGAGTGACTGTGGGTTTACACTTCTTTGTAATTGATGGCTGAACTGCTTGGAGAGTATTGGAAGAGTTGAAGGCAGAGGAATGCTTGATGAAGCACCTGGGGAACAACACAAAAAGACTGACACAATTATATGCTTTCATAAATAAGACCTTTTTTTTGATGATGAAGAGAGGACTTCTGAATCTTCTATGGCAGCTTAGGGGACTCTGCTAAGACTGTGTAAAATGCTACCAGTCTTAAAGAAACAGCTTTGTATAGTGCAATGGCTTTATTGTCAGAGCAACCCAGCTTTGGTGATTTGCCAACAAGTCCTGTTGATTTTTCCAAGAAGAGTTGTTTGGAATTAAGGTGGGTAGAAGATGATAGGAAAGTGATTAACAGCTAGAAGATTGCTGTCTATTAATCACTGATGTCGCTGTTAGTCTCAGGATTGAAACAAGGTAAGTCTTGTAAGGTGGACTAATGCCTCCTGATAGCAAAGCTAATATTGCTGAGAAACAAGACAAACCTTTAGCCATGTGGATCTGAGCTTTCAGAAGGGCTTATGATCCAAACTCCATTAGTCCACCCTCTGACTGTGACAATTTGCACAACAGCAACTAATTTTCCTTACACCTTGCTTCTCCAGGCGGAGAGGAATTGGGATCTGCTCAGAGCTTGAGGAAGGGTTTGGTCCAAATCATAGACAGCCTCCAAAATGGCAGTGAAAATGGGCACACATCAGCCACGCTGGACACTGCACTGGCAGAAGTGGGCAGCACACACCTTGTCCTCAGGAGCATCAAACATGCTTTGTTTCTGTGTGTGTGTGTGTGTGTGTGTGTGTCAAAGTTTACAGGCTGAGCTTTCACTGTGTTCAGGAGTTCCTGAACTGGTTTTAGTGGCAACACTCAACTCCATATTGTAGGATTTGCAAACCCACTTAGGATCTCCTGCAGCAGCTCTGCAGTAGACAGAGCACTGTGGACATTCTGTGTCCATGTGGGAGAAGGTGGGGTGGGCTTGTAGGAGGAAAGGGAAAGTCCCAAACTCCGTGAATGCTCTCACACAGTCAGAAGTCCAAAACATGCTACACCAGAGGGAAATGGGTTCCAAGACTGCAAGCTTACAATATCCAAGCCAGTTAATCCCTTTCCAACTTCATGCTGTCTCAGTCTTTCTCTTCATTCATCTTAATGAAGAGAAACTTACAGTTTCTTCTTTATTAACACCCTTACTCCTTTTCATCCTTTTATTATATCACTATCACCTACATGAAGTAGAAGGGGTCTTGAAGGTGAATTCCTTCCCCTTTCAGTTGGCCTGGACCATTGTTTGAATTGGATTTTCTCCAAGGACAGAATTTGTAATTTTGTACCTTGCAAAAGTCCCTACTGCCCACCCTGCCAGCAGGTTGAGTTGTGTATGCATTTAGATGCATTGTACCCCAGTAAATATCTGGTTTGGTCCTCACAGTAAAATGCCTGAGGAAAGACCTGAATCCGCGAAAATTTTCTTCATGGGAGATGGAGTTGACTAAACACATGTATGTTTGAATAGAATATTGTCAGGGAAGGATTTAAGTGTTCACACTGAAATCAACTTCCTGAGCCCCAAAGGAGGGAGATGGTTTAAAGTTTGCAGCTTACTTTAAATTTCACTGTGTAATGTAAAACTTGTCCCTCTGTGGATATTGGCACTGCTTCAGCTTCTTCCCTCCCTTTCACTTGCATAATGACTACAGCTCTCTTAAACTCTTCTAGAGAAAAGCTATTGCAGATCCCTACATAGTCTTGTCACCTGTAAGAATGAACCTAGTGCTTGATTTTATTTCTCTCATTTTTTTAAAGAAATTTTGAAGGTAGAACATAGTGTGGTTTGAGCTGGAAATGACTGTTAGAATAGTGCCTTTTTTTTTTTTTTAAGATAAGAAAAATAATCCAGCTAAGGCAGCCAAGCCCTAAGGAATGCCAAGACGAGTTGCAGTCTACTTGCAAGCCACTTTTGCTGTGCAGAGCACCTTGCAAAACTTTTATTTAGTTTGTGGGTGGTGTCTCTATTGTTGCAAAAATAGTAATGCTGATTCTACATACATTTCCTTTGATGCTTAAATTGGCATTTCCCTTCTTCAAAATTCACTTTCTGAGTAGCACTTTAGGCTTGAGCTTAATACCTGTGTTGGAAGCACCGCTTGCTGGCATCGTTAAGCACTACAAAAGCCAAAGGCATTTTCCCAGTCCCTTGCTGTTTGTGTTATTACTGTAGCAACCCACTAAAGCCAGATTTCCATGGTGGGTCTCCGTGCCTCTCTTAAGGCTCAGTCTGTTTGCCTTGCTCTTCTAGCTCTAAGTACCAAGGACGGCTCTGTTTGTCTTTTACATTTGCAGGAGAAATAATATGCTGATTATGACCGATTTCTGAGTGGGACTCACTGTGAACCACTGCTTTAGAGGCACAAAGAAGGAATAAAATAACTCCTAATTGCTCTTCAGTTGGTGCTGCCTTGACTTTGTGGCTAGGTGGCAGCTTTTTGGGGTATGACGGTGCTGTAGTCCACAGAAATAAAAACGACAAAGTGGTTTGGATGACTAAAGCAAGGGGAGCTTCATCTCATGAGAGGACCACAGCAAGGGGAGCCCTACTTAGGTGTTGGCAATTTGAAATTGCTGCTCACCCCACAACTGTCTGGGGCAGCACAGTAGTTCCCACAGTTGCTTTTTGATTTGGAGGGTTTGCTTAAACCCAGCTTGTCACATTTGGTAAATGTAATTTAAAATTAAAAAAAAAAATATTTTTGTTGTTAATGCTTTGCTAGTGTGTAAAAGGGAGTGAAAATTCCTTTTTGTAAGCATATTGAGTGCTGCTGATTGAAAGGAGTGGTGGGTCCTGTGCTGCTGGGAGTAGGGACATGGGAAGTGGGAGCGCTGAGCTTTCCCTCAACCCTTCCACCAGAAGAGGCTGAAGCTCTTCACTAACTGTCCAAAACTGTCCCTTCTTGCTGTCTCTTTCCAGGAGCAGGACATTTCTCCTTCCTATAAACAGGACAGTTTGGGTACTAAGAGTTTCCCTTGGTGGGAAGGAAGCTTTTTCCCAGGAGTGCCCAACCTTGTGACCAAACCCCCACCAGACCTACTGGTCTTTCTAACAGCTAAAACCTCTTGATCTGGACAATAGCAGGGAACATCAGAATAAATGTTTTTCCTTCTGTGCGTGTGTGAACAACCTAATCCAGTGAATTTCCTCTCTAATGCCCAAGCCCTCTGCTGAAGGTTGCTCAGGTTTCTTGAGCTGAGGAAGGCTCGTTGCTCCAGCTATGTTTTTTTTTTGTAGCATGCAATGTATGTGGGGTGCAGTTTTGCTCAGAATCTCTCATCTCTCCAGCCCTGCAGCCCTACCTTGGCTCTGGTCCAGTGGGTGGTGCACAAAGAGCTGTAACATAACACAACATCTGCTGCTGCCCTTTCTGCAGGGCTGCTTCTCTACAGGCTGCCTCCAGCTGTTCTGGACAAAAAAATGGGCTGAGAGGTCTAAGGTTTTTCCTTGTGTTGTAAATTGAGAATGATGACCAGCGTGGTTGTTTGAGAGATGCTTTGAGGACAAGCATAAAGGATAGTGCTTCTTGCATTGTCTTTTTGGCTGATGGAGGCTATCCTGCCATGTGAACTGTGGAGTTCAAGATCCCTGCGCACTGGTCTTGCTCCCTGCCTTCTCTCTATGAAAAGTGGTACCCTCTGTGTGTCCAAAACTTAAAATCATTTGTCAGTATCTCCAGGTCTCTCCTTCAAAGCAGACATGATGTGATTGACCTTCATGCATCTTCCCCATTAACAAAAGGACATCAAGGCCTGACCAGTCTTTTCCCACCAGGGTGATTAGGGTAGATTTACAGCAGGCTTCTTGCCTAATCCCCGGTTTACTTGCTGGTAGAAGAGCTGTAATTCACATAATTGCACTCCTCCTGTTCTATGCCAGCTAAACTTTTCCACCTACATTTAGAGACCAGCCTGTCTGAAGTTGAACACAAATGCACTCAGGCCTTTTGTGTTGCACCTGAAGGTGTAAAAAAGCTTTGGCAAAGAAAGGAGACAAGAAAGGAAAGAAACCTGTCTCTTTTGCAGAGGAGTTCTGAGCACCATGTATGAAGCTTCACATGTGAAGCTCTTTTCCACAAGGTCTGCCTAAATAGGCTGCCTTTGGTAGCCTTGTTTCTTCCTGAGCCATTGCAACTTTTTTAATGTCCATGTTTTTTTCCTACCAGCCCTTAATGGCTATTGTACTTTCATGTTTTCAGATGTTGAGACGGTGTGTTTTTAACTTGAGTGTTTGAGATAGGCTGTTTTTATCTTGAGTGACAAAGACAGCTGCTCAGTCTCCAAACATGCCCTGGACACAGGGAGCTCAAGATTTCCTGAGTGTGAGGTATCCCCTGCAATGTGCTACCTTTTCCTGTTATTTGCTGCTGCTTCTGTTGGTGCCTCCTTTGTACAGGGGGGTTCTTCTCCCCTCTGCAGTCTGTCAGCCCTGCCACTCTTGAACCCATTCCTGCAGAACAAGGATTTAGCCCCTTTTCAGTGCGAGAAGTTGAGTTACCCTATAAGCAGTACGAAGCCCCTCTGTTAGGTTTGCTAGAGTCAGTAAGATGAAATTAGGGAGCAGGCTTCCATTAACCTGGTTAAAGGGTGTATTGACTTCAATTGCTTGGAGAGCAGGTTTTAACACATTGGAGTGATGCTTTATTACAAGTATTTTATTAGCACTTTAAAACCACTTTTGAACTTGGCTAGTATCATGGGTATGTAACAGTTGACTGCTGCACCAACTGTCATGGGAGGTGCTAACCTGGGTTTCTGTTGGCTGGATATTCTTCCAGAAGTGGTTTTTTTTTTTTTTTCCTACATAAAAACAGAACCAAATTACAACTCCCCCATCAAACCAAAGCCAAACAAATGAAAAAGTGAAACAAAACCCCAACAAACGCAAATGAAGAACAAAACCACAAAACAAAATGCTGTGGGAGACAGGTTATTAAAATCAAAAGACTGGGGTGTGATCTCCCCCTCAGGTGTACACCACTGTCCCTGACTACAGTGGTACAATATTGCCTAAGAACTCTTAAATACATTGTACAGACTAAAAAGACTGGGGAAAATGCTGAATTTCTTTTACTTGACCTTCCTTGCCTTTCAACCCAAGCTCTGTGAGCAGTGGATAAACAAAACCGAAAAAATGAAAGCTGAGGTTCTCTGGTCTCATCTGACCTGGGAAGAGGAATTGGAAAGAAAACTAGCAAAGAGCAGAAGTGAAGGTGGTGTGATTAAAAATTGTATCAGCTACTACCACAACAAAACTCTGTAGTGTCAAGGTACTTGCCACAAAAGTCTGGGAGAGCATGATTTTAACTGGTTCCTTAAAGTCAAATGCTGTGGACTGCATGTCATGCATGACACTGTATTTTTGTATTTAGTGGACTCCATTGGTACAGGATGGAATTGAACACATGCATATCAAAGTTCAAACCTGTTCCTAAGTATTACTGCTCTCTTTTTATCTGCTAGGGGTTAAGTTTTCTACTGTTAATGCTGAATTAAGCCAAATAGTGCTCATGGCTCATCTGATAAAAAGTTGTAATGGTCCTGCGGAGTAGCTTCGGGGTGTTTCTGCATGGCCCATAGACTCTGTTCTGAGGAAAAGCTGGAGAGCTACTGGCAGGTGGAGGATGGAGGAGAGAAGGGTGGGGAATGACTTCTTGAGATAACCTCTTGAGAAATGGCAGACCTGGCATTCCTCCAGCTGAAGGGAAGACCTTTTTGGGTGATCAGGGAGGTGGAGGTGGGAAAATTTTACTCTGTGGTTTCTGCAACCAAAAGGTATGTGTATAATGAGCCATCCACCTGCAGAACTGCCAGTTCTTGCAGAGTAAATAACACAAATACCGTCATCACTAGGGATCATGGAGGGTAAACTCCATTAAACTCAGGTTTTGTGTGCTTGTCCCCTGCCTGGTCAGACTAATGTGCTGTGTGGTCTTTGAGAGGCAAACACCATGGCCATGTACTCTCTGAAATCTCTCCAAAGCTTGCTGGGGCTTGTTTGGGGAAAGGGTGAAATAAGATTCACCCTGGCCATTAGCCTGTATTTGTTTGCACAACTGGAGCTCTACTTCCCTTGGTGGTTTGGGCATAGCTGTTTCAATTTGTTGCCAATAAACAAATCTTTTCTGCCTTTGTCTTGGAGTCTCCTCTGCCAGCTTGGTAAGGACATTGTAGGGGCTATTCTGACTGCACCCAGTAGAGAGCAGTGCTTGCTATCCCTCCGTCACCAATGATTTCTGAAACAGGTTCCTTTAGTTTTATACAAGGCCCTTGTGTTGGCCACCTGGTTCCTTGTCAAGAGGCACCTATTTACAGAGTGTCCACCTCATGAATCAGGCTGCAGCCTACCTGGCTGCTTTTTTCCAAGCAAGCTGAGTACACCTTTTGCTTTGTTAGCAATTCTTCAGTTGTCAAGGGTATGGGAGGGGATGAGTTATGTGTGTTTTGTCTTTGCCTCTGATTTGGATTGTGTGTTGCTCAATGGGCATGTCCAGTGTTGGGTGGAGAGTAGACAACAGCAGACCCATCCACCTCAGTGCCTATTTGGTGGCTTATCCTGTAGGAGTTGATACCACCTCTGTGGCAATTCTGGGATGATGGAGTTCATGGAAGGAGAAAGTCTTTGTGTAGTTACGGGTATGTGGTCAGAAGAAATAAGTCAAGCCTTGATCCCTAGATTTGAGCATCTCATGAGCTGTAATCTCAAGGCTGTAATCTCTGCCACAGTTTAAGGATCCTCTCAGTACCTGCCAATGTGGTAATTCCAAGTGATAAAACACCAAGGGTCAGTTCAGGTGGAGCCAGTGGGAGATACACATGATCAGGTTCAGAGCTCTTTAAATTATATGTTGCATAGTGAAACGACTTGCCAAGATAGAAAGCCTGCAGCTGGATGACTGATGAACTGAATTGCTGGGGGAAACTGGTTTGAGTTATTAAGGGTGAGCATAGGAATGAAGGCTTTTAGGTGCAGTTGGGAAGAGAAGGATTATCCAGTTGGAGTGAACATATTTAATTGAGACCTTCCATACCTACTAGGAAAGAGTTTTACCAGCCAGAATACACAGCTTTTGTTTGCCAGAGTGTTTGGTTTGCTACACCCCTGATCTTAGACAGAAGGACAAGACTGGCTGCGCTGGTGGACTCTCTTGAATATTGACTTTTCTTGATGGAGCCTGGAAGGAGAATTCCATGAATGTCAGCCTGAATTTGGCCTTCTTCAGTCATGGCTGTATTTCCAGGCATTAGCAGAATTGTTTCCTACCAACCTATGTGCTACTGTGTCAAACAATTATTAGTCTTTTTAACACAATGGTACCCACATCCCTCATCAACATAGTTATACTGTGAATATCTCAGATCAGGACAATATCTGGCCCATCTTTCTCACCTGGCATCTTAAAATTAGGTGTTTGGACAAAGAATTACAGACTCCTGTAGATCCATCTTGCTTTTAATTTTATCCATGTTTTTCATCCATCCCACCAGGAGTTAGATTTGTCTCTGCCCTTTCTTCTTCTCTCCCATTGCTAGAGATAATGTGTAGATACTTTGACCAAAGGTAGAAGCTGTGAAGGTTTTCAATCATGAGTGGAGTATGATGGCCCATGAAGGTGTAAGGAGAGCAATTACAGGCATTGGTCAGCAACTGGCCCTGATGTGAAACAGAGAGGGTAATTTCAATCTCTTTTTCTCCTCCTAGCTCTTTGGCTGTGGCTCTGTTGCCCAGATCATTCTCAGCAGAGGGACTCATGGGGGTTTCCTGACTGTCAACCTGGCCTTCGGCTTCGCTGTAACGCTCGGCATTTTGATCGCAGGACAAGTATCAGGTATGTGTGGCTCCGTGTAGGCTGAGTTTCACTTGTGTCAGTTATTGTGTAGGCCTACTTTTCCTGTGTGGCACTGGCATGGAAGCTAGTGCCCCTTGGCACAACTCTGGGACCTACATTCTGCCCATAAAAGTACACTAACCACCAACCTCTCTGCAGGTGGACATCTGAACCCAGCTGTCACTTTTGCCATGTGCTT
Source organism: Taeniopygia guttata (assembly GCF_048771995.1). Lineage (NCBI taxonomy): Eukaryota > Metazoa > Chordata > Aves > Passeriformes > Estrildidae > Taeniopygia > Taeniopygia guttata. The sequence goes on along the minus strand of NC_133063.1, from coordinate 45,501,186 downwards.
ATTGGCCCGGGAGCCCTGGATCAAGCTACCAATTTATGCACTTGCACAAACCCTGGGGGCTTTCCTTGGAGCTGGTATAGTCTTTGGGCTGTACTATGGTAAGTGTGTCCTTTTTGAGGTGAGACTGGTATGTTTATGACTCACTGCAGAGAGGGAGGTTTCCATATCAGAGGGGAGCACTTGCAGTGCAGAGATCCAAGCAACTTCCTTTACTGTGTTTCTGGGATGGCTTTCCCATTCTCATGATGATGGGTTCAAGCCTCCTCAAAGCAATCTGAAGGCCAACCAGCATTGTCAAAGTGCAAGTCTTTGGCCTTGAGTAATGAACACTGGACCTCTGGATTGGCTCTTTTGTATCTATTGGTCTTCTAGAAAAGTCAATGAAACACTAACAGTGATGAAGGTTTTATATCTGTTCACTGTTCCAGAACCATTTTCTCATTCTTGTCTTAAAAAATGAAGTCTTCCACTGTGATGTCAAATGCATTATCTTGTGTTAGCTTCCATATAATGTGACTTCTAGCAGATTTTGCTGCTTTTATCAGAGTGGTTCCAAGCCTTGGAAAGCACTATACAAATCCAATTCCTCATGCCTCTATTTCTCCTGTGTGCTTTTCATCATCATAGGGGGCAAGAACTGAATTTTTATGCTGGCTCTTGCTGTTCCTCTAATATCAAGTGTGACATTTGGACTCAGACTTTGCCTCCCAGTTGTTTCTGGCAATAGGAGTGATGTTCCCTAGCTGAGTGGAGCATCCGGGTCACTGTTATTTCCAGCTGGAGGAGGAAGCTGCCATCCCAGCACTGGCTGGAATTACTTTTCACTTTAGAAAGAAGCAAGGAGACCTACCTTCCTCTCAGTAAACATCAGGGCCACAGTTCAACACCAATTACCTTTCCAGCTGGTGGATTGAGGCCTCCTCTTCAGAAGGGATTTAACCCAATTTTAGCTACCTAACCAATGGAAAAGCTAATGGAAAACCCATGGACATTCAGAGGCGTCTGTTTTTGTCTCTACTCACAATGAAGGAAAGGTAGACTGCCCTAAGTTAGTTACCAGCTTCTACACAGTGGTAGGCAAGGCACTGGCAGCTCCAAAGACAACCTTAGGAATTGTAACTAAAAAAGTGAAAGAACATACCAAATCCTGTTTGCTGATCCATATCTATGTCATATCTTCACCAAGACTGATACCACAGGTGTTTGGTTACCTTTGGGAGAGAGCTGCAGTCACCTTGGTGTTTGCTTCTTGACTCTTTTTCTTGATGCCTGGCAAATAATTGTTAGGAACAGGGACTAATGCCATCTGCCTCTGAGCCTGACTGGTAAAAAGCTGTGGTGGATGATGCCCTGAGTTTTCCAAATAAGTACTTGCTCTACAGCAAATGATTTTTTTTTTTTCTCCTTCTCTACCTCTAGATGCTATATGGGCTTTTGACAATAACCAGCTCACTGTTATAGGAAAGAATGCCACTGCTGGTATTTTTGCCACCTACCCATCTGAGCATCTGAATGTTGTGAATGGCTTCTTTGACCAGGTAAGAGGGTGCTGGGAGGATGAAAATGTATTTGAAGAGGAATCTTTTGGGTGGGTCTGGGCCTCATGTTTAGTTAGAAAATTAATTGCAATTTAAAGATAAGATATCCAGAAAGTTTTTTTGCAGTTAACACAGGTATCTCACTAGCCCATAGGAAGAGCAGGGCCAGAAAGGACCTTACAGCCAGAAGTCTTGTGCAGAGGCATTAAAAATTGGTAAAACACTGGTCAGGACACCAGAGAAAAGAATGCCATTTGTCATAGTCCCTGAAAAGCCATAGCGTGAGGAATGATCTCGCTTCTCTCTCTTCCTCACTCTCACTCTAGTACTGTGGGTGTGGCACAGTCCAGAGGTCAGTTGGGTATGGGGTGTTGGTTGCTGTTGAATCTGACTGTCTCCTAAACTTGTCATCAATCACAAAAGGAACAGCTTCTACCCAGCCATGGCATGTGGGAAGGAGGTTTAGATGCTTCCAGCTTTTGTGACTGCCTAAATAGATATTCATAACTCTTCTGGGGGTAGGGAGAAAAGTGCAAGTTTAATTGAGGTTCTGGCTGGCGTAATCTCAAGAGAGGAGCATTTTCTTCCCATGGCTGCTGTGGTCTGATAGTGTCATGGGATGACTTTGTGCACCTCTTCCATTTAAGAGAATTACATCCCAGAGTTGTTAAATAACTTGGTTAGAAGACTAATCTGGATTAAATTCTTGTTTTCCTTCCCCATCCCTCTCCAGTTCATTGGCACTGCCTCCCTGATTGTTTGTGTCTTGGCTATTGTTGATCCCTACAACAACCCCGTCCCCACTGGGCTGGAGGCTTTCACAGTTGGTTTTGTAGTCCTCGTTATTGGAACCTCCATGGGCTTCAACTCTGGCTATGCTGTCAACCCTGCCAGGGACTTTGGGCCTCGTCTCTTCACAGCCATTGCTGGCTGGGGCATGGAAGTGTTCCGGTAAGTGCTTGATGATGAATACCTTGTGCAGCAAGGGGAAATAAATTATGAATCCAAATAGATGGTAGCTCTGGCACTATAAAGAGTCTTGGCAGCCACGAGGTATCTTTGGATTGTCTAAATGTTGCTAAAAGACACTGCTTTTCGGCTTCTCAAGAAATTGTGGAAGGTGGGCAGCTTCCAGTGCTGAGAGCAAATGACATAACTTTGCTATCAAAGAGGAAATCTAGGAGTATCCATGGGAACTTCAGTTGCACCTTGAACATGAGCACATAATGATTTTTAAATGGTAGAAAATGAGAAGTGTTTGTTATTTTTGGAGACAATTAAGAGAGTCATGTTATCAAGGGCTGCTTTCCTGCAAGCAGTGGGAGGGAATTGAAGGTGCCTAATGCAGGCACAGCAAATGCTTCTCTCCTTTCTTGGTAGAGAGATAGTCTTGGAAATCCTGAAAGTAGCTGTTCTGAATTGCTTGTCACTGGGACTTAAAGTGTTTGTGTGATTGTGTGTAGCAACTTCTGCCTTGGAAGCTCTGCAGATGCGCAGGTGCTACTGTCCTGTGCGAGTGGGTGGTGATGTCTGCAGAGGGTCAGATCTTGCACGGCCCCAGATCCAAGTGCAAATATCCTGGTGTTTAGGCTGCAGTTCTTATCTTGTGCCCTTTCTTTTTGTTTTCCAGGGTTGGTAAGCCCTCCCACTGGTGGTGGGTTCCAGTTGTCGCTCCTTTCCTTGGGGCAGTGGCGGGAGTGATTGTCTATCAGCTGACGATTGGATGTCATGATGAGCCTTCTCCGCCTGCCTCTGAGCAGGAAACAGTCAAGCTGGCTAATGTGAAGCACAAGGAGAGGGTCTGAGGAAGCTGCCACCTAGATCTGGCAGGTATTCATTACTCAGGACTGCAGCTGGAAAAAAGGAGACGTTAAGAAGAGCTTCAAGAACAACAGGAAGAGTTTTTTACCTGTCTAGTAATTTTTTTTTCTTTTTTGTATATCCCTGACATGTTTGCTTTTGACATTTCCCTATGAACCTTCCTCCAAATGCAGTATCATGTAATCTTTTCCTAATAGAAGGGGATTGAGGACTGTAGGAGTCAGGAGAGAAGTGGGCGTGGGCATTTTTGTCCAACACAAATCAGGTGTTCAGGAATATGAAGCTCTTTTGAGCTATGTTGCTGACATTGCCTGTGACCTTGGCAAACTGCTTCCCTTCAAACCTGTGTTCCAATCTGTAGAATGGGGATCATGCAAAACTTAAATTGTTTTGTTGGCATGGATTGGAAGCTCCTATGTCCTGGAGAAAATTTGCCTGTGATTCTGTGGATCAAATTCTGCTTGATGTTGCTCTAAAGTCTGTACCTTGACACCAGGAATTAACTAGTCTAGAGGATTTTTATTAGCCAAACTTTCATATCTCATACGAATTCCTAGATATTATATCAGTCAGCTGATCCATAATGTCAGTGCAGAGAGTAAGAAAGCATTGGATTTTCATTAAATAGTAAGACAAAATGTTTACAAACAAGTACACCCTGGTGTTACAACAAAAAATTTTAGTATTACCAACTCCTAGAAGATCACATGTAGGAAATCCTTATTCTAACCAGGGCTAATCTAGATGGAAAGCTTGGCTCCCAGAAGCAGCCTTCCTAATTAATCAGCTTTGTATATAAACTGCAAGGAGCTAATAGCCAAGATCCAATGGAAACACAGTGTTGCTTAAGTTGCGTGTGTTCATGTAAATTTTACAGTGGTGTTGTTGGGTTTCTTTTTTTTGGTTTTTTTTTAGTAGATTTATATATAAATATACTCCTTAAAGCTGTTACTAAATACCGAGGTTGGGATGAGTTCATATAGAGATGTATGGGAACTGCCGATTCTCTATCAGCTTTACATAATTTAGGTTTTCCTGGGATGGTCTTGGATTATGGCATTGTGGTTTTTGGAGCACCTCCTTTTCTACCTTGCAGAATAACTAGGATATCCCTGGTACTCATGGCTGAGGGACTGAGGTCAGGCACCTCCTATACTAGCAGTACTGGCATCTCAGGGGATCTCTGGCTCTCCCAATGCCATATTATTACAAAGTATTTGAAAAAAAGCATTAGTGGTTGTGAAAGAATTTATAAGTCCGATGCATTAAAGAGACTTGTTCAAAGCCTATTTCTTTGATGTGTGAATTCATGAAAAAATGTATCTTTGTACACATTTCCAGTCACTAAAAGGAAGTATTCTCTTTTTTCCTTTTTTAAAAAATAAAATGTCGATACTCGCACTGTAAAATGCTAGTCTTTATTGTATTTTTAAGCAACTGTCAGCAAACTTCACCATGAAAAGAAAGTCATCTATAGCAATAGCTTCCTCAAGCCCTTTTCCTCTTCAGCCTGACCAAAGGGGAATTAACACTTTCAGGTAGTACATCTACATGCTCCATTTGTGTTTTATGCCTTTCCTTTTTGGAGTGTGATTTTGAGGCATGTGGAGGAGATGGAGTAGCTGTGCTCAGTATAGTGACCAAGGTATGGGCTGGGGTTGAGATTGTCCTGCTGTCAGGCATCTTAGTTTTAAGGCAGAAGAACCACTGGGTAAATGTTTGTCCTTCACCCTCTGTACAATTTAAATTCCCTCTTCTTTCACTTAACATAGTTCTGAATGTGTTCTGCCTTCATCTACTGTCCAGCCCCATTTAGCATATTACACAAGTCAACTTTCTTTTTCTGTAGCTATGTCAGCAAGGAAAAGTACAACAGACCTGAACACAGTGCTTACAGAATTAGACAACAACTTACCTATAAATAAAATGATTCTTGCTCTTTGGCTGGTGTGTCTACTGCTGTATTTTTCCTGTATTAATTGTGCTGGCTTAAAATAACTCCTCACTTCCCACATGATGCCATACTGAAGAATTCAGTGAGGTCTGCATGAATGTGGTTTCCTGCAATTCATCAGCTAGGAATCAAATGGCTTTTGGGAAGAAATTTCTCAGTTTTGTTTGATTTACTCTATGTGCGGACAGCATATTGTTTTTTAACTTTCTAATATGAAAGTGTATCCCTCAGACTCTATGTAGCAGCTGTGTATATTGCTGTGATCAGCTAACACAGCTGCAGAATTCAATTCTCATTTCCCTTGTCTCTTTTTGTCTCTTTGTCTCTTTTTGTCTCTTTTTCTACTCTTCCACTACTTTGTATCTTCACCTATCTTGATCAATACATGAAAGTTCTTGCTGCAGATCTTAAGACTTTTGATCTTTTGATTCAAGGTGTAGTATGGATTCTGTTTTTTTTTTTTTTGTTTCTTCCCCCTTTGTTTGTCGTTTTTGTTGTTGTTGTTACATTACTTACCAGATTACTCTTGCTTTTGCCTGGCATGTAGCAATTAACTTTTACTATATCCCTGCCTTACTCATGCTTCAATTACGCATTATTACCTTTATTACAATGTCAATGTCATATCAATTTCAGGTTAAATTTTCTGTTTTAACTACTGTGTTAAGCTTTAGCTTTGCTGTTGGAGAAGGACCAAGCACTGAGTAGATCCATCAACATGAGAAAAGGGGCAGGCATTGCCTGCCATCAGTGGATGGAGAGTTATGGAAAACACGGACTCCAGAAGAATCTGGTCCATAGGAGACATGATTCTGTCTTTACTCTTTGCTAGCCATGTAAGGAGGGCAGTGCACAGCAGAGCTCGATACATCATATTTCAAGAAATCCTGAAGTGTTATTAAACTGTGGGGAGGGAAAGGTGTCTTCCCTGGCAGCAAACACCCTTAAATTGCTGCAAGTTGTGGTTCTGCTTGTTTTCAATTTAGCTGCCTTGAGAGACTTTCTGGGTGTTATTCACCTGGCAGACCCATGCAAATCCAAACACATTTCTTTTTTTCTTTTTTTTTTTTCATACATACCTAAATTTTAAAGGCAATGAATCACACTGTAGTGCCTCGCTGGAGAGGTAAGACTCGTCTGGCAAAACATAGTTATCTGGGTTTTAGGTCAGATGAACTCCAGCTGTCAAGCTATTGAAATATGCTTTGTAGGAAGAAATAAATCTACAATTTAAACTATTCCTTCTTGACAAGGAGAGTAATTTGTTGTTGGAACAGAATGCGAAAAGATGTTGTGGATTCTCTATTGTGTGAGGTTTTCCAATAAAGACTGGCTGTCTTGCAAAAATTTCTTTCACTTAAACTGCAAGTGTCACTGGAGGAAATTCACAGACCTCTCCACTAAAGAAGGTCAAGTTGACAGGATTTGTCCCTTTTGACCATAAAACCTATGAAATTTAAAGTTCAAGATGCAAGAAGCCTAGGTTCTTCTAGGTTTCTGTCTAAGAGTATTGCTGTGGGCGCTTTGGCATTTGTGGTATACCTTGGGAAGCTCTTCCACATCTGTTTGCTCTATTCCATCTGTAAAATGGCAGTAGCAATGCTGATTTCTTTCAAACCCTGCTCTGTTTCACCTTGTGGGAGCATGAATCAAAGGCTGCTTGGCACTGCAGTGTGGATGGGAGAATAGCACAGTCTCCCTTTCTGCAGCCCTTTCATCTCAAACTGAGCTTCAGATCTTTTGGCAGTGGTGTGTGCTGGGGATGCAGGAGCTGGTTGCATTTTCTAAGCAGCTCCAGGCAGGTCTGGTGGGGCTGTACCAGGGCAGGTTTCCACACATACTCAAAGCAAATGAGCATCGACAGATCATCTGCTTACTGTCTTTCCTTCGCCCCACCATCTACACCTTTGTGAAGAAGAGAAAATAACAAAATGGGAGGAAGACATCAAGGAGAACATGCTCTCAGGCTAAAGATTTCTAACCAGGATACACCTCTGAAACGATAAGAACTATGCTTCCTGAATTGGTGTTTTTGTAGGTTGTGGGATCACTGATTGCCTTAAGCCTTTTCAGGGAATTTGCCCAGTTTCCATTTACCAAATCTCCTGCTCTCCCTCGTCCCCTCCACTTGCATCCTATTAATTTCTGCTGCTGGACAGGAGCCAGCTTAATGAAACCTTTTGGGATCTGAGAAACTTTGTCTAAAATGTCCATCATTCCTCTACACTTCATTTCAAATGAAAGTGTCTTTGACTTATTTTTCTTGCTTGCATAAAATCTTTCACTTAAAGCATGGACACAGCTCATCTGCATCTCAGTCCATGAGTCTGGCCCAGACTGGCTGGCTCACAGGACCTGCATGGCTGCGTGACACCTGGCTTTGCAGCTGGTGGCATAAGAGGGAACAGGCTCCCTTTGAGTGAAGGTAACCACCCTGGCCCAAGGGCCTGGGCTTTGGGATGAGACCTTCCCTTGCCTCCAGGACAGCTTACCTGCTGCCTCATATCTTACCTGCTGCCCCTGCTTGCCCAGCAGCCAGTGCCATGGATTCCCACAACAGCTGCTTGGGTACTGGGATGACTTGGTCCCTCTCATGTGTAACTCTGGTGGGGGCCAAAAATCTGCAATCTGGATATAAGATGTGAGACTCAAGTATAACTCTTTAGGTGTTAGAACTTCCAGTGTCCTTCCATTTAACCATCTTCAGGAGGGAAAACACATCCCTGAGTCCTGTAACATTCATTACATACAGTGTAGATGTAATGCCCAAGAATAGGGTGGGATAGAGAGATAGTTTAGGCTCTGGTCATGTCTTGTCGTCTTAAAAACCCTTTTGTTCCTTGAAAAGTACTGTTTATAGAGTGGCTGTACATCTGTGGACAGGATCTACTCTCATCTAATTTGGGACATTCTGTATTTACCCACTTCTCAGTGTCTGGAATGCCACTAGCTCTTTAAATTCATCACTGTCCCTAGTGGAAACATGAGATAAGAGAGTCTCCTCTATCTCTGAGCAACAGAGCCACAAAGTGACACATTGCCAGAGCTCTCCCTCTGTCTATTTCTTTCACAGCACTACAAGTGCTGAGCAGACATCAGACATGGCAGCCCAGCTCTGTGCTTACCCTGATGAACAACTTGGCTTAAGAAACATACCACAGGGATGAACATTCCTGATACTGAGATGATAGTTATCCTTCCAGACGGAGGATAGAGATGATGGTGTCTCCAGACTCCAGACAAGAATGGTGGAACACTTAGACAATTTTGTGTTGTCTCTGGGTTCCTGAGGGTGTAGGGGTGACTGTGTAAGAGTGTTGGAAAACCCATCAGAGGAGGCAGGTGCAGAAGCTATCTGAGCTCTGCAGCATGAGACAAGCACAGTGCAAGAGGGAAAAAGAGCAACTGAGAGAAGTCTGGAAACCTACAACTCTGCTCCAACTGGCAAGTGACAACAGGAACTTCCCCTGAGACCACTTGAAAAGGAGAACTAAATTTCTTCATTGACTGTGCTGACTATGGGCTCAACTCATATGCCTAGGTATAGGGGTCAGGAACCATTTGAGATGCCCTGGGTCAGCCTGCCTGACTCTAGCTGCACTCAGAGGGGCTGAGATCTCCTGCAGGTCCCATGTCACATGTCCAAACCCCATGCAGATAGCTTTAAGAGTCCTGTGTGGGTGCAACTGGGTCAAGTCCTGGAGATCACTGAGCAGGAGTGGAATTCCCCCCTGGAAACTATGGCCTGGGTAAAGGCAGAAACTCAACAAATATCCACAGTTCCACGGCCTTTGTGTTAGGGCAACCATTTCCACGGAGGCATAGGAGTGGCACAGGGAACAGATGAAAGGTCTGCCTGCTCCTGTACTCAGTCACTCACAACAACCACTTACACCTCCCTACCCTCTTTAGGAATGCTTTAACAGGGAGCAGCAAAAAACACACAGATGAGTTGTCTCTTGAGCTCCCAAACACTCTTGGTTTGTTTTGTGACAGACTTCATTGAAACCAGCTCTCTTGAGGAGCTGGAGTAACGCTGCATTTACATAGCAACCGAAAGGAGTCTTTTGGTTTATACGAGGAGGGGCAATCTCATTCACTATCCCAAGGAGAAACACTGATGTTGTCTTATAATTAATACTTACTTTTTTCTAATTTTCTTGCCAGAAGACAAGTTTCCTGCCAGGCAGGTTTAGCTTGTCCCAGGAGATCTTCAACTGTTTTAAATTGCATTTGGGAGTACAGGAACACCTTCCTGAAGAACCTGTCAGGGAATACCCCAGATGTGAGGTTTCTGGCTGCTTTCGGTGGCAAATGGTCCCACATGGATGTTCCCTGCCAGATATAGCAGCTAAGGCTCAGCCTGAGATACTGGAGCTAAAAGAAATGTAGTTTGAGTGAGATACTGGTTTCCTTGCTCTATCTGAACTGAGCACACTCAGGTGTTAGTCACACAAACATGTCATTTCAGATGACAGGCTTTTATTAAGATTGTACCCTGTTCCTGGCCAGGAGCCACAAACCCAGAGCACTAATGCTAAAGGCTAATACTGGGTAACACTCACCTCTCAGGTATGAGTCACAGGGACAACTTGTAATAGCTGTATTTTGTGATTTGACTGGTGCCAGCTTGGACCCTGAAACAATTACATTTTCACTTAAAACTTCTGGGCTCTCTTGGGACCTCTGAACTCCACCCAGCACAGAAGGGTGGAATTTCTTTTGCCCTTTAACTTTGCTTTCCCTTTGTTGCTGCATAGCTTTAGGTAATCTCCAGGCAAATAGTTGCCTGAGTCCTTTCATTTACTTTGTGCTCACTCAGGAAATATTTACAGCTCTATTGGCCTTTCAGGAGGAAACACAATCATGGGAGAGGAGAAGCCATGCTGATAAACTTCCTCTGAGCCAGTGGGGCAGACATACAGATCCACAGGGGAGCCTCAATCCAATAAATCCTAGCTCAGCTAGTCCCTGAAATCTAGGATCAGGGATGCTGCTGCTCCAGCACATTTGAAGGATCACTGAGTCCAAGATGAGTCAGGTTGGAAGGGACCACTGGCTGTGTCATCTGGTCCAATGTTTCTGCTCAAGCAGGGTTATCCTACAACCCATTTCACAGGATTGTCTCCAGATGGTTCTGGAATACCTGCAGTGAGGAAGACTCCACAACCAGGATCCCTGGCCAGAAGAAGTTGGTTTTTGTACCAGTTCTTTGGAGATTCACAAGCTAAGTGGGGCTGTGAAGGGCCATGTGACCCTGACTGCCTGCAGTACAAGGTGTGGGTAATGTGGTCTTCCGCCCTCCCTGTTTTTGGGACTGGGATTACTAGCAGGAAAATCCTGGTGACAGCAGCAAAGCAAGACAGACTATGATTCTGAAGAAGTGATGGCAGCAATAGCTCTGCTTGATTTCAGTTCAGTGACTTTTAAACCTTGAATTCCATTATCAATGAGAGTGGTCAGAATGAAACCATTAACTAAAAACCAAGGTGTTGGGTCTATCCTGAACTGTAGAACCAGGCAGAAAAATAAAATGTATACATGTATTTTGTATGTATAACCAAGGGAATAATAACACAGGATGGAAAATCTCAAGGACTGCCCTTGGTCTCAGGAGATGGGAACTTGTTTTGGGAAGGGTGGATCTCCCTGTTTGTGCCATAGGGCACTTGTGTGTCTCCTGCATTGTGTATGCCAGGTGTCTGGAAGCGAGGAGTGGCGATGCAGATCTTTCCCACGCCTGAGACCCTTTGCTGGTCTGGGCATGGGCCTTTGGGTGTCTTTAAGGTAGGGAGAGAATGAGAGAGAGAGCAGCACCACCCTGCCCCTGGGCAGGCAGGGAGAAGGTTCATGCTGAAGATGATAATGTTGTGCACCGAAGGAGACAGCCTGTGCACAGATTTGCTATTCAATCATTTTGGTTAAGTGTCTTGGTATTTTCCCTTCCCATGACCTTTTCTCCACTCAGCCCTTTTATGTGCCTCTGCTGCATTTTGGTGTCTCTTAGATTAATTTGTCTTCCAGGTTTTGTCCTGTTCCTCTCTTTCATCAAGGCACTCTTCCTCTCCTTCAGTGGCAGAGTGCCCCCCACCCAACACCATTTATACTTGTGAGTGATGGAGACAGGGTTGAAGGACAAGCCTTGATAAAGCAAGTTGTGAATTTGGGGGAACAAGGAATCTGTGAGCTTTTGCTCCAGGCTATCAGCCAGCCACATTTCTCGGAAGAGCCTTCATAAAATCTTCCCAGCATTTTATCAAAGAGGTGATGCTGTCATGGGTTTGCTTATTATTTCCCTTTGGGGCTTGGTCTCTTCATGGCTTCTTCCTTTCATTTTTGAGGAGGAAACCTTTGCAGTTCTGTCAGCCCCTGGGAGGAAAGTAACATACAAAGGGAGCAGGGGTAATGAGAAAGTCTTTTCCTGAGCCAAAGTAACACAGCTTTATGGTCACCTATGTCCTAAACATGTGGGAACTGAGCTCTTCCCTTGAGAAATTTAGGCCAGGAGGTGGTCAGTGGAAGAAAGAGCCATGCCAGGAGTTCAGGGTCACAGCCTGTGTGCTGTCCAGTGTACCCTCCCAGATCTGTTCCTCCACCTGCTCCCCTTTCCCTCTCTCCAAGGTCTCTGACCTTGACCAGGCTTCCCTTCCTACTCTGCCTCTCAGCCAGTGCTCAGACATTTCAGCCAAACCTTGGGAAAATCTGTTTAAATCTTTCCCTCCTCCATCCTTTTCCCCTCCTATTGAAGTCTACCTCCATATGGGTTTCACTGCCCAGAGGTGACCAGGGACTTTTCCATGGTGGAGGTGGAAGGAGGGACAGAGTCAGGTGAGTTTCCATCCTCTGGTGCTTGCCTGTTCCAGCCTTTGCTCCATATGTACCATGCCAAGGCCTTGCCTGGGGCATTACATGAGTCTGGGACCAGAGTTCCTTCAGGTTACGCCCGGTTTGTGCTTCTAATGTACTTGCCCAATGGCAGAACACTGGAAACTAAAGAAGTCCTGGGTTTAGGATAAACATTACTTAGCAACAACCAAAACATCAGTGGGTCATCAATGTTGTTCTTACACTAAAGGCAAAACCCATTACTCTACCAACTACTAGGAAAATTACTAAGAAAATTAACTCTTAGCCACTCAAGAACTTATCTAGGTGAAAGTCCACAGCTTGCAGACTAAGGCTTCAGCAAATCCAGCTACTCATGCTAGGCAGGTAAAGCTAAGAAAACAACATACTATATCACACAACACTATAATTCTGTGGCTCATTCTACTTGAAACTTACTTATTTAAGCTAAACAACTAATATATCTCAACAGTCCTCCCTTGGAGAATTCCTGCTTATATTCTGAACACAGCTCATTAAACATTTCAAATTGTGTGATTATTCTCCAAGATTTTATGTACAAGGTGACTCTCAGTAACAAGTTGAGCTTGGATGCTGCTAAACCCAAGTGAAACATTCCTTGGACTATTGCAAGAGCACTGCAACAGCAAAAGCAGTTGATCTACAGTCAAATGCTGGTCTCCTTCCCTGATTTTTCTCACTGAAGTCGTGTATCAGACCTAAGTCATTGCTTAGACCCTAATGCTAACAGAGAGGATCACATTGCGTGTTCCAAATTCCTTGAGTCACTTGTGGTTATGCTCAATTTATTCACAAATGCATCAACACATATACTATTTAAGAGACTCAATCCTGACCCTCTAGTACCAGCTGCATCTCCTTTTGTTAATCTCAGGTGGGCAAAGGTTTGCTCCTGTAGCCACGCTCACCATCCCACATAGGATGTGTGTAGGAGTGGTGAACAGGTCAGTTTGACTGTAGAAACACTAACTTGTGTCATCAGTTCTACCCGTTTCAGTCACTATGAGGGATAAATAATACCTATTGTCCCTAAGTGTTTCAGAGCATATTGTCTAATTTCAGATATTGTTGGATTAACTCCTCTCTTATTAGCAGAGTTGAAATTTAATTCATTGTGGTGGGGAGAGGGACTGTAGATGGTATTGAGTCAATTTTTTCACAAGGTAAAGAAGTTTGTAATCTGCCAAGTTCACTGTTAATTTCCATGTAACACCTGAAATTAAGAACAACTAGTACGATTGGAACAATGCGATCTAATTTTTTTACTACTTCTGTCACAGTAGGATCATATGCCTTATCTGATTCACAACAAAAAATTAGAGTCAAGAGTTTGGAACTTGAACCCTGTATACTCTTTGTAAATTTTTTCTTTCCAAATGTATTAATTTTCCACCACTTTGGATCATTCCTTCTTTTTAGTTTGCCACTTAGCCATGCTGTGGTTGTCACCAGAATTGACAGCACCATGAGTAGAGTAAGATCCCAATTAATTTTTTGTTGATTTTCAGGATTCTGTCATCAATCAACTGGCTTGGTGATGCACTATTTATTTAATGTGAGAATGGTGTAACCAATTTTCTTTTCTTAGAACTTGAACAGCAAAATAAGAATAGCATATAGCCCCTCCCTTTTGAATTCAGTTTTGATTTTCAGAAAAATACTTTAATTAAGACTTTGTCTCCAGGCTATTTATCATGTACTTGCATTTCAGGTGGTGTCGGTTGGCACCACTTGGGCATAGTTTCTTTTATCTTTAACCATTTTTGCATACATATGTCTCACTGGAGTGGGACTCTAGTCCCAGCAGTTAAAAGTCTCAGGTCATCTGTGTGCAGTTCCTTGAAAGGTGTGACAATGCTCAGGCAGAGGCTTCTCCTTTAACACGTTTAATTTCATTCTTACTTCCTTACTCTATTTTCTCTTGCATGTTTGGGAGCATCATGAAGCACATCCCTTAGAAACCCCACTTCAAAGACAGGAGGAAGCATGGACAAGGAAATGACTGAAAAGTGTGTGTGGGTCTTCTTTCATGGTGTATGTTCTTGCTGGTAGTTTTGGTCGCCTATTTTTCCCCCTTCTGGCATCACAGATAGCCCCTGAAGGGGACGGAATGGTGTCTCTGGAGGACAGTTTGTGTTGCGGATTAGCTCTTGGCTGTACCCTGTCTCATCAGCTGTATACCAGGAAGATAAGCAGAAAATTCTCACTATTTTTCTCCTGTGTGGTTTTGTTTAGCTTCTTCAAAGAAAACCCAGGAAAAATCTTCCAGGGTGATCTGTGCGCTAATAAGCTCTCATCCTCAAAACAAGCTTCATCTCTGCCTTGGGTCCAGAGCCCGTGTTGTATTCTTCGTCTCTTGTTTTTAGCATATTTGTGCTCTGCAGGCAGAGAAATCTACCCACACAAAGAGTCTTCTCTCCTGCAGGGGATAATTTTACTCTTGGAGACATACAATGAGATGATTATCCCCTTCTGTCTGGTTTCCCCAGGAGACCAGGGTTATGTGATCATGCAGTAGGGATGTGCAAGAAATAGGGAGTGTTTTGAAGCACTCAGCCCATTTCAGGCAAAAATGGAGGAAGGGCTGATATAGCAGGAGTGAAGAATTCCTACAGTTCTATGAATGTCTCTGGCTGAATGGAGAAATGAAATACTCTTATGACTCTGTTGAGAGGACATTAGATAAGTATGAGAGTTAAATTATGACAGCCTCCAAGGATTGGAAGAAGGGAAGAAGTCACCTGTGATAACAGGATCCCAGCGTTGAGATAAATACATATGTAAATTATTTTCAATTTTTTTTTTTAACTTGGGAAACAATCTTTGTTTTGAAAACTTCTCTTGTTTAAATAAAATCTGCACAAAGGTGACTGTGCTTTTTAGGTAGAAAGGCCTGTTTTGGCTAAGCATGTTATTCTGCATAAAACCCCCTTCTAGTTTGACCCCTCCACATTCAGTTGCTGACTGCCGAAACTCAGTTCTTGCTTATTTTCTTATGTCTGGAAATATATATATATATAAAAATTTTAAAAGTAAAGGAAAAGAGAGACTAAAGCCTTCTGTCTGTTTCAGTGTGTCATTCAGTGTGTAAGATCCCAGCAGAACATGGCACCCTCTGCCCACCAGCCAGTCCTGTCAAATGCCTGGGCCTGTACCCTTGGCACTTGGTGACCATGGAACAGACTACTCATCTTGCTCCGCATCTTGTTGTCAGTAATCTTTGTTATTTTCTGTCTTGTGAGAAAACAAAAATAAGCAATGAGGACAAGGATAAAAGCTTCAAGGCCCCGCTGGAAGTGTGGGTGAATCACATGGATACTCTCCAGATATGAGGCAAACACAGTCAAGTCATCAGGGCGTTACAGAGATCCTGCTGGGAAGGGGCCAGCTCTTTGGGGAGGTTAAAGTGAACTCAAAGCCCCAGAGTGGGGAAAGAAGGTGATTTTCTTCCAGGGTTGTTTTTTTATCTGAGCTGTTCTGAGATGCTCATTTGAGGGGTTTGGAGCAGTGGAGTTGATGGGCTGCTCTCCCAGGTTTTTTCTCCCAGTGGGGTGAGTGCAGCTGGGGTAATGTAAGCCTTTCATTTTGATCCTATTTACAGTAATGCATGGTAAGTATTGCAGCACTGCAATTGCCAGGATATAAAAGCCAGGAGCATAAACCACTTATATTTCTCAGCTACATTTATTACAGAAAAATACTTTTATTGGGGGAGTGGTGTGGTTATTTTATTCCACATTTCTTTTCCCATTCCTGGATGCAACTCCAAGGTGTTCAGTCACTCTGCCCCAGGCCTGAAACCTGTGATTTCCTGCTCTAAGGATTTTGCAACACACTCAGGTGTGTCCCACAAGCCCATAGTTCAAAGGGTAATTTGGTCACAAGGCTTTTTAAGTCTCTAACAAGAAGTTCTGGAATGGGGAACACAACAGTGCCTGTAGTTAGTTACTGTGTGGCAGCTGTAGCCATGGTTCATTGAGGATTTTAAAGAAAAACATAATCATCAGGCACAATCCACAGGGCTTCACCAAGGGAAGCAGTCCTGTTTAACGAATTTGATATCCTTCTATGATAAGATCACCCACTGAGTGGATGTAGTTTTTCTGGATTTTAGGAAGGCTTTTGATACTGTCCCTCACAAGTGTCCAGCTGTGGGATAAGCAGGTTCATGGTGTGCTGGGTGAAGAACTGGCTAAAAATAGAACTCAAAGGGTAGTAATGAATGGGTCCTCATCTGGCTGGCAATCAGACACCAGTGGTTTCCTCAGGGGTCAATTCCAGGGCCACTTCAATGTATTTATCAACAATCTGGATGCAGGACTGTACCATGAGCAAGCTGATGATTGCTGTAGGCTCCTTCCAACAAAAACAGTCTATTCTGTTTTTCTAATGTATGGGGACAACTCTTGTGAAGGAAACTTCCTTGCCCAGCCATCAGGAACCACTCTGGCCATCATACTCGCACCCCTTGACCTGAGGCCCCTTCCCACCTACATGACTCACACAGTCAGACTGGGTTTGCTCACTGGCTTGATCCCAGGTTTCCCACAGAAGCAGAGTTTCAGACATCTTGATCCTTAAAATAATTTAATCATGGTGCAATAACAGAATAACAGCTTGATATTGCCTCTGATGAGAAACCTCAACAGAGAAATCCCTGGGCTTTTATACTCTCCCAGTCTAAGGAGAAAACCTGGAGTCATTGGCTCCTGGTGTGTCCCTGAATGCCCAGTCCCTTGCTCAGGCTGCAGCACCCTGTGCCCTTTGTTATGCAAAGGGACAGCAGTTCACATCCTCTTGCTTGGGGCTCAGCCTCTGGCTCCTGCTCTCCAGAGCTCAACCTGCAGCTTGCACACCAGCCTGCCTGTGTCAAATATATTCCTCAGCACTATTCTCCCCTTCACCTTCCATTTTTTTCTGTTTTTTTTCTTACCTGATCTCTCTTCTTATTCTTTGCCTTCCCTATAAGAGCAGGTCTGGCTCTGGGTCTCTCTTATCTATCAGTTATAAAATGTATTTTATCTATCAGTTGTTATGGTTTCAGTGGCTTGTAGAAACTAAATATGACATACAGACCCTGTGTTAGAGACAGCTATGGGACAACTCATGTTGTGTCTTCCAGCCTTGTTGGTGTTTGAGGGGGGATTTCTCCTCCCAGCATGACTTTGTAGGGGGCTCTAAGGGCCTGACCTGCAAGCTATCAGATTATGGTTTCCCTAAAGTGACTGTCCCTGGAGAGCATTTCCTAAGAAAAACGTATTTGACTGAAAACCAAATTAAATAAGAACAGTGAATAACTGTACCAATAGATGTTGGCTCTACAAACAAGGAGGCTTTTGTATTCCTCCAGAGCCTGTTTTCCTAGAATAGTTTTATATTGTTTTATGCACTGCTTCCCCACCTCCTCCTCTTTGTTGCCATAATAGAGAAAAGTGACATAATTGTGGACATGGACTCCTCTGTGCCTCACTTGAAGACACATGCTAGTTCATAGTGGTTATAGTCAATGCCCAGACAAGAACAGCAGCTGGGTGAAGAGCCAGGGGGCAGAAGAAGGAACTGAGACCCTAAGGATCAGCCTGAAAAATGATGGCTTGAACACAGAGGGGGTGTCAGAATATGATGGACAAGGAAAACTCCCTCAAGAATGAAGAGCATGGGATAAAAGATAAAAACACATATTTAAAAGATAAAAACCAGCAGGCAACACAGTTGCCAATACCTGGACTATCTGGATTGGAACTGAAACCCTTTGTGGTTACCACTGATGGAATCCCATGCAGGATTTGCCCAGCTGAAGGAAGTGCTCACACATGCTTGTGATATAGCACCCCATCAACCCAGTGTCTGATGAATCCTTCCAGCATTGTGCTGAGTCCTTGCTTTGATCTTTGTCAAGTTCCTTGAAAGTGCAGTCAGAATGGGAGCTGCCATGCAAAGGCTTTACTGAACTTGTGAGGCACCATTTGCTCACCACTGACTTTTGTTCCTCCTACCCTGCTTCAGACACTTATTTCTTGGAAATCCAGCTTCGAGAAATATTTCCGGAGCTGTTGATAGCACTGCATAATGCAGCTTTGCTGCATGTTGGCTTATGCTTTTGGTCTGGTAGCAGGTGTGGGATATGATGAGAATTCAGGATTGCTGATTCTCCTTTCCCTCTTGGTTAACTCTTGACTATGTGCATGTTAACAGAAGCAACCAAGATATTACAATTTAGGAAATTGTGGGAAGCTGTAATAACTGTGTGATCTCAGTCTGTCCCATCTGTATAGATATTTGTAACATGAATCCACAACACTTAAAAATTATCCACTATTCCTGTGCTATTATTGAAAAGAAGAGAAAAAGAAGATAAACTGGCTTAAGCTGAGGAACGTGTGAGACAAACAACACACATTTTGTACCTTGGTGATATTCCAGATGGAGCCAGAGTCACTTTAGGTCACAGACACTGTAAGACCTACGGCACAGCCTTCATAGGAGAACTCAGAGGCTCTTCTCACTCCTGCTGCACTGCAAAGAAGTTTCCTGGAAAAGCCTTCTTTTCCTGGAAATGTCCTCTCCAATACCTGTTCCCAGTGTGGTCCATGCAGGTGAGTGACGTACAGGTTCTAATCCTTTTGTTTCCTGAAGTACTGCACTATCATGAGCAAGAGAGAGCATTATCACACCCACTGATTCTCGAGAACTGCAGTGTCAGTCAAGCTAAACAAAACTAAACAAAGAATTTGTATATGATAGCAAACGAACCAGAAGAGCTTAGTGTGTAGGAAGAAGAGACAAATAAGAGAAAAGCATATTTTGTATTAGTCATCCTATGGCTGGCCTGTATCACCTCTCACTGCAAACCCAGGACCTCTTTCTTTACATGCTTTTCTTAGCTATGCAGCCTTAAATTGTTCTTCATGGAAGCAAATGCACATTTCAGTATTTATCTTTCTTTTGTACCAAAACTCACTGTGAAGTTCTGTTCAGATTCAAATCTTGCCTCCTCTCCCCACAAACAAACTCTTTCATAACTGACTTGATTAGGAGGTCTGTTGCCTGTGAAATTACTTACACTGGATTTTTATCATTAGGTGAGTCAGGACTTTTGTTCTCCTACATGCACTTGCACATGAGGTTCATTACATTCTGAACTGGGTCTGACAGTTACTGACAACCAGTAAGTCAAGGATGATTTGGCTGCAACTGATCCCTGACCTAGGTTTTGTGGTCTGCAGTCTTTCATTTGTTTCAACATGGGAATCCACCTCAGTTAGTAAGCCAAAAAGCTGTGTTAATCCCAAAATACAAATGACTATGAAGCAGAGGTTATTTTAGATTACCAATGGTCCATTTTGTTGATAGTGGTGGCAACTCAGAGACTGTCTGCTGCTGATGACTCATCACAACTCTCAGGCTGGCATAGGAACATCTAGAATGTATCTGCCTGAAACAGATCATAATTTTCTGGCTTATTTTTCGACTAAAACAACTCACTGAACCTCTCTGTGCCCACACAAAAAGTTGGCAAAGCTGATGGAAGACTGTACCTCCAGAAGCTTTGCCTGAAGACATCTTCAGAAAACTGCACTTCAGTCTTCTGCTTGGACTAGCTGGGCTATTCCAAACACTTTACAAGGCTGGCCACTTTACATACATTGATTTTGCTGTGTTCCAAGGATGGAGATAACTCTGGTGACCAGACCCAGGGCTGGTACTCCATCCCAGCTGTTGTAACTGTAAAATAGTGTAGAAAATGCAAAGCTCAATATTCCATGGAGCACACAGGTGGAAGCATAGAAAGCAGATGGAGGTCTTGTGGTTTGTGTCACCATGGCATTGATCATGGAATGAGGGATAGGCTGTATGGTCTTGTTCTTTTACCCCATACCCACAAATGTCAAGTACATCTCCTATCAAGAAATATTCTATACAACACGCCCACAAAGAATGGAAGATTTCACCACAGTCCCAACCACAGCCCTTTGCACAATAATGGTTAAGAAGGTATAAAAAATACCCCAGCGCTACATCCAACCAGAGGATCAGAATTGGACATGGAATTGCAGGGACAGGTTGGCAGTTTTGTTGTCTTCACCCTCCCTGGAACAGACACCTTTTGGTATGCCCTGTGTCCTCAGCTGTATGAGTGTTGACATGGGGTATTAAGCTTGTGATTGCAGTTATACTGTTGGTACTATTTGTAATTGCTCTGTATTATCAGCAGCAAACCAAAAAACCCTGACAAGTTGCATTCAATAAATTGTGAAATCCATGAATCCTCCTGGCTCTTTTGAATGTGATTTGACATATAGGTCATTGACTGTTTTCGCATCCAATGCTGGACCTCTAGTTTTGCAACACCACCTAAAAGGTTTTTCCTCAAGTCCACTGTGGACCTCCCAGAGTTCATTTTGTTACTCCTTATATCAACTGTTCCTGCTTCAGGAAACTTCAGGAAACAACAGCTCCACCACTGTAGTTCCACTATTTGTTGACTCGATTTCCTCTTCAGACTCCTCTTCACAGACTGATTCCAGCTCCCTAGACTCTGTTTCTAGGACACGTGTTCTGTGTAGTGGTCTTGATAGCCCTCCTCTGCTCCTCCAGTTTCTTGGTAGCCCTGTTGAACTGGAGACTCAGCAGTGGAGATTGTAACTCCCTTGCTCTGCCTGCCCCAAAAGGCCATAACATAGACTCCTTGGGAGTCGGGACTTTTAACCCTTCCTTGAGAAATGAAAGCTTTGTGAAATTTTTCTCCTCCTCGGTTTGAAAGAGAGGAAGACAGCTTGGACCCTGGGATGTTAGAAGGAGAAATTCGATGTGGGAGGAGACGATGGAGTGGCTTTTGGCTGGACTTTTTCTTGGTAGCCCCAGACTAAACCGATCCTCTCCTCCAAGACAGACTGTATTTTAGGAGGATGCCGGTGAGCCAAAGAGACCTGCTTCAGCTGGGAAAAGACAGAAGTGGAGTGAACAGAGAAAAGTTAGGGAGGTTTGTGGTGGTGCCCCCTGTCTTCAGAGAGGAAGAAGAGAAGAAGATCTCTGTTCTTGGATCCTCGGCCCCAGGGGAAAATGGGGGGGACTGTGGTCCCAAAAATGAAAAACTGAACTGCTGTTTTTTCCCCTCTTGGCAGGGCATCCTTGAAAGGAAAAATCCTAAAAGCAGTCTGTCCATCCATGCATTGGTGGTGAGAGCACTGTGCATGGAAAGGAGAGGGCTGCCATGGCAAACTTTTTCTCCGGGCGGTGCCATGTGTGACATGGAAACACAGGATGTGGCAGCTGTGTTTCTTGGGGGGTCTGTGGCACAGGAGAGACTCCTCTCTCCCTCGATGGACTGAGTATCGATTGTCTGGAGGGTGGAAACCTGGTTGGGGTTCAGGTTGTGTCTCACTGTGGTTTGTTGGAGTTGGGTGGTGGGAGGAGGAATGCTTTGGAAGGTTTTAATTTTTGAATTTTGTGGGGTTTTTTTTTCCTTCTTTTTCCTTTTATAGTAGTATGGTAGTAGTAGCTTAATAAAGTTTTTTTTCCCTGTCATTAAGCTTGAGCCTGCTTTGCTCTGTTCTCGATCGCATTTCACAGCATTCAATTGAGAGATTGCATTTTCATGGGGGCACTGGCATTGTGCCAGTGTCAAACCATGACACTCATCAATGTCAGTGCTCAATTTGCACACAAAATGTGGCTCATGTCAAAGTACTGTTTTCCAGCCACCTGAGAATATAAAAGCTATAGCAGTAGACTTGCATTCAAAGAGACCTCAAAGGAAAATTCTATTGCTTTATGATAGAGATGTGTGATTTAACTCTTTTCTCTGATTTACTCTGAAGCCCAGTGTCCCAAAAACATATTAAGAAGCAGTGTGGGAAGCATGATAATTTTAAATAATGACTGCATTGCTTGTGGTCTGTAAATATGTCATCAGATATTGCTGAGGATCTCAGCTCTGATACCCTGGGAAAGTTCCAACATAGATAATTGCCTCCTGCCTAATTCAATTCACATTTAATAGAGTGGCAACACTCAAGTGATTGCCCTGGGGTGAATAACTGGTGGGAATCAAGAGTGCACAAAAAGCACATTAAGAAACAGAGATGGAAATCCATTGAAAATCAATGTTTGGGGAAAGGTCCTCCTCCCTTGCCTCAGGAAGTCTTGAGCCAATTTCCCACTTTCAGCTGCACCAGCCTGAACATATGGAAAGACACCTTGGGTCATGCTTCTTCTAAAAGGATGATGTCATGAAGCGGTAGTGCCATGAGGGGTGCCAAAATTTTTCCCGCAAAACTCTTAACAAATCTCATGTTTTCTTCAAACCTTGTTAGTAGGTATTGTAGGGACAACGGACCTTTGTTTCTATGCACTTGCTGTCCCTCCTATGGAAAAAGGAAGGCATTCTATTTTCTGCCACTGGTGGAAGAGCAGCAGTACTGTGAGCACACAACTCTTGTAATGTGGTGGTTGGTGTACACTGTGCATTCAGAGCTGACACCATTTACATCCTGTGTCTGTCTGTGTCCAGTATTCAAACATGCCATCTGCAAAGGAAAACCAGACATATTGCTGGGGCAGCTGGAGATAGGCATGCCAGAGGGACAAGTAAGCCTGTCTGGTTTAGACATGGCTAAGCTGACACTTGCTCCTTTTTGTTTTCTCTTGCACAGTCTTTCCTCCCCACACATGAAGCAAATTGAAATTGGTTGGTTTTGCAGAAGAAGAAGAAGAAAAGTTTCCTGCTCTGGCAGAAGCTTCTTGCTTTACTCTATGTTCTTTGAGATTCTATCTGCTGAATTTATTGTCTCCTTAGCAGATTGACAAGTTTGCTGGGCTCAGGATCCTCTGTGGCAGGTGCTGCATGTGCACCTAGCAAAAAATTTCTCAGAGATCCTACAGCCCCAGATGGGTCAAAGCAGGACAAGAAACAGCTGCTCCATATCAAGTGGCCATTCTTGCATGGAGGCACAGAGGGGTGCAGCTTACCTCCTCCTATCTTTGTTGTGAAAAATTGCACCACTGCCTCTCCTCTCCTGAATAAAAATCTAGAGATCTCAACTTCCTTGCAGTGCTGAGATCCTTCTGTTTCCTCCCCTGGGAGGCTCCTGGCTCCTGGTGGTCTTCCTCCAAGTGTCCTTTCAAAAAATTGTGCTGTGTCTTGGGGGTAATCTCAATATTACATTTCACAGTCAAGTTTTGAGCATCTGAACTGCAAAACAGCCCTTCAGAGAAGCCCCCAAGAAGAAGAATCATGGAATCATAGAATAGTTTGGGTTGAAAGGGACCTTAAAGATTGTCTTGGTCCAATCCCCCTACTGTGGGCAGCGATGTCTTCCACTAGACCAGGCTGCTCAGAGCCCCATCCAACACTGCCGTAAACACTTGAGGAATGGGATATCCACAACTTCCCTGAGCAACCTGTGTCAGTATCTCACCACCCTTACAATAAAGATTTTTCTCCTAGTATCTGCCCTCTTTCAGTTTGAAGCCAGTCGCCATTTTCCTGCACTACGTGATCTTTTAAACAGTCTCTCTCCCATCATAGAATCATGGAATTTTTTACTGAAAGAGACTTTAAAGATCATTTAGTTCCAACCCCCAGTGTCCTTTTCACCTGTGCAGCCCTGGGATTCCCTCTCCCAGGTCTCTTTTAACAGTAAGGGAACAGCTGCTTGTGAATCCCAGGCAGTATCCCTGAGCCGGCACCTCTGCAGGGAAGCTAGCCCAGAGCCTTCAATTAATCTCTGATCTCTGAAAACAGACCTGCTGCAGTCTGAGCAAGTACATTAGGAGAAAACTGAGAGTAGGATCCAACAAGAATTTTCCATTTCAATCTGAATGAAATTATTTACTCACCCAACTGTGCTTTTCTTGTTATGCACTTAAGGGATATTCTCACTTAGGTGAATTCTGAGCCACAGACTTTTCTACAGGGTGTGTTATAATTCAAATAGCAAGCTGGGGCAGCTCTCCCTGGCAAGCTGGAGCTATTGAAAGGATCTTGGCTTCAGTAGATTAAGATAATTGGGAAGATTGGACAAAGGAGAAAGAAGACAGGAGAGAGAGCTCATTTCATCCAGTTATGTATACAGATTATTAAGTAATCATATAACTTAGTAGTAATGATTCATCTTGGTGATGTCTTGTTAAAGTTCCGGGCTAGTTGTGTCTTGCATCTATGCTCCAGGCTGAAACGGGGACAAAACCATCCCTGGTTTAGAGTGCAAGTTAGATGTTGCATAAGGGACTCAACTTTCTTTCCTAGTGGAGGCAGAGGCTGATTCTGAAGGGATTATGCTGTGCCATGGGGGGGGGGCGGGGGGGGTATGGGGGGGATTTTTAACTGGAAGGAGCAGACCACAGGTGGAGGAGAGTACTTGAAATGGGGGGGAGATACGCTTCAAGATAGTGGAAAATATGGGGCTTTGCCAGCAGGCTGCTCTTGGAAAAGTCTGCTCTTGCCAACTGCACCCTTGGCAGAGATCACATACAAATCTGGCACATGCTAATTCTGCTGATATTAATTAGACAGCCATTTCCTTTGAGGCCAGAGGAATTTTTGGATAAGCAGTAACTGGCCTATTGTCCAGGATTACTCTGGTTCAATTCTGGCTTTGGTTTAGGCCATTTTTTCATCCCCCTCATGGAACCTCTGTCTGTAGTCCATAAGAGGAACACATTTTCTTTGACCATGACATGGTGTGTCCATAGTGCAGAGCAAAAGAAGAAGAAAGAACCTTTGCTCTTTTGATATAAATTCCAGCACAGCAGGGGATCCCATGTTACAGGCACATGGTATTATTGGTGACAAACTTAAGTGTCATGCTCTTAGCTTTGAGTCTACAGCAAGCCAGACTCTGGACAGCCTGGGGCAAAGGAAGGTCTAAGAAATGGGAGTTACCAGATCATTCCTGGAGCAGGGATGTCATAAGAGATCTATGGCATATTTGAGTTATGTCAGTTCAGCCCATGTGATGAGGAATTAATTTTTTAGCTTCCTTTGCAGGAGGTTCATTGAGTTTTTCAGTCCATGGTGGAGGTGGGCTCACATCCGTGAAGCTGAACCTGAGACCCTGCAAAAGGTCCCAGCAAAAAAATCAGGGACTGTGTGACAGAAGGAGGGGATTGTTCTTCCCTAACCCTCTGTACCAGGTCTCTGTGTTTCTGGGTCATGTTACAACACAGATTTGAATCAAAACAAAGTTTAAGTCCTGAATAAATTTAAATTAAATTAGCCAAGATTTGTAAACAGGCTTTAGGCAACAGATATGTTTTTAATATGTGCCTGACAAAGCAGATGCACAAAGTTGGTATGTCATTCCTTGCCAGTGTCAGCCAAGCTAAATGTGGGCAACCTTGTCCTCTCTGTTCCTGCCAGCATGGCTGCATGGCCCAAACACATTGGCCTTTTCATTGCTGGATGACTGTTAGATCTGCTCCATGGACTGCCTTTCCAGGGGAGCACAAGAACTTAGTGGCATAAGGGAGAAGGAGGAGGAAAAAGGAGAAGGAGAAGGAGAAGGAGAAGGAGAAGGAGAAGGAGAAGGAGAAGGAGAAGGAGAAGGAGAAGGAGAAGGAGAAGGAGAAGGAGAAGGAGAAGGAGAAGGAGAAGGAGAAGGAGAAGGAGAAGGAGAAGGAGAAGGAGAAGGAGAAGGAGAAGGAGAAGGAGAAGGAGAAGGAGAAGGAGAAGGAGAAGGAGAAGGAGAAGGAGAAGGAGAAGGAGAAGGAGAAGGAGAAGGAGAAGGAGAAGGAGAAGGAGAAGGAGAAGGAGAAGGAGAAGGAGAGGAGAAGGAGAAGGAGAAGGAGAAGGAGAAGGAGAAGGAGAAGGAGAAGGAGAAGGAGAAGGAGAAGGAGAAGGAGAAGGAGAAGGAGAAGGAGAAGGAGAAGGAGAAGGAGAAGGAGAAGGAGAAGGAGAAGGAGAAGGAGAAGGAGAAGGAGAAGGAGAAGGAGAAGGAGAAGGAGAAGGAGAAGGAGAAGGAGAAGGAGAAGGAGAAGGAGAAGGAGAAGGAGAAGGAGAAGGAGAAGGAGAAGGAGAAGGAGAAGGAGAAGGAGAAGGAGAAGGAGAAGGACACACAGAGGAGACGATACAGGAGAGGGAAGATGTGATCTTGGTTTAACGGCTATGGTGAGACACTATAAGGGCTTAGCGAAGTCAAATGACATCTGATTTGACCTAGAGACAGCACAGTACAGTCTGTGCTGGGTCTGATCCAAAACAAAACCTGCCAGATCAGAGTTAATCCTTGGAATACATTTCTGTCAGCAGCATAAACTTAAGTTGCACCACGGCTTTGCTTCACATGGCTACAGCTTCTTTTTCTGGCACTAGGAGCCCCTTGGATGCAGAGGGAGACGGCAATAGTTTTCTGCTTCCCCAGCTCCATACCAAAGAACAATTCCTCTCTGACAGGCCAGTATGGAAGGAAAAAAATCTATTCCTTGGCACAGACAAAAGACAGGTCAAGACATATTGCACAGTGATTTTCTGCCTCATAAATTGCAGATCTTGATGGCTGCAAACCCACGTGAACCACAAAAGCTATTCCCTTAGCAACAGGTGGTATAACAAGAGATCAGAGTAGCTGGAGCTACCCCCACACGATTCTATGTCTTGCCTCACCTGCACGTTGCTTTCAGAGTTGGTGATGCCTCCAGCCTTGTCACACGGGGTTGTCACCATGGTGGGACTGTCATGGGGAATGAGCGATGCAGGTACAAGCAGCAGGTCCTTTGCAGGGTCACTTTTAAAAGGATATTTGTGCTCTCCGAGAGACCATGAAAAACTCACTTAGCTCACTTGTTGTTACACATAAATGTTTGAAATCACTTAAAGAATCACCGGCAAGACTATCAGTAAAAACTAGATTTAATATTGAGCAACAGCATGACAAAGTTCATTAGCAAGATTTACTCTACTATTTACTGGACAGTTAAGGCACACCAAGGAAAAACAAGCAACAACAAAATCAAACAAAATCCAGCCAATCAAAACAGAAATGAGCCAAGAACTATCTACATGTGTGTGTGTGTATGTGTGAGACAAAAGGAGAGTGAGGGCAAGGATAAAAAGGAATATGGCCTAAAATCTATACAGCACTCAATAGTACCTAGGCTTAACTTATAACTTAACTTTAATTTATACCTTAAACTTATAATTTAACCATAACAATTTAACAGAGGAATAACTCTTAACAGTGTTTAACCTAACTTATAACTTTGAAGTTAAACTTAGCATTGTAGCAAAAGAACAAACATTTAGCAGCATTTAACTTAGCTTATAACTTATGACTTTACCTTACTTAGAGGCCTAACTTAGATTCTATCTAAGATACTTAAACGTCTAAGAAAGGAGCATTTCTCCCAGATTTGCTGTGGCATATGCACATGTGCATGCACACAGACAAGGAGTGGGTGCAAAGAAGATTCCTCTTAAGGTAGGGAAATACTCACGTTGGATGCCTTTGCACCTCCCCAGTGGTCCAAGGGCTGGGGCCCAAGACTTAGGGCTGTTGGCTTAGGATTCATTATCATCCAGCAATTCTCTGAGTAAAACAAACATGAGAGTTGGCTGGCTCTGAGAGGCCCCACTCAGAGGGAGATTGCTGATCACAGCCTGCTAGGGCTCAGGAGAGCTCCAAGAGTCTCATTTTGGACCATTTCTTATAGGGTCACAAGACAGTGAGCTTTAGTCATAAGAATATTTCATTCCAGCCACAGTTTAGGTTGACACTTTCTTTGAAAGTGTGAGAACAGGGATGTTTCTGCTATTCAGGGAAGACATATAATTTCCAAGGCTGTTCATAAAGAAAACAGGAGCTTGTTAGACTGCAGCAGCTTCTGGGAACAGTCTGTTTCTAATAAGCTCAAGAAGAGCTGAGCCCAGCTGCTGTTTGCCAAGGTCAAGGCTAAGTGAGCATTTCTCAGCAGCAGCGTGGCCTGGAAAAGGTGGGGGGATGCACCACCACACCTGAATTTGGGTCTCTTCACTGAGGGATTTAGGACCTGGTGTTGCCTCTTCCTATGCATACACACAGTGCTAGCATAACTGGATCTGTTGCAGTTAGATTTCCCTAGGTATTGTATCATGCAAAGGACTATCCGAGTGTCTCATGAATCTGTGGGTTTTATAGCTCTTGATCATCTGATATGGGGAAAATTGTAGGGGTAATGCAATACCTCACCTCCTCAGGTAGGATTGAACTTTCAGGCTAAGACTGCAGTCTTGGCAACCAAATGCATTTAGGCAGCATTTGAAATGTTCCACAGTATGTTAAAAATCCCTCTGTGAGTGTCAGGCCTGACACAGGAGCTGCAGCAGACCCCTAAAAGCAGCTTCACGTGGCCTTTCAAAGGCAGCATTCAGCACATTTGAGCACTACATCAGTGACTCTGCTTGGGTTCCCATCCTGTCTTCAACACTTTGTACCTCAAAACTGATCTGCACCCAGAAAACTCACAGGGTTTGGAAGTCCAGATCCCAGTGGAGGGGTGTGCGGTCTATGCTTCATTTATTTCTATGGTCTTGGGATATGTGATAAGAAGAGCGTGTCTTTCTCAAAGCCCCAGGTTCACCTTCATTTTCATCTGTGTTTGCAACGTTTTTTGCCCTGGAATCTAGAGTGAGGTGACTCTCATAATGAGGTTTTCCATGAACCAGTGAATGTAATTTTGGCATTCCTCATATTGAGATACAAACATTTTCAAGTCCTGCTTAAGACCATACAGAGATCTGGAACCAAGCTGTACTCCTAATGCTCATGCAAAAGTTAAAAAATAAAGATGACAAAAACTTTCTTGAAAAATATTACATTAGAGACTTTCTCTTATATGTAACTGCCCTAGTCTTTTAATTATCTTATAATCCCCTGTTTTAAATATCTGCCTTTCTTCTTTCACATTTGTTTTCATTTTCATTCTGTATCCACCTGATTATCATTTCCATACATTTCATATCACTGGGGTTGGAATTTCCCATGTCTTATATATATGGCATTTAAAAAAAAATTATTTCCTCATTATACTGCATGATTAAGTTGTTATGTAAAATTCTTTTAATCTGTTTCCATAAAACCTAATGTCTCTGGGGCAGGCTCATTAAAAGCTTGTGGTTTCCCAGATGATTGCTTGGGGCCTAAAAGACATACAAACACCAGCCATTTGTCAGTATATCATCCCTATCAGCTATATTTGTAACATCCCAGGCTCGAAGTAACAGGGCAGACTGATTACAGGCCACATTTTGGGGGGGATTTTGTTTGTATATATGTCACTGATAAGTTAAGAAACATTTTATTGGGGATATTCCTGTTGTAAAATTTTAATTTCATATAGCCAGGGTATCTGTAGCCTGATCTCCTGACTTGCTGAAACCAGTGACTTTTTGGTTGGTATAGCAGAGTGAAGGCCTATCTCTGAAGATGTATTCATTATCATGCATTATCTTGGAGAGAGCTCCTTGACAGAATGTTTTGTATTCCCACAACCAAGATGTTTGGTAGTGAGTGAGAAATCCTGGTCCATATGCTTTTGGAAAGAGTAGGTAAAAGCATGGCATAGAACCGTAGAAAGAATTGTTAAGTTTGGAAGGGACCTGCAAGATCATAATTCCAAATTTCAACACACCACCACCACCCATTCATTACCAAACCATGCCCTCAGGTGCCACATACACATGATTTTTGAACACCTGTGGTATGATAACTCCACCACTTCCCTGGGCAGCCTTGTTTCAGGGCTTTACAATGCTTTTCAGTGAAAAAACTTTTCCCTGTATCTGATCTAAACCCCTCCTGACATGACTTGAGGCAATTTCTCCTTGTCCTGTCACTTGTTGCTTGGGAGAAGAGATTGACCCAACCTGGCAACACCCTCCCATCTGGGAGTTGTAGAGAGGGAGAAGGTCCCCCCTGAGCCTCCTTGTCTCCAGACTAAACAGCCTCAGCTCCCTCAGCTGCTCCTTTGTCCAACTTGAGCTCCAGACCCTGACCTTCTCTGCTTCCTTCTCTGGAAATGCTCTAGCACTTCAGTGTCTTTCTTGTAATGTGAGGCCTAAAACTGGTCACACGTTTAGAGGCACAAGTCATGGAAAAGTTTGATTATCCCTTGCAAGGCCATTCAGCTGACTTGGCACTTTCTACCATCTTTCTTCCAATCTGTGCAATATCAAGGTAATTTTTCTTGTGGCATACAAAGCTCTGGACACAGGCCAACAGCATCTGACGCTGGTTTCAGAGCTCTCCCATCAATGGTAAAACCAGGTGGGAGGTGGCTGTGTGAGCACCTCCACGCCACACTGGATATCTCCTTTTGCTCTGGATCTTGGAGGCCAGCATGGCACCCCATACCCAGCCTGCTCATGGGACCTGGACCCATGTCTCCACATGGTGCTGTATCACAAGCTCTTCCAGCTTGTGATACAGCACCGGCTCAGGTGCTGAGCTACCCCAGGCACCTCTATACTTTGTGCTCTGGAGTTTTGCTGGGATCTCTACCCCTGTCATTCACTGTTTGCTGTTTCTGGATATTTATCTGATGTTTGCTGTAATATTTGAATGAAGAATCACAGAATGGTTTGGGTTGAAAGGATCTTAGAGACCATCTTGTTCCACCTTCTCTGCCATGGGAAGGGATATCTTCCACCAGACCAGGCTGCTCAGAGCTTCATCCAGTCTAGTCCTGAATTCTTGAAGGCATGGGCTCCCACAGATTCTCTGGACAACCCATTCCAGTGCCTCACCACCCTCACAGTAAAGATTTTTTTTGGTAGTATCTTATCTAAACCTATTCTCTTTCAGTTTGAAACATCCACAGTACTACAACTTGTCAAAGAGTTGTTTTGCCTGGAGGCCTGCCTTGCCTTGAGCAATGGATGCATTTCCTTGTGTGAGAGAATAAAAGAACACCCAGTCAAATCCAACAACAGATTTTGCTTTCTGAAAGTGACTGATGATTAAAAAATGCTCAGACGAATGCAGGCTTGAATCTTCTTAACGCTATCTGTCACACTCATTTGGGAATCACCTTTATTTTATGATGCTTATCACCCAATGAATAATGTTGGACTGGAAAGGGATGGGAAAGATGAGCATCATTTGGAAAGCTGGGGTCATGCCTCTTTGTGCTGCAGGGCATGGGTTTCCGGGTTGTTCCTTATGCAACGTGTTATGCTTCACACTAAGGGCCTGGAAAGAGGACACAGAAATTGGTGCTGAAAAGCACATAACACCTGGGCTCACTGAGGATGATGTGTGCACACTCAGGAAAAATCCTGCAACAGAAAAGGATGGCATTGATGGAGTAACATCACACTACTGAGAGATGGAATGCCAGAAGTTTTAAGGAGGGTTCAGTCAGTTCCAGATCATTTCAGCTTAAGGAAAAGTGGTAAATGAGGTGGTCTGGATCTTCACACTTCAAAGATCTCCAGTGTAAACAGACAGTCTGCATCTGTGTAAAAGTTCAAAGAAATGCCTGCTTGCAAATATTTCCCACCATGTGGAGAGTCAGCATAGCCTTTTCTCTCAAGCCTAGTGGTAATAATTTACTTTATATTTTTCTTGATTTAGCTGCATCTGTCCATTTCCAATGGCCAGGACTTACTCACCTGTAACTCCTGCTTTTCATGATAAAATCTTTTTTCCTGTTGGTGGGACTTGTTTAGTAATTGAATGAAGACAAAGAGAGGGTGGAAAACTGATAAAGTGATATTTTTCAGAAAAAATGCAATCCAGGGCAAAAATTTATGCCTTTGCCAATTCACATCTCCTGTTTCCAAGTATGTAGGCTGTTTTAAGGAGGCTTTCTATGCCAGACGTGTTCAGATGCAGTTGCATTGCTCTACTGCAGTGGACAGCAAGAGAAAAGGAGTAGGTGAATGGCTGAATGGATCTTTGTCCTCCAAAATCCCTCCAATCAGCTTAGCATCTACAGTCTATCAATGCCTCATCACCAGGTTGTCCTTTGGCTGGCTCCTTTTTTCCCCCACAAAATTAGTCTTTTAAAAGAACTCTATAGGTTCCCATTGTTTTCACTAATTCCTTCACAAATTCCCAGCGGGATGTAAAAGGCTGCCACTCGTCCATTGCCCTCCCAGGACCCGGGATCTTCACCATCAGCTCCAGCTATATGTGACACATTTTTTGCAGAAAGCAGAAAAAACCAAAGCCATCTAAACACATTAAATCAAGTTGCCAGGGGCTTGGGGTCAGGCCACTTTTTCAAGGGACAAGAGCAGATCCAGGTTACTTGACAGCCCACTTAGACGTGATTCCTGAAACACTTTCTATTCCATTTTGAGATTCCTAACCACTGCCATGAACAATAAATAATGTGTGAATATTAATATTGTATTAAAAGAGTTCATCTTATGTATTTGTTGGGTTTTTTTGATACCAGATCATGCAGCATTAACTTTGGCTTGATGTACCAGTTAAAACTAGTAAACTGGTCTGCCTCAGCTGCCAGCCTGGAAGTCTCAGTGAATGAGCTTTGCTGCTGGTAAAGTTGCACATTGGAGAAGTTCACTGAAGAAGAGGTTGAAATATGAATGTTGGACAAGAGGTGTGAATGTCTAATAAGAATGTACTTTCTACAGCATCCACCAGTGGATTAAGCAGGTGCTGGTTTTTTGAATGCTCAAAGATGATATTGCTGATGACTCATGCTGGAACACGGAGTTAACTGAACACACTAAAGTGCGTGAAAATTTATCTTCCTTCAGGATATTTGAAAAGCAGTTGGATTCCCTGGCAATTATTCCAGCTGGAAAGGTAACTACTGGCCAGGGTGCCAACAATTCATCAATGTTAATGGCATAAATGGCATAGTGTCAAAGGTAAAATAAAATCTCTCTTGCACACCTTTAAATGTCTTGATCTCTTGAAAGAGGAAGTTTCATGATTTGATAGTGTTCAGCAATTTGATTCTGTGTATTTTCTCAGGAGTGTTGCTGCACAGGTACATAACATGTTAACGACCATATTTTTTAGCCACAGAAGAAAGCATTCAAGCAGAAGTTTTATGTTAGTACATCCATATTATTTCTAGTCTTCAACTTCTCTTCCCTGGTTCCCAAATTCTTTGCCAAGAGGAGCTCTCACATTAAAGGACTGACCTGGCTGGCTGGAAAGTGAACCCTGAAGGGTATTTTTAAGAAAGGCAGATATAGTGCTGGCTGGAAGAGGGAAGGAGCCCCTGTCTGGGGAGAAGTACAAGGAGAGGGCTCAGTGCAGCCACTTGGGACCTGGCATTGGCACCATGCCATGTAAAGTCTGCATGGGGAAGTAACACGTGAAAATTGGCACCCTATTACAGGAATGCTGCTCTTCCAGACACACGGTAATTTCCTTGCTGACAAACTCTTGGTTCTCTGACTCCCATGGAGCCGTGGGTGTGATTTTGCTCCCTTGAACCATCTGGGTGTCTCCAGCCTTCCCTCCCCAGGTCCTGTTTCAAGCATTGACTGCACACCAGCAATATGTGTGGAGTGGCAATAAAATTCCCTCCTTTCTGGCCTAGAGTTATTTGGTGAAGCACTGAGGGGAGCACAGCTGAGGGGGTACCTTGGGAAGCTCCGTATCAGGAGCGACAATTAGATTTACACTGACCTACCCCTTGGCTGGTTTATTCATTTGTGCAATCACAGCTAAGACAAATGACTGTCAAATTGACCTGGTCTAGTGGAAGGTGAGATGGGCTTGGAACTAGATGGTCCTTAAGGCCCCTTTCAACCCAAACCATTTTGTGATTCTGTGAAAACTTCCTCAGCCTATAGTCAGCAAGCACATGGTCAGACTCCTGCTACTCTCACCCTATGGGTGAGAGTGTCTCATGATGCACTAACTCTTGCATGGACTGGTTAGAGTTGCTGTGTTATCTTTCCTTGTCTGGTTAACCAGACTCGCAGTTTTTGCCAATCTCCATTCTGGAGAACTAGGAATCAGCTCAGAAAATAGGTGGATTTGAGTCTTCTTCTTTGGGCTGGATGACTGCACCTTTGAAATGTCATAACACATTGTGGTTCTGTCTTCTTTGTTAAGTGGAGGTAAGGAGACACTTTTGCTCTCCTGCTCCCACAGAACCTGTGCCTGGGCTTTTGGAGCACTGCTCTTTTACTGGAGGTATTACTTAGTCATATTCTTTCAGTGGAGGTATTAGAGCTGTTGGAGATGTACAAGGTCCTGAAATCACAGACAGCCCCATGTTAACATAGCCCAAATTTTAGCCCAGTGAGACTGGGAAGTTAGGACTTCTCTTCTAAAGAGAAGAAGAAAAAGAGTCACATTGTAGTTAAAAATGGCTATGATGACGGTCCCTCCAGCCTTTTTCAGGATCCATGTCCTGGTAATGTGTGTAAGGGGTGACATCCCTGCTGTGGCTACCAGTACTCTGGGTGACTCTCTGGATGCAGCTGAGTACCCCAGCCTTGTTTACAGGGCTTCATCCTGACCATCAATTTTTCTGCCATTGCAGAAAGGTCTTTGCTGGCTTTGGGCTGCTGGGAGGGGAGCCTGTCACAATGCTGCAGTGACTGTGAAGGACTAGGGCTGGTAGGCACTGTATGCTTGCCTGGTTCCAGGGCTCTGCTGGATTCACCCTTCACCCAGGCGCATCCTGTCCTTCTGGTTCCTTCTCAAGTGTTTCATCACAGGAAAAGGGTGCTCCTCTTGGCCCCAGCTGATCTCACCATCAGAGGATTTATCTTTAGCTCTGACCTCACTTCTTTTTTAAAGCCAACATTGTAATTCTCCTTTAGGAATTGAACTCCAGTTAGGACTGTACAAGGCTTTCCTCCAGTATCTCCTGCAGGAACTGTACACCTCGGTTCTTTCTAACCTTTACTTTCTTTGTCACGCTTTTGCCACTTTATTTTTTTTTGGGGTTTGTTTTTTTTGGGGTTTGTTTTTTTTTGGTTTTTTTTTGTTTTTTTTTTTTTTTTCCCAGAGCTTTCTGACTTGGGTTCTTCAGCTGTGATGTAAATCTGATATATTATTTTCATGCTTTGAAGACATACCTTTATGTTTAGGCTCTTGGAATGAGAGAAAATAGCATTAGGTTGTGCCATGAGAGATTTATATTGGACATTAAGAAAATTTCTTCAAAGAAAGAGTGGCCAAGCACTGGGAGAGGCTGCCCAGGGAAGTTGTGGTGTCACCATCCCTGGAGGTATTCAAAAGATATGTAGATATTCCATTTAGGAACATGGTTTATTGGTAGGCTTGATTCTATTGTGTTGATGGCTGAATTCAATGTTCTTAAAGGCCTTTTCCAACCTAAACAATTCTCTGATTTTATGAAACCCACTGGAATTTTCTGCTACAACTCTGCAGGACAAATTCACATATATATTTTTAGCTGCTCTATCACCTATGTAAGCCATACATCTAGATGGATGTCTTTTTCCTGCTGATCAGAGAATGATCTTCCTTTTCATTTTATCCCTTTTCATCTCCCCTTCCTACCAATGGTATTTTCAGGGTTGGATTTTTAACTTTTCTCATCCCACAGATTTCCCTGACCTCCCCAGTCTCTGTCTCACCTCCCTGAAGAGTGTGACTGCTATGTTATTATCCTTTTCTCCTTCTGGAAACATGGACATGCTGCAGAAGACAGGCACTTCATGCACACCATGAAATTAAAATATAAGAACCAATTTAGAAGGAATCTTGAGAGAGAGCATCTGACCCATCTCTCATTCCTGGAGCAGGATCCTATCAATTTACATAATCCCCTAGCAAATACTGGTCTAGTCTGTTTTTCCAAGCCACCCAGGATGGAGGATCCACACCTTCCCAGGCAATCAGCTTCACTATTGTCACTATTTGAAAATTCCCCCACTACCTGATGCAAACCCCCATGATAGTTTTTTCTATCCAGCCCTGTTTTTCTGTAGACCTATATGATGTGACTGGGTGTCCCCTGAGTACCATTATTGTTTTCACCTTCTCTAATAAGTCTTATTTTCCATGTCTCTTATTGCTGCAGATGGTGCCTTCTCCTTGCTGTGCTTGGTTTCATCTCTAAAACAGCAGATGAAAAGGCTGCAGCTTTACACTCTCCTTCCATGAGAGGTGGGAAACAGGTGAGTTCTATATGATCCAGTGAGACTAGTGTGGTCATGTTGTTCAGGGAAAGCCCCAAGGCACTTCACTAATCATCTTAAATGAAAGGGCATGAAATTAAAATCACCAGAGACAGTCATATCTCATCTTCCTATTTGTATCTTCTGTCCCATATTTAGTCAAATGGCAGAATCACCCTAATCTAAGTACCCCTGCCTTCCTGGGGACATGATTTTATTGTTTGTGAGGTTTAAGACCAAAAAGAAATTAATTTTAATCCTGAACAGGCTGCAGTCAGGACTTTGATTTCATTTTAATATGTGTACTGCTGCATGAGACCATTTCTGAGCTGAAAAATAAATTTAGGGAGAAGATATAATTTTCCCTGGTTTTCTTGTGATATCAGCTTTATGGACAATGGGGGACCAAGGCTCTTATAAGAATGATTCCCATTGTGGGCTTAGCTAAGAAGTGGTCCCACTGGACTACTCATTATATTGGGAAATGTCAAAAGACACCTGTCCTTTGACAGGGGGCTAGTCTCAAACAGGAAGGGGTGTAAGGTCACTTCAATTCTTCCTGTCTGTCAATTCAAAAAGTCCTGGAGGGTCTGTGTCCAATATGGTGCAGGACAAGAAAATATCTTCCGAGCAGGGTATGGTTTTAATGAGACAGCACATCCTGATAAAATCTGCACATGAGGCAGGGAACCTGTGTGCCAATGGCAAGTTGGTCAGTACCGCTTGTCATTAGTCCATCACGAGATGCCAGGGCATGGAAAACTGCTATAACCTTACCTAATCTGCGACCAGGCTGTCTTCCAACCACATTGATGCTTTCTCTCTGCTGACTTGGTTTAATTTAAAGCCCAGAAGGACAATAGAAGACTTCCTTATCAACTGCCAAGTGTTTTGTATCAAGACCCAAACTCCGGACTACTGGCTTTGCTGCTCTGACGTATTCAACCCCAAGAACCCTTGACTGAGCCTGCTCCAAGCTGTGCTTTGGCAATCACTTTGCCAACTGCAGCTGCACTCTAGCTTGGAGAGGAAGCTCACTGCTTTGGCACTGCTGCTTTCCTGCTGTACTCTGGGTCTGAAATCTCCTGACTCTATGATGGGAATGACAAAATGGGAAATGAGCCATCAAAAACTCAACCACAGAGGGATTTCCTGGCTGCTCCTTTCTATACTTTGTTTCTTTGAGTCTAACAGTGAGACCACACCAGGGCTTTTCAAATGCTTTCCTCTCCATCATCCATATGGGTGGTGGAGGCTGAATATTGTACAAAGTGCTTACCAGAAACATACCTGGTATCACCAGGAAAGCCAGGATGCACGCTCTGAACAGGGGAAAACCAAACAACACCACTTGTGAATAAAAAGGCAAACCTGTGTTTTAAAAGAAAAAGCACACTGATGTTAGTGCTCAGCAGTATATATATTGTTCAGAAAACTTGCCCAGCCTCTACTTCCCTAAAACACCCCCTTTCCATCCAGTTTATAAAGCTCTTGTGGAACACAGTGCTTTGTTGGGCAAGACTTGGCAGTTCCCTGTGCTTATGTCCCATCAGCATGAGAGTATCTCTTGGACTCAGCCTCCTCCTGGCTTTCCTGGACCCAGGTGAGTTTTTCACTGGGACCTGTGGGGTTGTGAGACATGGAAGAGGTCTGGGAATGGAGTATTTCATGTGTGAGGCAATTGCTGCTATCTGAGCCATGAACCCCCCTCATCCTGGGGGATTTGCACTGCAGAGGGTTGAGGGTGACCGGTCTTGGAGGATCTTTGGTCCTATCAGCCAAAGTGCAGGTGAGGGTGTTGGCATTTACAACATGAGCTCACAGTCTGATTTTCTGTAGTGCTCACTGGTGATATAGCCAGGACAGCCATCAGAGTGACTAAGGTTACCCTGAGGCAGCCAGTCCTTCAGTAAGCTGAATTGATCTCCAGGCTCATTTATTTTACTCATGTCCGGGGTTGTGTGACATTTTGGACATAATGTTATCTCAGCAGTCCTTCAGCTCTGCTGCAGAAAAGCACAGTTGTCTTGGAGGTCTTGGGTTACAGCAAATGCCACGGCTGCTGCAAGGTGCCTTAGTTGGCACCTGGGTTTAGGGAAGTAACACACGTCCTGTACCTGTTAATCTACATGCTGGACTTTTGTGGGTGTGTGTCTTGGAAGAGATCCTGTTTGCTTTCTGTTGAAATACATGCTACTCCTTTCTAAGTGTTTCCTGATGAGTATCTGATATTCTGGTCTGCTTAAATTGTTCCAGCAGGTATTTGGTGAAGTGGTTTCCCCTAATGCCTACAAAGAGATATACAAAGAGATAATGCTTACAGAGAAAGTCTGCAGTTTGTAGAGTACAGGCAGTACCTGCTGGCAGCTCTTGCTCCCCAGCCACTTAGGTGTCCTTATTCTCTACAAAGATAGAATTTGGGATCTGTGAATCCAGGGACACCTGAGTGTCTGCCAGGATGAAGGGAGTTTGTAGGGCTGCTGCCATCAGCAGCTCTGGAAAAGCCCGACACAGATTGCGCAAAGAAACAGAAGGGAAGAGAAATGTGAAAAGTGCTGATCAATGCTGAAATGAAACATCAGTGAAAGAGGAAGTGAGATCCCTTATGACTGCTGCTCAGGAATGTGTCCTCCTTTTCCCAGGGACCTGCCTCCAGTGTGAGATATGTCACAGCATAGGAAAAAGCTGCTCTGGCCCCATGAAAACCTGCACTGGTGGTGAAGACACTTGTGGCATTATTCTGCATGAAGTCCTAATAGGTGAGACATCCTCTAAGCCAGTGTGGCTTTCAGAGTGGGGCTGGCTTGGGGACTTGTCTCTCTCCCCACTTCTGTCACTGGTGGTATGGTCCATCCTTGGATAACCTGTTAATTTTCCTTTTACTGACAGATGACCCAGAGATCAGGACAGTCTGGGATAGGAAAAGCTCTTTATTCTTCTATTTTGAGAAGCAGTTTTCTGCTGGGAGGGTTTGGTTCTTAGTTGTGGAGGGAAGGACCAAAACCTTGTAGTGGGAGGAGACACTTTTAATTCTGGTGAAGGTAGTTGAGTCAGGAAGTTGAGAGACTGAACCATGACTTATACTAATGTGCTGACACCTAGCACTGGGGATGCACTGGTGATGTGTGGAGAGACAAGCTTGCCCCTCCTTAAGCAGGGATGGGGACACCATGCAATCCTGCAGTGCCACCAGGGCTGAACTATCACGTTATCATTGTAATCAGCATCACCATCAATCAGTTTAGGTTGGAAGAAATATTGAAGATTATCTAGTTTTGAGCCCCCTGCCCTGGGTAGGGAGACCTTCCACTAGACCAGGTTGCTTAGAGCCCCATCCAGCTTGGCCTTGAACACTGCCAGTGATGGGAGACATCCACAGCTTCCCCAGGCAACTTGTTCCAGGGTCTTACTACCCTCACTGTCAAGAATTTCTTCTTAATATCTAATCTTAATCTATCCACTTTCAGTCTGAAGACATTCCCTCTAGCCCTATTATTTCATGTCCTTGTCAAAAGCCTCTCTCCAGCTCTCTTGTAGCTCCTTTAGGCACTGGAAGTTGCTATGAGGTCACTCGAGGAGCCTGTCCTTCTTCAGGCTGAACAACCCCAACTCTTTCAGATTATCCTCAGAGGAAATGTTGTCAACCAGTAACCATGTCCCTGCGGCTGATAAGTCAAAGCTGGTGCTGAGCCCTGACATAGTTGGACACTTAGTTGTGTTAGAGGCATGGCCTTAGTCATTGCCCAGTCTTAGTGATGTGATTGTTGCCTTTTAAAGTGAAGTCTGGCTCATATCCTAGCACCTTTGTTGCTGTGAGCTCCAGTGCCTGCCTTCTTCTGCTGCTGCACCTACCTTTCCTCCTTGAAGCACTCCAGCAGACTCAATTTAGCTGTTCTGCTCCCCTTTACACCTTCTGGGCTTGGCTGATGGGGTAGACCAGACTTGCCAGTGTCAGGATGCTTGTGGCTGTGATGGACTGTGCACTCTGCAGAATTTACACAAACTGAGCAAGTCTGTGCTATGGGTCAAAGGCATGTGCCACACCAGAATCTCTGCAGTGTCCTGGCTCACTGGTGATGCTTCTCAGGGGCTCAGGGATCCCTCTTAGGCCCTGGGACAGCTGCCTAGAAGTTGGTACATGATCTAACTGGAGAGGAAGGGAGTTACTTTGTGTTGAACGACTTGGCACTGCCTTCTGCTTCATAACAGGGGGGATGGCCATCTCTTCATCCATCAAGTCCTGCCTGCCATCCCATGTCTGCCACCTTGGTCCTGTCACTGTGAACTATGGGAAGGTGAAAGCAAAGAGCCACTTGGTTTGCTGCACGGGAGATGACTGTCAGACCACCTCCGTGTCATGTAAACTATTTATTTTCCTTACAGCCCATCCCCTCTCTGTCTGATCCATCCCATGGTGAGGCCTTCCAGGCTAAGCCATCACTTGTGTTATTCCTCTCATTCCCTTACTGAAACCAGCTACAGCCCATGTCTTTCATTCCAGTGCCACCAGATAATGATGTGCCCAATGGATATCAGTGTCCTGCCTGCTACAGCGTGGACTCCTTTCAGTGCGGTAATGAAGTTGTAAACTGCACTGGATCTGAAGACCAATGTGTTGATCTTGCTGGATTAATGAATGCTGGTAACTGCCTGTTATTTGGAGCTATTTTTCATCTTCTTGGTAAAATGGGAGAAACTAGTCTAAGATAAAGCACTCCTGAGATAAAAATGGGCAAAAGGTGTGAAATAAAAAAAGGGGAAGATACAAGGAACTTAAAGGTGAAAACTGAAAACTTCAAGCTGATCAAAGGGCAGGTGTTGTTTTCCTTTCCTTCTTCCCAGTTATGCATGGATAATTCCTGGAATTCTTCATAACACGGCATAACTGAGATCAAGAGTGGAACTGGTTTCTGCGGGCAATCTGGTACATGAGTGTGTAATAAACTTGACCAAGACCCTGAACCTGCTGGCCTTAGCTAGGACATATGAGGGTGATTCTGGATTTAAGCCAGTTGCCAGCTCAGTGGAGGTTTAGATGGAGCTTTGCAGAAACATTGCTTTCCCATGGGGTAATAGCAGTCACTTGGGACAAGTAGTTCTTCTGCATGAGGAAAACTGGGGACAGGTCCCCTGCCTTGAAATCCAACCTTTGAACAGCTCCATCAGAAATCTTTTCCCCGCCTCAGGTCCTGTAATTAGAGAGAGGAAAGTAGACAGCAATTTTTCTGGTCACTCTCCTTTCCACCCCTGATGCAGGTAAAAGACTTCCACCTGTCATGACACACCTGTGCTCTAGCAGGCAGGAAAAAACCCACAGAAATAAAGGACACCTACACCAGCTGTAGGAGCAGACTGAAAAACAATTATCTTGTATATATCATCTTATGGATGAAGTTTCTTTTAGTTGATAATATTGCTAGGCAATGTTGTGCTGTCCAAACCCTGAAATTAGATCATGTTTCACAGAGACAACATGAAGGAAAATAAGAATTTTCATAGTCACAGAAATGAAAATAGAGTGGCAAAATTAATTCAGTGTATGACTGAAATAAAAAACATCCTCCCAACTTGTCTTAACTTGATTGATCAGCCACTGCAAATAGAGAAGGCCTGTGCAGTGTGATGAACTGTACAGAGGAAGCAGCAGAGTAGGGGAGCACAGGAAGGTGAGGAATCAATGAAGTGCCTTTACATGTTATTTGTATTTAAGATAAAATTGTCCAATGAAGTATTCCAGACCTCCATAACCTGCACAGCAGAGACACATGAACAGCATCAGCAAAAACAAGCAACAGGAGCAAGAATATCAGAATGGGGAGTTAGGCACTCAGCACCTGCTTTGGTGTCCTCTTGTAAATGAGTGGTGGCAAAGGACAAATAAAGGTTTCAGTGGGCCTGTCAGTAGGTTTCTATCTTGATTTGACTAAAATCCTATAAAACCTTCAAGAATTAATTCATCTTAATAAATGGCTCAGGCTGTATTGTCATTGAGACTTCTCAACTCCACATCAATTCTGACTGAAAGTTATCCAGTTTGAATGTCATGAGACGGTCAGAGAGAGAAGAGACAATGAATACCTGGGGTGCTGTTACACAGCCTTGGTTTCTTTAGGAAGTCAAAGTTTGAACAGAAGAATCTTTAAGCATGAGAAAGAGCACTACTTAAGACATTTTCACTTTTTTAATTTAAATGCTTAGAATTTTTAAAAGTCATCTTTATTTAGCAGAAATAAAGAAGAAAAGCCTTAAACCACTCGTATTTCAAGTCAACCAAGATGGCCTTGCTGTTTCCTCAGCTTTGTTCAGGGGATGGGAACAGACAGTGCTGAAGGGTTTGGAACCAACTGGATGTAATGAATAGCCGGTTCTTACCTTGGAAATTGGGACTGCACTGGGCAGGATGGGATTAATGTTGGGGATTGGATCCTCTGATACATGGCATCTATTTCTTGTATTTCCCCTGCACAGGTGGACTGTCTCTGAAAGCTGCCATGAAGGGTTGCACCACCATTTCTGAATGCAGTATGGTAGGAGATGGAAAAAACAGCCTGGGGATGATGGACATAAAGTTGAAACGGTTCCAATGCAGACCAGCTTCTGCTATGTACAGTGTGGTGTACAGCACTGGGGTTGCCCCTCCACACGTGACCTTCCTTCCTGTCCTATCAGGATTCATCCTGGAGAAGGTACTTTTCTGACTCTCACTAGAGCTGGGTTGAGCAAACCCCACAGCAAACACCAGCAGTGGTTTGCAACTTAGTCCTTTTTGCTGTAGCTTCTTCTGCATGGGGATTTTATTTTCAGATTAGCTCTTCTTTTATATTTTCACAGAATAAAGACAGCACTTACACTTCTTTTGTTTCCTCATTGATTTAAACTCATTTAAACCTTCATCAGTTCAATTGTGGTTGGTTTTGTGTTGCATTCTCTCAGTGCTTTGTCCATAATGAGGCCATACAAGACTGTGTGAAGTCTTCAAACCCTTCACAGGAAGTGGGTGCTCTCAAGCCAGCCCTAGAGTCTACATTCACTATCTCAGTATAAGTGGCAAAGCCAATTTTCCAGGCTCTGAAAAGGGCTGAAGATGAGTTCCTGAGGGGTTCATTCCAAGCAGAAATGTCACTTGCCCATTTTCCAACGCTTGTATCCTGTTTGTCCAAGTAGGAGGAGTCCCTCAGCTCAAATGGCTGCTTCTGGCCCTGGGCCACAAGTAGTATTTGCTTCAGAGTATAGGACACTGCAGTAAGCAAACTGCAAGAAGCTGCCTTACCAGACACTCTCCCATTTAGTCTTAAGTTTCATGATTATCTGGAATAAACGCTTTTGTTGGGAACTTTTAATTAAGGTAGCTTTCCATGGTGACAGACTGCTGGGAGTCCAACTA
Source organism: Taeniopygia guttata (assembly GCF_048771995.1). Taxonomy (NCBI): domain Eukaryota; kingdom Metazoa; phylum Chordata; class Aves; order Passeriformes; family Estrildidae; genus Taeniopygia; species Taeniopygia guttata. The sequence goes on along the minus strand of NC_133063.1, from coordinate 45,457,558 downwards.
ATGGGAAACTTCAGCTCAATGCTTATTTCCTTTCTGTTGACTGAGCTATACCCACAGCTTGTGTAGCCTTCCCATTTCTACATTTGCCACCCCCTGGCTATTCTGCTCCAGCCACCCCTTGCCTCCTGGGTTGGTGTCATACAAATGCACCTGAAGAAAAACACCTCATCAGGCAGCATTGCCATACCTGGGAGTTAATACAGGCTGTGAGCTGAAGGATGGAGTGGTGAGAGCTCTGGGAGATGCTGAGGTGGAGGGCCGTTAGCAAACTTCAACGTCTCCCCGTGTGTCTGCTCCCAGATGAATGGCCCAGTTTGGAGCAGATGACAGGACTATTAAGCAAAGTTCATAGTTGTGCCTGCCCCTAAAAGCCCCAGCTCAACAGGGCAAGCATGTGTTTTGGGCACAGAGTTCCAGGGATCAAGCAATGCAATTTTATCTCCTAGTTCAGTGTTAGGAAAGCCTTGACTGCTGAAACCAGACCACAACATGTGGCAGTAATGAGATGATTATGCCTTCATGTGTATGCATAAATGTATACACGATCAGCTTATAACTTGCAGCATGGGAACTGAATTTCTTGCAGCTTTTGTCTCCCCAGACTATTCCTTCTTCCCAAACAGGCTGAAACACCTTTCTTTCTAGTATTCCCACCAAATTATTTGGGACAAAATGTCATGTTATCTATTATAATAAAGGGGGGTGGGTCTGAGGGTGAAAATTAATTTTTGAGGCAGGGAGTGAACAGATAATACAGATTTAATGCAGGGAAAAGAGTCTGGTTGGACTCAGTTAATTATTTGCAGAGACTGTACAATTACAGTGTGGATGTTAGAGAGGGAACACATCTCCTTCTTCATGGTGTAGCCATACACTGATACTGCAGTGACCCACTCATTCAGCATTCTTCCAGATCTGATAAAATCCTGGAATTAAAAAAATTCTCTATTTCTGTAAGTACATTATCCCTGAACACATCTCCTGCACGCTCACATGGAACATTACATTACTGTCCACGGCACCCCCATGGCAGATTTTGATCTGGTTTGATGGCTCGACCCTTCACGTTCTGCTCATTCCACTCCAACCTGTGGTATTATCTGGATGGAAAAGCTGAATGGATCTGTTCAGCCTGGTCAAGACTTGGGTGATACACATCCAGAGAGCCATGGTACTGGGGCGGTATTTTGGGAAGGACAAGGGGGAGAGCAGATAGCGATATTTCTGATGAGGGCTTGTGGTGCAAAAAGCAGAAGCAGCTTAATTTTGATCTCTAACTCAATGTTGTGGCAAACAAAGCTGTTGCAATCTGTGGCTGCATAATGATGGAGTCACGAGTGGAAACAGCCCTGCATCATTATGACTGATACGCTGTTCCACCATCTACATTTTAAAATGTTGTTACAAATGGAAAACAAGAAATAAAATGCCTTAATATGAAAGTCTTCAGGAGCATAAACCTGTGATTGTACTGGAAAAAAAGGCAGGGATGTGCCTTGTTTACAGGCTATTACCACACTTACATAGAATTCATAAGATCTCAAAGGGCTCTTTTATACATGTGAGTGCAGCAATAACCTGATAAAACCAAAGGAGAGAAAGCAACACCATCATTGTGCACAGAATGCAGCCACTAGACCAAAGGTTCATCAGCTTTTGACGTCTGAAACCTAAAATGAAGACCTTTCAGAAATGGATTCAGACAGGTTAAAAACAGTTCAGGCAGAGCTGGGAGAAATAGATAGACTGGATGAAGGTGATAGGATGGTGACCCTTTCTGATCTCAGCTTCTGGCTTCTGAGGAGGGAGATGATGCTGAAGTGTGTTCAGGTAAAAGCAACACAAAATATGGGAAAAAAACCACCAGGTGATGCCAATTTACTAAACAAAATCACATAGTAGCATCTCGGTATTGTGAGCAAGTAGAGATGAATGAGCGGCACTTGCCTCTCAGTAACTGCAGGGTGTGACAGTAAAGGAGGAGGCATGTCCAGAGATCCCCTGTAAAGCTCTTGGAAACATGGGAAGCCCCACTGCTCACAGGGTTAAATTGAGGATATGCAGCAAGAAGCAGCCCTTAAGGTTATAAGCATGTTGGGGAAGGGCAAGGAGAGCTGTGGCCAAAACCTACCACTATAAGTGGAATGACCCCTGCTGATTTTAATGGGCTCTGAACCAGGCCTCAGACCCCCAAATGGGTTGTTTCCATTTAAGCTTCTCGTTATAATATATACAAACCCTACTCCCACACAGGCGCACACATGCAGACATGTAAATACCAGATCCTCCCTTTGATCTTGCAGATACTTCAGCCACCAGAGACACAGACACTAACAGCTCTGCATGGCTGGAGCTGCCTTCCTCACCCTCAACACCCACCATGTCAACAACAGCCTTTATCTCCCCTTTTGTACAGCCAAGAGGGCTCAGATCACTGTCCTGGCTTCCCAGAGAGTAGAAAATTGACCATGTCCTGCCATTCCCTCTCTCCCCTGAAGTTTTGGTTCTTTCCCAAGACACTAAGCCAGCCAGAAAGCCCGCTGGCAGACAGAAAATTCATAGCAGATCTGAAACAGGAAGATAGACATGCAGGAATTTTGCTCAACAGGCTGGTGATTTTGCAGGGTAGAGGGAAGGTGGGGACACAGCCCTGAGCTTGGTGGGTGGACTGGAAAGGATAAGAGCAGAAGACGTCACGGAGAAGGGGCTACATCTCTGCAGTCATGCACCATGCAGGGCAGTTTTTATCAGATACTAAAACTCCTTGGCTCCTCCTTCCCAGCCTATCTGGCTGGGAATGGTTTTTCTCCTTTTTTCCTCACATTTTGGGAAGCATTCCTATCTCCAGCTGTTTCACACCTGGAGCTCAGAACACCAGGACCTAGTTTATCCAAAGCTTGGTCTGGGTTGTATTTGAAGAGGAATGCAAAATTGTTTCCATCTTTAAATATTTGTTTAATATAATTACTATGTTTCCCATAAGGAAGTCATCCCAGTACCTTGGGCTAGCAGGTTCAGTGGGTATTTTGAGGGTCACACTTCTTCAGAGGCAAAATGAAGACAAATGGGGAGTGAACAAGAAGGCTTTACTGCAGAAAGGGACATGTGTCTTGCTGCATACCAGAGACATAATTTTTTCCACCTCTTTTGGGAAAGGATAGGTGGGTCTTGAGCAATCTGACCAAATCTGGGCTTCAGCAAAGGGTCTGCATCTGAACATGTATTAAATTCCCAGGATGGCTGAGTCAACACTGCTCTTGGAGATAAGCTTCTAACTGAACTACACATTCGCATTTGCACTGTGAGATCCACCACTGGCAGAGGCATCTCCACACCAGACACAAAGTGTTGGGTGGGAAGGATCCCAGGTCCAGAGTGATGTATTTTCCATGAAGAACATATTTTACCTTAAAACTGTGTAGCACAGACAGCAAATGCTCCGCAGGTCAGGAGTAGGATAACCTTGTGTCAAGGCCTACATGGTCTTGCCTCCTAACTCCTTGGACACCTCTACTGGATGAAAATCTATTCCCAAATTTTCACAATATTTTTCCTTCTCTGGGTTGCAAATGTGAAGAACAGCATTTAGCACCTACTTCTATTGCTGACACATGGAAGAAGCACCTCTCCCTCCCCAAACAGATTTGAACTATGGCAGACTGTCTTAGGATCAGAGAATTATTTAGATCCTAGAGGAAAAGACCTCTAGGATCACTGAGCTCTCTCATGTATATGAATGAATGAAAACAAGATTTACCCCTGCACCTAACTTGGAATCACCTAATAAATCAGTCCAAGCACACTTTTAAGGCTTACCAGTTACTAGGGCAAGAGCATTGATATACAGGTGGCTGGACATTTGGATGCTGCCACTGCTGACATAGTAGTTTGGTTTTCAGATGCCACAGACAGCAGGAAGGGAAAGTTTTTTTTTTCACACTTCACTGCATCCCATGGTCACACCTCATGTCCACACACGCATTTCATGTCCAGGGAATAAACTCTTGAGCATCTTGTGTTGTGCAGTGATGGATTCAGAGTTTATGCTCAGAAGAATCTGGTAGGGAATATCAGATCATAGCACACTCTTTCCAAGCAGGATTCTGCTGCAAATGGTGTGGCCTGCTAGAGAAAAACCTGAAAACCACTGGCAAATTATTTCCAGAGGAAGAGCTGGTTGTGGGTATTGGGCCCTGTGCAGGCTAAAGGGAGCTGTGAGGTTACAACTCACAAAACCTTTTGTGGGGTCCAGATGAGGACCCATCTCATAGGGCTGGTTGAATTCAGAGAGGCTGATGCAATTTGGGAAATAGCTTGTCACAGCCTGTGCAAAAAGTCTGATTGGAAAGCTGGACTCAGTGCAGGAGCTCTGGAGGGGTGGGAGCTGTAGCAGATAGTGTTGCAGGATGCTGAGCTATAGAATTAGTGAGAGGCTCAGGGTATGTCTAAGAAATCAGGTTTTTCATAAGTGGTTAAGTTCCCACACAATCTGTCTGTGAAAGGATGGGTTTAAGAAATTTTAATTAGTTCCCTCCTCCTTTTTCTTTATTATATTGCAGAGGCCATGAGTAAACTTACATACAGTGACAGTGGTCTGACACACAGCTTAGCTGGATGGAAGTTCTTTAAAAGTGTGATTCAGACTGGTTGGTCTAGGACTGTAGCTGTGGCTTTATTTATCTGTCTTGTGCTCTCAAACCTCTATGGTTCACTCAAGAAATTTGCAGACATGGGTGTGGGAAACTTTTTCTCCTAAAATGGGAGATGAAATTGTCATTGTTTTCATGATGGCCAAAGTTGCACTGTAATAAATTAATTACAGTTTTATGAGATTCTTCCTATTACAGGAAGTGATGATCATGATGCCAATTACATGCTAGAGTTGCTGTAAGCTGCCAAAACTGCTAACAAGTACCATGAGCCATGAATGGCCCCAGACTGAACGCACATGGTGCTTGGGAGACTAAGGACCTGTGGGAAATAAAGAACCTGTAGAATTACAAATCGCAGATTCATAAAGGCTGGAAAAGCCCTTCAAGACCATCAAGTCCACCTTTGAACTGAACACCACCACACCCACTAAACCATATAATGGAGTGCCATGTCTACTTTTACTGTATCTGGCAAGTAGACCTGGTTACTGACCAACACCATGAAAGCATTACCAAGTAATTAACCACTATTATTCCTCATTTCCAGCTTCTCTTCCTTCCAGTTTTGGGTAGAAACTCCTGCCTGTGGGTTCTGTTCCCTTTGCCTGGTGGTAAAGGTTGAGGGGTAAGCTGTCAGAGGCAGCTGTGGAAATTCCCTGTTTGCATCTTCATGGTTGACTTTTAGCCCCTGAAGAAAATCTAGACAGTCTGGACCAAAACCAGGCTGTGCATCTGGCATATGTCTTTCTCAATCCTTTTTCATGAAGATGTTTTAGTGTTTCATGGCTAGTTAAACAACAAGAATGGTGACTCAGACTGTGTAGAGGGAGACCTTCAAGCTCTTTAGGACAGTCCTGAGCAGGAGAAGCGGAAGGACTGGTGGGGGATCAGAAGTTACTGGACTCTGTGACACACATTCCTGGTACACATCCACGCTCTCCCATACCTCCATCTGCATTGGTTGTGGCAGTTTCTCTCTCTGCAGCCCATCTGCAGCACATGAGGAACTGCTCACTCACCCTTTTTGGGTATTTAGAGGAAGATAGTGTCTGCTTTGTGGTCTGTGGGACATGCTGGAGCCTTGCAGCTATATCTGGCACAGGCTCTTCCTTCCCCTGCATTTAGATATTCTGCCCAAGTCCTGGCTAGGGAGTAAACCCTCCCTGGCTGAGCTGCACTGCCATAAAACCTCTAAACCTACACCTACTCAGCTTTTCAGCTCTCTCATGCCTCAACACAACCCACAGAAAAGTGTCAGAGAAAGGAAGGCTGGTTTTAAATCCAGTCATGTATGCTGGCTTATGTTTTCTGATTAAAATGAGAGCTGGGTGGCAGCTCATCACGGGGAAATAATGGGTAGGAAACCTCTGAGAGAGAGAAAAACCAGATTTTCTTCCTGAAATGATGTTTTTCTTCTGTTATTGTTGGAAACTCTGTGGGAAGGTTCATGTCTCAGTTTCCCAACCTGTAAGAAGGAGTACATCTTTCCCAAGAAGGATTCTTTAGGAAGACATAAGCTGGCACCAGAGTCGCCTATTTCCTCTGCATTGTTGGCTTTTGGGTTTCAATACTGGCTGGATTTCTTCATCAAGACCTGAGAAAATTCAAAAATATAAATTGAGCTTTGATGCTGTAAAGCAGGCAAGTAATCTCTTAGCTGTTACGTAGGGAGGCTACAGTGACAGAAATGAAAATGAGTGAAATAACTAGAAAAAATTCACAAGCAGGGGCAAATACATGTTAAAATCAGAAAAAAAATCAAAATTTGAAACAAAAAATCAGCCTGTCAGAGAGAATATTTTCTGCTGTGAACTTGGCAGTTTGCAGATCTTGATGCCACGTGCTAATAGTGCTAAATGTCCCTTCCCTATTCTTATTCTGCTTTTCCTGATTGTGCCCTGGATCAGCACAGCAAAAGAATGTAAAACTGATAACTGCAGCAGAAGCAGAGGGTGGAGCTGCCTAACAGAATTTTGGCTATCTCCTTTCAGCATTTCTGAGTTGCTTTTCGAAGATAAAGGTCCAGTATTTCCGGAAAAAACATAGCACCCCAGAAAAACAGAGATGGAGAAATCTCAGAAATCACCAGATACTACAGTTTTTTGCAGTGCTGCAAGTTGCAATTATTTTTCTCTACAGCTTCTCCAGAAAATTGTCAGCCAGGAAAACCAGGTTTCCTGGGTGACAGGGTGGCCTTTTGATGGGGTCACACAACACCTCTGATGGGGATGTAATCTCTTGGCAGGTTTTATTACTGTGTTTCTTTTCTCTTTCTCCTTTTCCCTCTCTGGCCTTTCTCACAATCACTTACACTTGCTTAAAATTAGCTTGAAAGTGACTTTAATGAGATCTGAAAATTTTTTAGAAGTTGCAGCAAGCGTAACCTCACACTTCCACTGTATCCCTAATTGATACTGCAGGATATCCGGTACTAAATCGGTGTGTAAAGTTCATAGTATTTTCATTTGTCAGTATTTTAAAACCTAAATACCTAGAGAAACAAGGTGTTGCATTGACTTTTTCCCTCTATTTGTTTCCTCTTTTCCCACTATTTCCCTAAAATTATGATTTCTACCATACTTTTCGTCTAGTAAGAGATGTGCAAGATTTTAATTTGCTCACAGTTTTGTGAAAACTGGCAGCTGGATAGAGTAGAAAGATCTGTGTAGTTGCTGCTCCCTGCTCCTTCCACACAAGCCAGAGGCAGAGTTCTGCACAATATACACACTGTTGATCAAGGAGCTTTTATGTCCTGGGTAATAAAACAATTCTGATACTGCTCCAAGCCAGCCATAGCACAGGGCCCAAATCTCCAGCCAAACTAGTAGCAGATTCTGGAAGGAGCTGCAGTATCAAGGGGGAGGAGATTGGAAAGGGAACTGTAGGAAAGGTCACTGTAGGAAAGGTCACCTTATTAACTCCGTTGGTCACAGAATAACTTATTTTTAACAGTGGCTTTTCCTCACAGGAATAATTTTCTCTTTATCATTTCCAAATACAATTCTTATGTCTTTAGCAGCTACATCAGCACTGGATTCTTGGATGCTGCATTTGCCGCGGCAGTGCCATGCCAAGAGTGGTCATAGGCCACAGGGAAAAACCTTGGAAAGGGAAAAGCTGCTACTTGGCAGGACCTGTAACAGATTTACATGAAGAGTGGAGGCAGGGGAGGAAGCTGGCTTCCACAGAGGGGCTGTAAATGCCTCCTCCGCGACTGGAGCTGATCCTGCAAATCCTTTTGTTGTTGTCTCTGACTTCCATTGGAATCATTGCTTACCCACATGCAATGCAAACTAAGAGATTAGCAAGAGGACAGCAGACACCTTTTGAAAGGCCAACTTTTTGACCCTTCTTGGCACTGGATGCACAGCTACTTTGAATATCTGGCTGCTTCTTTTGTGCCTGAATGGCAGATGATGAGTTTGAGAAATCTGCTCCAGCTCTGGATACTGGGCAGTTGCAAAATTACTTTCCTTTATTTGCGTCATCTGTGTATGTGTAGATGCTGCTGCACACCTGTGTGAGGTTCCACTTATTTCCCCCTGAGGCGCAGCATGCCAGCAGAAGGCATGTTGTTCTATTCCCTGCAGAGCAAGTGAATTTTCCTTGCAATCCTCAGGCCTCTTGGTCACTGTGGATCAGACTGGTGGGAGCCATGAGCAGGATGTAAAAGCAAGAGGATAGTACATCCAGTAGGAAGGGGACATGGATTCTCTCTGTTGTTGCCAGTAAAGCCAGTGAGTGAGTCATCTCTTCCAACAAACAGTTGTCTTGTGTTGCTGGCTGCTTTGCATGGCTCTCAGCTTAATCAAATAATACAGGTTTGGATGCAGCAGCTGACCAAAAGAGTCTCTTCATCTGAGACTTCTTGGTAGGATATGTGGTAAGCATGAGGAGATATTTCCAGAAAACTTGAAAATTATTTTCTCATGTTGCAATGTACTATTGTGCTGGGAAAGACCTTGGAAACTGTCAAAGCCTGATTCATTTGTTTGGGGCCAGGGTAGTTTTTGGCCAAATCTCACAGTTGTATTACAAATTTGGTTTTTTTTAAAGTTTAGATTTTAAATTTCATGTGTGGAAATAGGTAGAAACCTCTGAGTATTCACATCTTTCTTGACTAATATGATTGCTCCACAGAAAATTAGTCTGAAACCAGCAGGATGCCTCCATTTCTTCGCAGTCTGACTGTGGCAAGCCTGTAACAAAGATACTTTTCCAACATTTCCTTCCCCATATTCCCATTTCCCTCCACCCATTTTAAAAAGGAGAGGCTGGTATTTTTTTCTCTTTGTCTTGGGAAATCAGGACAAACTTTAGAAACCAATACATATGGTAGAAATTACTGTAAGGCATGGGAAGAAACCCCCTCAAAAATCTTAAACATTAAACGGCAACCCAGGTGACACTTTTCATTCTAGAATAATGTCTTATGAGAAAGACATTGTTGGCTGTTGTGAGCTCATCTCAGTGAAGAACACTGTGCTCTCCAAACAGTGAGGAGCGAGCTTATGAAAAGCAGAGAAGGGTGACATTATTATATTTTTAAAGCCTGAGCAGTTGAAAAGCTTCATATTCCCCCACTACAAATTTCTACCTACGAATAACTATCTCTATAGCTTTCCTATCTCTACATGAAATGCTCTCAGAATGAACACTTTTCTTGGGTAAAAATTTATGTCAGCTGAAGTTTGGCATAGGAAAATTTAAGCTAAGTAATTTTGCTGGGTCAGCTTGACAATAAAATCCATATCCATTCAAGTCTCCACAGCTTCTAACAAGCATCACTTCAGGCTTTTCTTGTCTCTATTACTACTTATCAGCTGGGCTTCTTGCACAGGTGATAATGTCACTGTGGTCTTTGCCTCTGACTGTACGGTGCAGTAGTTTTGGGAGATGATTTCAGTGACAGTTTTGGGCTTTTCAGCTGCTTTCAGTGATGCTCAGTCTGCCCCTTTCATAGACAGGGAGGTTATGAAGTTGGAGCAGAGATTGGTCAGAAAATATCTAAGGATAACCTAATGAGGACGAGAGTGAGAAGCATGCTTCTCTCTTCCTTTCCAAGCTGTGGCTCTTGTTGGAAACATGTTTCTAGCCTCAGATGGAGTCCTTTGGTCAGAATTACACTCTCACAGGTGACTCTAAACTTGAAACAATTGTAGGTGGGTCAAAGACAGTGAGCCTGGGTATAAGTGGTCCCACCCTCATTTGTAATTTCAGCTCACAGCTCTGAGAGATGCAAGAGTTTGTGGGAAAGGTCAGTTTGGATAAATGAAGGGCTGAACTGACTATCCAAGAAGACATGGGGGTCAGTTACCATGTAGGCACAAGTTGGGAGTAGGTGATGCTTGATACTTGTTTAAAAAAATTTGTTCGAAAATTCTCAGCAGGAGCACCTTGAATAGCTGCAGCTCCTGTTGTGAGAGTAACAGTTGTCCTGTGCATCCTCAAACAGTTCAACAGACTGGATGGGTTTCAAGGGAAAAGGTTTGTGCAGGGCTCACTCCTGTCTTTGAAGCCACTGTCTGAAGAGGTTTTCTCAGCTCTGCTCCGCTAGTGCCTGGCAATGAGCTTGGGTTTCTGACAGCTTCTGTCATACTATGCTTAAAGTGTTGTTATGTGCCAAGATGAATACACTATATTCATACAGAGCCAAAAGTTTTATTAAAATATATACTTAAGAGATAATAAATTTATTATTAGTCCAGTTGCAATGATACTAAGATTTATAATCCAGATTAATACAAAAAATCCTTATTAGTTGTAATGCTCTTAAAACTGCTACAAGGAAAAGTTCCAATATCTAATCCTCCTCTCCAGTGCTATCCTCACCTTCTGATGTCCCTGAGTCTTGTGGCTGGTGGCACCAGCCTTCTCAAGCAGAGAGGTGGTGGTGGCTTGTCTCTGTGAGTCATCAGTGTCCTGAGTTGTCACCAGGACAAGCACAAAATTCATGGTGGTGCTCTTTGCTCCTCAGGCATGAAGTCTGTTTGGGGCTATTTTAATAGTTTTTTCTGATGTCACTCTTTCTCCTTCCTAGTAGTTTCCAGGTAAAGTTTAAAAGTTGCACAACTTTCCCCAGCCTCAATTAACCTAAAGGACTATTTCTTGTTATGCGGTGACTACCTATGCTTGCCATTTTACCCTATATGGTAACACAGAGATAAAGTTAGAAAAGGTTACTTGAAGTTATTTGATCACTGGCAATTGTTAATGTAAACTAATACCAGCCTAGGTCAAGATAAGCCTGGATGCCCAAGCTTGTGTCTTTCACCAGCAATTTCAAGAATTATATTTACTTGGCTATATCAGTGCTTTGACAGAGGCAGACCTCCAAATATTTTTGCATCCTGTGCCAGCAGGAGGAGATCCCCCCCCAAACACAGGAACCCAACTAAGAAGAGGTGACAGGACCCTGCTTAGTAACACACCCTTGTTGATGTGCTCGGGCGAAAATCTCACCATTGCAGGTGGGATGAGAACTGGTGGGATGTGGGTTTTTTTTTTTTTTTGTCCCAGGATGTAAGGAGCTTTTGTCAATTGCTGGCTCTCTTCATCCTTTTCTCCATTGTATGTTTATTCTGTTGAGATTGTATTGTATCTGAGAGAAGGACCATGTTTGTTTATCTTTTCTTTCTTCTTTTACTGACAACTGTGAATTGTCTTCAACCTTTAGTCTTTGAGGTGGCTGGAGACAGTCAAAGCAGCTGATATTTCTGCAAAGTTTTTGCAGTGGGCAATGCTGTCAAGCTTTCCTTGGGACTAATGAGAAGATTCTCAGGGCTCTTTTCAATCCCAGAAATAGTTTTCCCCCCTTTTTATTAACTTGAAAAAATTAGCAAGATGTAAAAGTTTTAATTTTTCTTTCTTTTTTTTTTTTTTAAATACACCATCCTGTGCCTTATATTATCGTTGTCTATAGTGCTAAGCCTGCTGCAGCTGATGGTCAGCTTAGAGATGCTGAGGTTGTCTGAGTGGGTGAGTGTGCGTTTGCTTTTCCCCTGGGTATCAGTTCTCCTCCCGTTCCAAGGGCAATCCCTCACAGGAGTGGCTTCCCGAAGGCAGGGGTGCTGCTGCCACCTCTTGGCGCTGGGAATAAGGGACTAGCCCAGCATGGGAAGCACTGTCATGGTGCACTGGAAGAGGCCAGCGTGTGGAAGGCACAGGGTGGGCACCTCTTGATTTTGGTCATGCCTTTCACATGGTAAGCTGCGCTCTGGTAAAGGCCAAAGATCTGAAGCAGGTGTAAATTTTGGTCTTCTCTAGATCCTCAGACAGCACCATCCATACAGGTATTTAATTTCCAAAGGATATTTTTTCAATTCAAGATGGCGTATGATGTGGCCCTCTACAGTTTCCAGGGACAGCTGTACAGCTGTGTAATGAAAGTCATCTTTCTGAAGCTATTATTGCTTTTAAAATGCTATTAAAATTCTTCACTGCTATATGCATTCTGATAAATGGAAGGGTGGAAAACAGGTTGCTTTAAAGTCACACTAAGATCTGACTTGTTCTCTATGTAACTACAATTATTACTTTCTGTTCTTTGCTATCTTGGTTCTTAAGCAGTGCTTATCAGCATAATATCTGTGTGCTATCTAGGAATGCATTAAGCAACAGATATTACATGCTGAGCTCCCATCCTGCTCATGGGAGAAAAATATGTGTAATTATACTGTTTTGTTTGAAATGCTCATTGCAGCAAGTCAGTCTCTCCCTCACTTTTCACGGAGGCACACATTCAGACACACATGTAGAGCTCACCTTTTAAGCTCGTGGAGGTATACCAGAAGGCAGAAGGGCTTGTGATGGCTTTTAGCAATGGGGAGGTTTTGCTCTGCAGAGCGTGGCTGCCCCCACACAGACTCTTCTTCCTGTGTGGCTCGTCCTCTCCACACAGACAGAAGAAGAAAGAGTTCAATACTGCTCAAAGCACTAAGGGCAGCCTCAACCCTGAAGCTGCAGGCTCTTTTGGTCTCCTGCTAGCAAGACCTTTGCAAACAGGGAGTGGAGGTGATTTGTGCTGCTCTCTGGGAAGGTGGTGGCAGCTCACAGCAGCCCAGGATTCAGAGAGAGCCTAGCATAGCCCAGACTTATCCAGGCATTGATGTGTTGTGCTGCATAAACCATACCACACCGAGTCTTGGCACAGGGCCCTCTTGCTTCCCAGATTTTCCTCAGACAGTCCTTATTGTTTCCCCCCCTTTCCCCCTTGATTCCTCTGTGTTTACCCCTGCCCATTTGGAGTGATTGGAATGGGAGCTAAGCTGGAAGCTGTCCTTCTGTGAAGGTTCTTGCCCATCTGAGGTCAGCTCAGCACAAGGCTCAGGGCAGGGACCCATCCTGCAGCACAGATCCAGACAAGACCTCTGTTTTGAGGGTGGTACCAGTGCTGTGGGATCTCTGCTGTCTGGCTGTTGGCTTCTAGCTGGGGCTGAAGGCACCATCTCTGATTTACAAGCCTTCTGTAACAGAGTCCTGACCTGCAGATCACCAGCTTTTGAATTTTTCAGGTGCTAGATGCTAGGGAAGTGAGATAGTGAACAGCAGCTCCTGAAGGAATGGGGCATAAATAAACTTGCTGAATCTGTCACATTTGGTGTCTCTCCTTGGCACAAGACTACAACACAACCTTGCTGACAGGTTAGTTGGAGAGCTGCTGTGGCAGGAATATGCAAAACAGTTTTTCAAAGGGCCTTTGTTTGTTCTCTAATCATCATCTGAAAAAGATACTTCATTAAAATACGTTTTACTGAAAGAGAGGAGGGACTGCACTGGTGCAAGGTAGTAGGGAGGTAACTATAAAGCAAGAGAGCGGTCCATAGCACATTTCAGTCAATCATTTATAGAAACTATGAAAAGGAAATACAAATGCAGGAGAGGGACTACAGTGGCCCATTTTGTGGCATTTTCTGTAAACAGCAATTGACTGATGTTCCAGTGATTCATTCACATAGCATTTTCCCAGATCTGATAATATCCTGGACTATGAGCAACTCTCCTATCTATGCAGATTTTTTTTTCTTAAACATATTTCACGCACCTTTGTGCATAACATAACATCGTTATGTGTGTAATTGCGTAGTGGAGATCTCTATCCTCTGTTTCTATCCTTTGCTTATATTTGCCTTGCCTTATGATCCTATCATGTGCTGAAAGCTGAGCAGGACAGATCCGGCAAAACGGGTCAGCGCTTGACAGGAAAACCTCTGATTAAACCTCTGGGTGCTGCACCAACTGCTGACAGCATCTGTGAGGGATAAGCTCCTTCCAGACAGTCTGGGTAGACACTGCCCATAGGAGCACCATTTTCCTTATATGTGGTCATCCAAGTCAACCACCAGCTGATACTGTAGGACTTTTCCACAGGATTTGCAGTTTTCTTCACAATTATGAGTTGTCAGCAGCCAGGAAGAAATTGAAGGTATCAGGAAAGCTTTCTTCAGGACTTTCAGGACATTATCTTAATTTCAATAAGTAGATGGATGTTGAATTATCTGATACAAGACTCAGAATAATGTAAACTTTGACCCTGGGTTATGAATTAGGGTTGAGAGCTTAAAGATGATCAGGATTCATTAATCAATCTCAGTTGCTCCATGTTGCTCAGTCTTGCTATTCCATTAGCAAGATGAAACAACAAATGCAAATCATGAACATGTTTTTTCCCTCAGTGCTGACAACATAGAACATAACATGTTTTTGTCACTCCTGGATTATATCTTGCTCTATGCAGATGTTGATCAGGGCATGATGTCTTCCATCAGGCTATTGCCTATGGGTACAAGGCAGTGTGATGGATTGTTTTGGCAGTGCTTCCAAATAAGTCAGAGTTCAAAAAATATGGGGCAATAGTATGACAGAAATAACAGCTAACATGAACTTATCCAAAGCTCCTGAATAAACAGATGCTTTGAGAGTCCAGGTGCAGCCCAAGGAGACCATGGTGAAGCCAGACATCTCTGTTCTGCCATACCACTCCATGTCTTCAACCAATGTACTGTGTCCCACACAATTGCTGATTGCTAAATTTCCCCTTTGCTGCTTCTAATGTGATTGCCAATGCAGGCTTTAAAAGTGGTTGTGTGAGTCCAGAGGATCTTGTTCATATCCTAAATTTCCAGGATGGCTCATGGCAAACCCCACGGAACTTGCAAGGGAGTGAGACCCTGCTCTGATGCTCCTTTTCCCTGCTACACTACAGCTTCCACGTGGATCAGGAACTGGACTGACCAGGAGGGAGGAGAGTGCAAGCTCTCACCCCAGGCACAGAGGAAAGAGTGTGTCCAGGGGTCCTGCAATGCTCCCAGGACTCTGGCAGTATTTTTCTCCCCCAGACCCTTCCTAACAGTATTGTGTGACTGCAGTGTAGTTGTGTGGCATCCAAAGCTACCAACCAGTGGTGCTGAGCAGAAGAGAAAGCACAGGAGAAGAGATGGCGCTTGCACAGGGGAGGAGGCAGGTGAGCAGAGAGCAGGCTCTGCTCCGCTAGCTTACCTTCTTCTGTGAAGCACTGTACAAACAGAAAAGGTCATAAAACATGAGATGAACAAGACAAAGTCAGTTATTTACTGCCCTGAGCATGATTGTTCCCCATGGTGAGTTTTCAAGTGCCTTTTGCTTCAAGTTTGCTTTTAAATGACGCATGTGATGTGGCTTCCTCCAGCTCCTGAAGGGAAAGAGAAAGAAAGGTCTACCACAATGCAATAGATATCCCTCAACTAAAGCTTTTGCTGTATCTAAAATGCCATTGAATTGCTGCGTTGCTGTAGGCATTATAGAAAGTGCTCTGGTGAGCTGAGGAGTTGCTCTGCTGGCTTGACCTGTTGCGGGTATGAAGGACACTCCCACTTGTCCCTCTGAACACTGACATTGCCAGTGGTGAAGTGGATGTCCTTGGTTGTCCTGGAACTGGAAGAGGTCACTATCTGCACTGCACAGTGGAGGAAAGAGCAATAAGGATGACCCAGCAGCTGACGGCACTTCCAGCACTCGGCTGGGGCAGCTGTTTTAGCAAAGATCACATAACATGCTGCGTGCAGGTGCAAATGTCTCCTCTGCCCACCACAGGCTGCATCTGAACAAGGTGTTTTGGCCACCCCCTGGAGATGGGGAAATGGGCTGGGAGCAGAGTGGATGCTCAGGTCTCACACTGGTGAACAGCAGAGTCAGGAATATATTTTTACCATTTTCATGTCATCTCAGATGTGAGCAATTCAAAACAGTAACTAGTAAACTCTATTGCTTTTCTGTTCCTGTGACTTAAATAGTGAAGCGGTGGACATTCCATTCCACTGGACAGCTCAGGTAGCCCAGCAGTGGTCACTGGGATGAGTTGGATATGTGAAAAGGATTCATGAGAGTGTGACATGCGACAAGTGTGTGTGTGAACAGAACAAATGTACTTCCACAGAACTATTTTACAATCTTCAGTGATTCACAGTTCAGGGACCACTTGTGATACAGGGGTATTCATGTTCAATAGCCATGGTGGATTTTTACCTTCATTAATTTAGTCTAACTTTAGATGTCTTTTTAAGACCTTCAGCATCCTGTGTCAAGGGCTTTTAAACTTTGATTACATAGCCTAGTGCATAAACAGCAGTTAGAGCTTAGTCTGAGCAAATTCATTGCAGCAGTCATGTATTTCCCACCAGATTCTTCACTGGCTGCTGCTGTAGGTGTGAGGTTCAGACAGGTACCTGCTGTGCCTAGTGCTGCAGTTACATGTATGAGCAGTTGCTGGAACATGTATGAGCAATTGAGGTGCCAAATCACTACCCATATCTTCACAGCCCTCTTATGATCTGTATCTCATGGCAGAGCCTGGGGGCTGTGCTGTGGTCAGAGGCCCATCCCATCAGGTCCTGTGCAAATACACCCCAGGCAGTTCCTGAGAGCTGTAACTCATTCATGTCAGAAATGAGGGACAGATCCTCTGCCATTCTCATAAGATTATGTACTGATAATTTGATTTGATAATGAGGTTCCTATGAAGTCAAAATTCAGAAGGTGGTGTGTAACAGTTACTTCTTCACTAGGAAATGGCTAATAGGTATGTGTACATTTGACTGTCTGTGTAAAAACAAACACAGGGACAAAAAAGACAGTGACAAAATTTAGTAATTGCCATGGGTTAAGGATATCTGCACTGTCAGTGATGACTGATATGTGGTGTCCTGTGCTTAGGGAAATAAACTGCATGTCAGTGCTATGCTTACTATGGGACAATTCATGAAACTGCCATTTGTGTCATCCAGGACTTGTGCTGGGAAACTACATGAGTTAGGAAAACTGGCTTGTTTTCAGGGCCCATCAACAGATGGATTTTCAGCTTCTCCACATTCCTCTGGGTCAATGTCTTACCTGCAGAAACTGAAAGAATGGGAATGGACAGGAAGCAATCCAGATCCACACCTGGCCCCTCTTTCCTGTGTCTCAAAACAGCATAAGAGGCAAAAGGGGCTGAGGGATCATGAGGGTGATGGGGACTAGGTGATGCTAGAGGAAACTTCTACTTGCACTGAAATGCCTGTGGGGATCCTTGGAGCTCCAGGAGAAGCTGGGCAGTGTCTAAGGGGATTTGTTGGCCTGTCTGCAAGGAATGTGTGGCATCTTCCCATAGCTGAGATACTGGGAGCTTATCGGGGTTTCCTTTGGATGCCTTCACGTCCGCGCCAGCAGTAGCAGCCCTCTGGGCTGAGGTGGGCTGGCGCTGGGAAAGCTGACCCAGCTGTCTATGTCCTGGCCTTTCCCTCCCCTGTGGAGAGACAAATCCCATGGGGCAGGCATTGCTTAGGACTGATGTGAGGCATGCCAGATGCTGTATGGTCTTCAGACACCCTCAGGCATGTGTGTTCTGGGGAGATAGCTGGGTAATTTGCTGATTACACATATGGGCAATGATTAGTGTCACCAGATGGTTCCTCACCCCGCAAAATGTCTGGATAACAGACTGCAGAAAAGATGGACTTTTTACGAGGGCCTGAAGTGATAGGGCAAGGGGGATGGCTTTAAACTGGAGGAGGGCAGGTTTAGATTAGATATTAAGAATAAATTCTGTGAGGGTCATGAAGCCTTGGCACAGGTTGCCCAGAGAAGCTGTGGCTGCTCCATCTGTGGAATTGTTCAAGGCCAGGTTGGATGAGCAATCTGGTCTAGTGGAAGGTGTCCCTGCCTATGTCAGGGATTTGGAATGAGGTGGTGTTTAAGGCCCCTTCAAGCTAAAATGTTCCATGATTCTGTGATTCTATGGTCTGCCTGGGTTTAGTATCACCTCTTGAAAGGCTTACAGGCATAACTTCTATGGGTGGAATGTATGGATGTAGTAACTCTTAAGCACCTGGTGGCTGTGAAGAACTACTGGCTCAGCCTTGCTCTGCTTGCTCAGCAGCAGAGGGAGCAGGCATGGCTGTGTGATTGTCAGCAGGCCCTGCTGTTGTTTTGCTCTTTGTGAATATCAGCACAAGTTTGTGCTTTTTGGTGCTGCTCGGGCAGATGCTGAGCTGGTGTGTTTTGCAGAACATCCTGCACTCCAGACTGGAGTGCCTGGGGAAAGGATGAGGCAGAAAAGACAATATGGGATGAAGTGCAAGGGGTTTCATCAGTGACATTGTTTGTTAGAGCCAACTCACTGCCAACTGGCCAGTGGGACACAGCCACCCTGTGCTGTCTGGTACAGTCAAAGGCAGGGAAATGTTCAAAGCAGTGTGCTGCCTTCACCATGCTCTGGAACTTCAAAACTTCTTTTACCTGACCCAGTGACTCTGCTCCCAGCCTACAGCTTTTCCTCTTTACTCTCTCCTTTCAGAATGTGTGTGTTTGTGCTCCTCTAGGAGAATGACTAGCTGCTCTTTTCTCCAGGGTGATGATGTCCTGTGAGCCCGAAGCTCCTCAGCTCTCACTTTATCTGGGGATTGAAAGCAGACCAGAGCAGGTGGCTCAAGGTTCAGAGAGAGCACTTGAACCCAGAGAGTCTACTGCTCTCTGCCTAGACCTGTGCAGCCCCACAGCAGAGTCCCAGCACAGGCAGGCAGATGCTCTCACCCAGAGGGGTAGAGTGGGAACACAGCCCTGAGCAGGTCAGGAGAACAAGATTGTCATGGAAATAAGGGATGATGGCAGGTGAGGAGCCAGCATGACCCTCTTAGAAATGCCTTGGTACCTTGTGGGACATCTGCTGCTTACAGTTCTGGTGTCCCAAACATAAGACATGGATCTGCTAGAGATAGTCCAGAGGGGACCACTAAGTTGATGAGAAGACTGAAGCACTATCCCTACAAAGAAAAGGTTGTGGCTGTTCATCCTGGGGAAGAGAACATTGTGTGGAGACCACATAGGAACTTTCCAGTATCTGAAGGGGCCCACAGGGCAGCCAGAGAGGGACCTTTTGTCAGAAGCTGTAGCGACAGGACCGGGAATAATAGGTATGAATTGAAAGAGGGGAAATGTAAACTAGATATTAGGAAAAATACTTTACTGTGAAGATGGTGAGATACTGAAAGAAGATGCCCAGGGAAGCTGTGGATGCCCCAATCCTTGTCAGCATTAAAGGCCAGGTTGGATAGGGCCCTGAGCAACCTTGTCTAGTGGGAGAGGTCCCATGGCAAGGGTGGATTGGGACTGGCTGTTCTTTAAGGTCCCTTTTTATCCTTGACATTCTATGAATTCTATTACCTGATCTACTTCTGTGCCTCCATTTCACTCTCTGTTAAGTATTTGTGGGTGGGGGAGATTTTCCAGGGCTTTTCACAGATAAAAGCTGGTGGGTACCTCAAAAACCATTAAGCTTTGCTCCATTTAAAAATGACTTTATCCTGTCTGATAAGTCAGACAAAGGCAGGAGGAGTGTGGAGAAGTGTGACCCAGCAGGGGGTGTACGGGTTCCTGGTGACCAGGAGGGTTCCACTCTGTTGCCCAGCAACGAGGCCAGGGCCACCCCTGGCAACGCCATCACACAGAGTCCTGCTGTGCCCCTAAAGATAAACAAAGCCAAGTAATTCTGCTCCTGGGGCAGCATTATCTCATGGATTACCGCTGTCTGAGTAGCCCTGCAGCTGTAGCAGCCCTGTGGCTGTAGCAGCCTGGGGCAGGGCAGTGCTCTGCCCAAGGCAGGCCCCACCCATGAACGTCGAGGTGTTTCCATATAGCCATCCACCTCCCTCTTCTGACCAGTATGACTGGATCAGGCCTAATCTCAGGGGAGAGCAGCATGCACAGGTGATGAACTTTTGGCTGGCTTCAGCACAAGGGACCATGGGTGAGCTGAAAGGCTGTGGAGGCCAATATCCTGGGAATGGTGAGGGGGGTGGTGGTAGAGAGAGCAAAGACATCTGCTGAGACACACACGGATTGTGTGAGACTTGCTTAAGTGGTGCCTGCCATCTATAGAGAAGAGAAGGAGACAGACCTTGAGTGTGGAACATGAGACCATATGGAGCAGGTGCTCCAGGTTATGTCAAACAGGGTCTGTCCTGGACAGCAAAGGTCATACCAGTGCTGTTACAATCTCTCTGACTGGGTCTTGCTTCCTGAAAGGCACTGGAGATATTTTAGTGCCCTGTTCATTTGGTCAGGTTGAGGAACAAGCTGTTCTTGTCCATGGTGAGCAACTCTTCTGCTCAGCTGTCTGCTTATGCTCCTCTTGGCCTCTGGGGAAAAAATGCTCCACCAGCAGAGCTGAAGTGAACAGAGTGGCAATGTTCCACCAGTTGATTAGCCCAATTAAAAGATAAATGAGCTCCTGGGTGCAGAGGAAGCATGTGCACTGTCAAATTGAGTCAGAGAAGTTATTCCTTGACGAATGCCCCGGAGTGCCTGGGTACTCATTCTTCCCACGGCTGTTCTTACAGGACCCAGGGGCATTTTTCTCCTGGTTCTTCATGACCATGAGTATCACCACCAGAACTGTTAGTGGACCTTGACTGTGCTAAAAATTTCCTTTCTAAACTGAGACTTTTATTAGTAGCACTAAGAGCACACCTGTCTTGGGGAGGAAAATGGGTTTGGTTTAGCAGTTGCTAAATGTTAAATTAAGGCTGCTTAATGTGAAGTGGAAAACGTTGCAAAATCATTGTCAGACCACTGTTGAGTGAAGTTTCAACCTGTGAGGATATCAAAGCAAACATCAGGAGGTGGTATGGAGCTAAGCATGAGCAGTCAATGCTCTTCTAACAAACCTTACAGGATCACTAAGTGATAGCACCCACAAGAAATAAGTTAACTCGTTACTCTGATGGGCTAATGCTGCACATGGACAAATGGCTTTGAGAATTTGGCTAGAAATCAGAGGAAAGTGTCTAACCTTCAGAGCAGCAAATTCTGGTAACAGGGTACAACAGAAGGAGTTGGACAACAATCATCTGCCACTAAAATGCAGAGTGGCCAGGTCACCAGAGAGCAGGTATGGTGTGGCTGCCTGTGTCAGTAGGGGACAGTATTTAGTGACCCCAGAGATCCTCGTTAGCCCTGCGGGTAAGTGAAACTGAGCAAGTATGAGCAGGTTGCTATTGGGAAACCAGCAGATATTTGCAATCCAGCCCTTGGCTGACTCACTTGGCTTGCACTTGCTCAAGATCATCATGTCTGGATGCAGGGAGAATGGGCAGTCCAGCCCACCTGGTGGTCATGGGGGTGCATGTTGGAGCCAATCACTCCATGTCTGTGTGCAAACACTGAAGGAAAGTGCTAGTGTCTAGCATGACTCATAGGTCAGGCCTCAGATGCTTATTTTAGGTGAGAAAGAATTGCCCTTTGGAGCCGCCTATTTTTCTCTGCTTTTATTATAAAGTCAGGCACAGGCTCACACACTTTGGGTTTGTGTACTTGTAGAGCAGAGGTGTTCTGACCTACATGAGCTTTAGAAAGGTGATGGTTTTGTTATTTTTACAGTCCTTGAACACTAGCAGGTCACTTTAATGTCTAAAAATGACCATCAGAACTGCAAAATTAAAGGATTCTCACACTTTCGGAAGCAACGCAGAAGCCCTTCTGAATATCTTTAGGACAGAAATTAATGTCTCAGTGCCATCTTGTGGAATGACTTGTATAAAAGGACAAGCTCCTAGAAGCATGCTGGACTTTTACAGTGTTTGGTGGTAATATTGGGAATTATGATGCAAATATTATTACCAAACCAACGATTTCTATTGCAAACTGGGATTACATTTTTCCTTAAGGAGACTGCAAGTCCACAGAAACTCAGCGTTCCCAGAAAGCACCTGTCTGTTTTTCAGCCTGACTCAGAATATTGAGATGCCTGCAACTGATGCCTGAATTCAGGAGACAAAGCCTATCAGTACAGCCTAGCATTCACTGTTTGCCCACATGGAAGGAATCAACTTGGAAGGCTCCCTGAGATCTAGGAGAAAAAAACATAGTTGTAGGTCCAGTTATGGGTGTTACTGACCCACTGATACCTTGTCCATCACAGAAAGGCTGTGAGATCTCCAGCACATGGAGACACAAGGATCTCAGGTGACAAGTAAAGACAGCTGGAAATCACCATAAGCAGAAGAAACTTGAGGGTCTTGTCACCACCCCAACCTGCTGCTCCAGGACCCATGGTTTGTGCTCCACCAATAAACATTTGCCTGGCAGAGATTGAGTGACCTGGAAAGGTTTATTCTGTGCTACAGCATAGGTCACAGACCCCCAGGACAGAAACCTTCCCACCTAGAAATATGCTGTAGAAACACCCTTGCAAGCAACATGATTATCATCTATCATAATTAAATGATCCTCAGTATCAGAGACAGACCAGTAATTTACTGCATATTTAGCCAGGTGTACACTGAGGTCAATAGCTAATCTGTTGCTGGAGGAGGGATTACCCCAGTACATAAAACTCTCCCTGCCACAAAACATACAATGATCTATGGAGCAGAGAGGAAAATCAGCTTCCCAGGTTCTTCCATACAGATGCTGAGTGCCCTGTGGGTGAAAGAAGAGCTCATGAACTTTTGCCATGCAGTAGAGGATAGGGAGGCAAGGCCAGGGGCAGCATGAGCAGAACACCATGTCCCCAGCAGGGCAGCTGCTGACACCTCTGCAGAGCTGTCCCCTCCAGAGCCACACTGAGAAGCTGCAGCAGGTTGAGAGGAAGGCAAAGAAAACCAGCAAATAATTGGAAAAGAGCAGGTTGAGAGGAAGGCAAAGAAAACCAGCAAATAACTGGAAAAGACTTGAGGAAAAAGGTCTTGAGTGTTCAGTGGATATAAGTTTTTCCATGATTAATCAAAGGTATTAAAACCTTTTCACTGTGGAAAGGTAAGAGCACCTGGTGAGCAGGGAGATAGGGAGAGGGAATGATGAGATGGAGGAGGAATCAGGACAGCAATGGTTCTGCTCTGGAAGCCAGGTAAGACTGAAGATCTCTTGGGCTACATCTCTTTGCTGAGGTTGGTTTCTCCTTGCCCTGTATGAGAGGACAGACAGGGTGGCTGGTGACAAGACTCTCCGTGAGTATGTGGCACCTGCAGAATGCACATGTGCATTCACCAAGAGCAAATATTCCACCTGAAACAATGCACTGTGCTCTTCCCAGCTGCAGACAGCAGAGCACACCAGCTCCTTGCAGAGCATCCTTGATGCAGAAGATACATTCAAAATCTTGCATAGGCAAACAGTCTCAATCCAATCTGCTTAAAAAAACGAGTACTGAATGACCAGTCAATGGGTTACAATGCAGAGTAGAGCCAAAATTCCTCTTCAGTTCCTGTAGAAAAAGTTAAGGAGAAAAACAGGCTTCAGGAGCACATCAAGGCTTTTGACAGCTCCACTATTCTGGGGGTTAGGCTGTTCTGGGCAGAGGCACAGTGTTACCAATGCCCTCATAAAAGAAATACTGCATCCCTACCCCAAGCTTTTATAGGATGGCATCTGGGGGAGGGAGAAGGGGAAAGACTTTGAAGCTAGCTGCTGCTTTATTGGCTTGTTCATGGTTAACCAAAGGAAAGAAGGTGTCTGGGGGTGAAGAGAGGGTGCCAAGTTTCAAAGGGTAACCTGGCTCAGTGCAGTGAAGTGTGCTGTCCCAACAGGAGCGTGCAGGCAGCTTTAAGGAGGTGGGGAAGACAATGTTGGAGAAGACTAAGAAGGTGTTCAGGATTCGTAACACTGCTATAAGGCAGATGCTGGCAGAAGCACTGGGAACATTCATCGTCATGGTAAGGAGAACTCTGTGCATGTGCATGTGTATGTGTCTGTGTGTGTGCAGCCAGTTAAGGCAGCGATTTGCAAGGTCAGTGGTTTCCTACCACATCCTCAGAGTTGCCCAGTGGTTGATTGCTGCTGCTCACCCCTCTGCTTTGGTGGGGTGGCAGTTTCCTAGCAGGCAGAACATCTGCCAAAAACCTTCTGGAGCAAAGAAGTAATTCAGGGAAAGGGAGGTGGGTGCTGGGATAGAATTAAAATATCACTGAATTTAAGTGGGGAAAGATCTTTAAGAGTTCAGGTATTAACTTGGTATTGTGGAGGCCACCACTAAACAATGTCCCTAGGTGCCACATCTACATGTCTTTTAAATACCTTCAAGGCATTATATATTTAATATCTGTAAACCCACCACTTCCCTGGGCAGCCTGTTCCAATGATTGACAACCATGTTGGTGAACAGATTTTTCCTAATTTCCAATTTAATCCTCCCCTGGCACAATTTGAGGCCATTTCCTTTTGCCCGGTCACTTATCACATGAGAGAAGAGACCAGCCCTCCTGCCTAGACCTTTCTGTCAGGGGGCTGGAGAGGGTGATCAGGTCTTCCCTGTGTCCAGGCATAACATCCCCAGCTCCTGCAGCTGCTCCTCATCAAACCTGTGCTCCTGTGGACCCTTCCTCAGCTCCACTGCCCTTTCTGGACATGTTGCTCTTTCAGGACATGTTGCTCTTTCAGTTCTCTTCTAGGAGAAAATTGAGAAAGAACTTGGGAATGAAATAAAAAAGTAGTGTCTACAAAAAAAGTAGCGTAGAAGATCCCATACAGTGAATGGAAGCTTTCTGTTGTGCCAGAGGTGTGGTGCAGCTGGGCAGGGGTGTCTGAACTGGACTGGAGAACAAACCCAGACTTTCCTATCACTGACAGCTGTTGCAAAATGAAAATAGCATTCATCCATCTCCCCCTCGGGGTTGCCAGGGTAATGAACTTTCCAGAAAAATTCTCCAGAACCACAATCCACCACTAGGAGCTGTAGTTACAATGTGTGAAGCATGCCAGGATTTTACGTTTGATTTTATTGCTACCAATCGAACAGTGCTTATGTAAATCATACATAAACTGCCTCCTTGCCTGAGGGATCTGTTTCACAAAGAAGTAATTAAGCGGGTTTGAGCTCCTGGGCTGCTTCAGAAATATTTGGGTAGAGGTTTAGGAAGGTTTTGCAGTCACTGTGGGGGCTGGTGGGGGTGAATTACCCACTGGGACCAGAGATTTTGAGTGTTTGATCAAAAGAGCAGAATGAGATCCTCCCTCTGAAAAGGCCAAGTATCCATCTGTGCCAATTTGCCCCACCTGGACTTAGCTGGGAAGAGACACTTTAGACTGGACAGAGGCTGGCATGCAAAGGCTGGGCATAACCCAAATAACTTGTACTTGGAGATTCAAAGAGAAAGAAAGTAAGATTTGTGTAAGCATAGGGACCTTCTGACACAGCTTTCTGTACCAAGAAAGGTGCTCTTTTCCAAGGGCAACAACTGCCTGTACAGAGCATGGTTCCTTTTTATAATGTAATTTTGCACATCCAGCTCTTTGAATTTCACTCCCAGGTAGGTTTGCACCCACAGTAAGTCAGAGTACAGACATCTATAATTCCTCTGCAGCAGCTCAGCAAACCCTTTTCCTTTTTCCATTCTCTGTTATTTGGTGGTAGAAGTTCCCAGGTGATAAAGAACAACTTCAGGGTCATCCTGCCCCAGGAAGAAGAATGAGGTGGAGAATTAACTCTTCACTCTTGACAGTTTAAGGCAGATTTTGCAGCCTGCAGCTCACACTGGCTCCCCCTTCACTGATCCATGTGAGAGAAGAGAGAAAAGGAGCGCACTGCACATGAGCCCCATCAAGGGCTGAAGACAAAGAGCATCCAGCATCAGAAAAAAACATAGAGCACCTAACTCTTCAGCAGCACCCCAGCCCTCAGTGCAAGAGGCAGTGTTCTGGAAGCACCCCTAGGATGCCTGAATGGCTGTTATTTGGACAATAACACTCATCCCAGGGTCTCTTAGTTTAATGGACAGGAAGTGTTGGTAAGAAGAACCAGGCAGCAGGACTAAGCAGCACAAGGACTAGGGAAGAAGAAATTTAAATAAATGGGGTTTTGGGACTGTGACGATACAGGAAAAACCCAGAAGTTTGCTCTGTGCTGAAAAACAGATTCTGTGTCCTATCTTGTGGGCACTGTCCCAGGTTTAAATCTGGATGCAGGCAGAGTAGCCATGAAAAAAATCACAGTTGAGTAATACAAGCCAAAGCAGAAGTTTATGTGCTGGAGAACATATTGACTTTCTTGTCTTTGAAAGACACGTCACTTTGGACAAACATCAATGCAGTCCAAGGAATAAGATACACTTTCCAAATCCTTAGTGGTTTGTGAGGCAGAAACCTCAAGAGATGCCTTGTCCTTCTCTAGATTTCAGTGTAAGAGCATGCAAAGAACTGATTTTTCCATTCTTACCACATCAAAAACCTGAAATAGAATTATCTCTTTCAGGATGGAGCAATGTCTTGAATATGTGTTTTCCTGCTGCAGAGTGTTTACTTCTATTTTTTTCCTCTGGTTCTCCTTTAGTCTAAAAAAGGACTTAAAAAACCCACTAAAACTTTGGATATTTCCAAAATATATCTGTTGAATGGAAAAGTTAAACCAGATTTTCCTTTCTTGTCTTTTGCTCAAAAGTTACCAAAATTAGATTTGAGTTCGGCAAATAGCTGTGTGCTGCCCAAATGACATATTTAGTCAATAAATTGCACACCAGGAAAAGGACAGTAAGAATTTGCGCACTTTCCTTCCATCCATCCGCCTTGCAGTTGTCTCCACGGTGATGCTCCCCCAGTTCACGTCCCTGGTTTAAGGCAGAGACATCTGCACTGTAGCTGAGTGAATGACCCCCACTGAGCCCCAGCTCTTGGTGCAAATGTTTGGGGTTTGTCTCCCCATAACCAACCAAAATGAGAGTGCCTAGTTTGTTTTGGTGGGCACCAATCTCAGGTATCACTTCAGTTTTTGCAGGGCAAGGCTGTTCTTTGTCCTCTGACACCTTAGAGACTTCCTGTCCTTGGTAGCTCATTACTTTTGCAGAAAAAATAGCAAAGAAGCTCGGTCTACCACTGCAACAAGAATACTTTTAACACTCCTTTCTGTCTTCCTTTTTACACAGGTTTTTGGCTTGTCCTCTGTGGCACAAGTGGTATTGGGAAAAGGAAAAAATGGCCAATATCTGAGCATCAATATCGCATTTGGCATTGGCGTTACCTTGGGCATATATGCTGCTGGAGGAATATCTGGTGAGAAGCACTGTCAGGCATGGGAATATCCATGTCCCATAAAGGCCATGTGCACTGGGGACAGGAGGAGTGGGGTGTGGAGGGGTGCGTTATGGCATGGACAGTGCCCTCACCTAAAATAGCACTCCTAGAGTCCAGGGAAGAAAAGCAGGAGAGGCCAGGGACAAGGCATGAACAGCATGCATACAGAATATTGACCCCAAACTTGTGGTCTGAGCTGTGACAGGGCAGGTGGGACAGGGAGAGGGGAGAAGGTTTGGCCAGCCCCGTATGTTGTGGCCAGCAGAGCCAGGTTTCAGCAGCTCCCCCATTTGGGACATGCCAACATGGCCCAAGGAGACAGGGAGCTTCCAAAACCTGCTGCTGATACGACCCATGGGGAAGTAAATAATTTATTGCAAGGGAGAGCTTACTGCTGATGTTGTAAAAGGAATGGCATGCAATTTTTTTCCTTATCTTATGCACAGAATACCCCACATAAACTTAGGAAGTGGTGTTTCGGGGCCGTGAGGTGGCACCCCTCACATGACAAGAGCATTACCTTTGCCTTCTGCAATTTCTGCATTCATTTGTACTGAGAGAAAACATTAAGGGCCCTAATGGGTAGAAAATGAAAGCAACTCCTTGCTCTTAAACTGTTGGAGTAGACAGAGGTCCAAACCTGGGGGTGACCTGGAAATGAAGAATTTTCCATGTGAGCAGTCAGCTCTTGATTTTCTTGTCTTTTTGGAGCTGGTGGAAACACCCTGGGGAAAGCAGACTGAGGAAAGTAGGTCCTACAGTCCCAAGTGACTTCTGAGAAGGAGCTGATCTGTTAAGGGCAGAGGGCAGTGCAGAAGGGATCTCAGCTCAGCCAGCAATAATATGGTTACAAAAAAAATTTCACACCTTCCTGACATAGTAATTTGGCTTCATCTGTGTCACAAGATGCTTTTCGTGGTCTCTGAAATGGCTGGCCATACCCACATAAGAGCAGAGGGTCTAAGAAGGCATCTGCCCCCATTCCAGTTGTGACTGTTGGACTGTAGCAGGTGGTACATGCACTTCCACTTCAATCTGTCCTGCATTTTGATGAAATGATGGGTGTCTGTATCTTACCCCTTTTGGATTCTGGAGTAGAAGATGGTCGTGAAGGCTGGAACATTTACTGACCCTCAAAGTTTATACCTATCAGGCAGGAAAAATAAATATCTTCTTTAGAATCCTGGGCACAGGAGGCCTGGAGAACACATATTGTATCAAGGGCATGAGACCCAGACCCACTTAGTCTTCAAAAACACCATTGTGATTCCAACCTCCTCCACAGAAAGTGTTCCATCAAAACACAGGTCCTTATCTACCAGTAGCTACTTAAAATTTGCTGAAGTATGGTCTCTTTGTAAGCTCAGTAGGGGGAAGCTCTTGGAGAAACTCATAGAGAAACTCATGCCATCCCAAGAGAGGTGAGATGACCCAGTCTCTGGGTGCAGCCTATCTACAGAATTCTCAGAAGACAAGCTAGGAGCACGTTTACCAGCATGATTCAGCTGTAGAGAAAGGAAGGATCATTTTGTGTCTGTGCAGGAGTAAAACTCTGAATGGAGAGATTCTTGTTGTTCTGGGTCTCTGTGGGTGATTACTCTAGGTCATGGGGCCTAGAACCAAAGATGAACTTTTTAAGCTCATTCAGTCCAACTACCCTGCAATGAGCAGAAACATCAACTAGAGCAGGTTACTCAGAGCCCTGTCCAACCTGGCCTTGAATGTTTCTAGGGATGGGGCATCCAACATGTCACATGCTCCGAAACAGCTATATCGGTGTTGAGGCCTCTTTTTTCTGTGATTTTGCAGGAGCTCATCTGAATGCTGCCATCACCATTACACAATGTGTTTTAGGAAACATCTCCTGGACAACGGCTATAGCTTATATAATCGGCCAGTTCCTGGGCTCCTTTTTGGCAGCAGCCACTGTCTTTGCTCTCTACTATGGTAGGGTTGTGTCTTTTATCACAGACGTTGCTGTAGGTATAATTTCAGTCAACCCACAGTATTGTCAAAGTATGTAATTTTGCAGTACACAGCATGATTTCTGGGTGAGGAGGGCAAGCTCCTGGCTTGTGGGACAGACCGCAGCTCAAGCTCAGAGAAGGTCCCAGATATACCTCTGGGAAGGATACACACATCCTGGAGAACACAGCTCCTTTTACTCAGGGCATTCCCACTTCCAAGACCTGTCTTCAGCAGAAGGGCAGTAGCTGCATTTTGTCAGCATTTTGTTTCCAGGTCTGCAGGGGCTTTATTTACGTGAACTACTATGTATTATGTGCTGCTGGAGTGTGGGGAGGAGTCTGCTGCTCTGTGGAACACAGGTTTGCAGCCATGTGGGGCTTGGAGCTGTGAGCAGAGGACCCACCACCCATTACCTCTAGCATGTCTCTGAGGGGCAGAGGGTTGGAGGCCTCCAGTGCATCCAGACCACCCAGGCTTCTGGAGCAGGGATAGGGAGCTGGTAGGTGTAAGGAAGTGACTGCAGACCAAAGTCTGTGGGTAACAGATATTGATGAGATCATGGTCTGCGAGGAGTGTGTCACCTCCATCACATCTTCCCCTGCCTCCCTTCTCCCTGAAGTCTGTGCTGGCTGCAATGGGTGGACCTGTGTGTGTGTGCCCTGTGGGATGAATGCCGTGCTAACTTCCTTAACTCCTACTTCTCCTAGATGCTATCTATGCCTACAGCAATGGGAACCTTACAGTGTCAGGACCAAATGCCACAGCAATGATCTTCTCTACGTATCCTGCTCCCAATGTGTCCTTGCAGGGAGCCTTCTTTACAGAGGTCAGTGGGAATGGCTCTGATGTGCCAAGAGAAGGCGGGTGGTTACAGGTGTTGCTGCAGGGCTGCTACAGGTCCCCACAGCCCCACCTGCACAGACACAACCACAACCTCTTTTCCCAAGGAGCTCAGCATTCAGGCAGGCATCTGAAAGGTAACATCTTGATGGCTGGACAAGCCTAAAGGGTTCTGCCCAGAGCCTAATACATGTAGGCTGCTCTAGCTTGGTCCAGGGGCTCTCCAGATACCTTCCCTGTATGCCATGTAAGCAGTGAGGAGTGAGAAGCTGAGTTATATCAATAGCTATCTCCTCTGGGTTCTGGGCTGAACTGTTCCTTCCCTTAATGGATTCTACACCCTCTCCATGCTCATTGGCAGCTATGCTGGCTGCCCCTCCCCAGCACAGAGAGGCTGGGACTGTCTCCACATGAGCACAGCCTGGGCTGAACTCTGTGTTGGAACAGATCCATTGAAACTCTGGGCAGTGGATTCCCAGCTTACAGTACCAGTGTCTAGATGCCCAGAAATAGGAAAGGGATTCTTCACGGGATGTGGGTCACTGAGACACCAGAGAAGGAAGATTCACTTCAATGAAAATCTTTGGAAGCCTGTGATTTGGACTCTGAGCTGATAAAACTCCTGCCTGGGCATGATGAAGAGGAGGGTGGAAAAGCCTAGAGGTGGGGGGGTGGAATCCCCTCAGCCTTCTGTGGACCAGTGTCCTTGATGCACAAGAAAGCAAATAAGAGTGACAATGCCTTGTCAAAAGCTGCAGTTTCTGGTTTTGCTGGTGTCTGTGCAAGCAGTCTAAGTCTCTCCAGCTGCATTTTCTGAAGCAGAAAGAGACAGCTGTCATCACCTCTACCAAAACTATGCTTTCTTGATGTCCTGGGCACTGCAAATCTACAAATGCCAGCTATGTAGTCACTGATGGGAAATTCAATTTCCCAGGTAAAAATCTGATATCTGCATACAGGCTGTACAAAACATCACTTCCTCTAGGGGTGATCAAGTTTGTCTTGTGAACAGTTATGGCTCTGCTCTTATTATACAGAATGTACTTAAAATAACCCATTTCCCTGACTTGAAAGATGGAGAAAGAGAGAATTTTCGTCAGTCCACCTGTGAGGAGGGAGAAATATTTGAGCTTTGATCAGACCATGAATCTCATCTGCTCTTTCATTCTGGGAAGTCTCTCCTGCTCCGCTGAGCAGGGTCTTTCAGTCTTCCCTATTCTCTCTCCTGACCTGCTCTTCTCCCTTTTCTGTTCCCACAGTTTACAGCAACAGTTATGCTGATTCTGGGTATTCTAGTCATCCATGATGAGAAAAACAATGCAGCAATCAAAGGCGCTCAGCCTGTGCTCACGGGTTTGCTGGTCCTGGGCATTGGTCTGGGAATGGGGCTAAACACAGGCTATGCCATAAACCCCTCCAGGGACCTGCCCCCCCGGATCTTCATGGCACTTGCTGGCTGGGGAATGGCTGTCTTCACGTGAGTGACCTGTTTTGCCCTTACCCTGCTCAGCTTGCCAGGGCCTTGAGGGGATAAGCACAAGATAAAATGCGCCATGAAACCTTTTTTCTTTGGACCAAGTGATCATATCACTGCAGACAGTGAGGGTTGTTCTTACAGGAGCCTTGTGCATCATGTGCACAAAACTTGGAGTACACTTATTCTCCAGCATGGGATTCACCTTGACACACAGATATGTCAGTTTGGGCACCAAACTGTCTGCCTGTTCACTGGAGATCCATTTGGTTTTTGCAGTGAGCAGAGAGCCAGAATTCAGCTCACCTGAATGCAGGTAGACTGCTGAAAAGTCGCCTAAACTTAAAGTCTGAATTTGGATATGAAACCTTGCCTTCTATCTAGTAAGATGGTGTCACGTTATGGCTTTTTCTATGGTGAGA
This sequence comes from Taeniopygia guttata, assembly GCF_048771995.1. Lineage (NCBI taxonomy): Eukaryota > Metazoa > Chordata > Aves > Passeriformes > Estrildidae > Taeniopygia > Taeniopygia guttata. Next base: position 45,425,690 of record NC_133063.1, on the reverse strand, counting down.
TCATTACCAGAGTCTCCTGTTCCAGATGCCCATTTTTCTTAAATTCACAGAAAATATATTTGAGAGCTTGGTAGATGAGTCACAGATTTTCTTGGAAATGGGGAAGCAAAATGCCTATGTCTGAGAGTCCCACTCATCAAGACCACACAGCCCATATATTTTGGAGAACAAGAAACCTGCAGTGTGGAGCCCTTTCCATGCTGATGGGGAAAATTACCTTCCCTCCAGCAGTTATGTGGGAGGAACATTGAATTTGTCTAAGTCAATTGTAGGCTTAATGCCTGAAATTGGACAGACTCCTCTGCTCACACAGTTCCCTCCTGCCCCAGTAGGATATGGTGGCAGGGCAGTGGTTCCAGTCTGGCTCACCAGCTGCCTCTTCTGTGTTTCATTTTAGGGGTGACCATTCCTGGTGGTGGGTCCCAGTCACAGCTCCAGTTCTGGGAAGTCTTTTTGGTGTTTTCCTCTACAAACTCTGCATTGACTTTCACAACCAACCTAGCCATGAAACTGAACATGAGAAAGAACAGGCAGGCATGGAGACTTCCAGACTGTGATGGCCATGTGCTGTGACAACACATGTAAAGGGGACATCTGTTTGTGCACCATGCAGGTGGACAGATGAGGGACTAGATTTCAGTAAACCTACTCTGCTTAAACAGATAAACTTGGTATCTGAGATATTGAGAAGACCCATGTAGGGCTAGAACTGGCTGTGACCTGAAGGAATTCTTCAATCTCACTGTGTAAAAATTTACAAAAAAAACCTACCTAAAAACCAAAAAACAACAATAAAAAAACAACCTCAAAACAAAACTCAATCCTCAAATAATTATTATATTCTGAAGAAAAGCAAAGCAGAGCTACAAGTCTCCAGATACGTATATATTCATATAAATCAAAATACAGGCATCAACAGTGGCAGATACAACATGATTAAGTCAATTAACACAAAAATTTTGATCTGAATATTATTTGGTAAGAGACAGACACTATAGTGATGGACCAGGGGCCTAGGCTTGCTTCATTTGCATATCTGCATACCTAGTTTGGAACAGCACAGAAGAGAGAAGAACAACAATAGTCTAAAATAGAAACATAAACCCATTGGGTTGTTTGGGTTTCTTTTATGGTTTTTTTGTTTGTTTGTTTGTTTGTTTTTGTTTTTTAATCTGAACATTCAGGAAGCAATAAAAATTACTAAACTAAACTACAGGATCTCCTGAATCCTGCCACAGTTCTGCTGGAACACACTGGCAGCAAAGAACCATGTGTGTACTGACACTCTAGACTTGAGCTACACCAACTACCACCACAGAAAAGAAGTCAGAGAACTTTTGTGACAGTGTCTCCAAAAACTTGAACAAACTGCCCCCCACAAACTTTCTTCCTACTCTGAATGCATGAGAAATGTAAGATGTTGCCTCGCTGCTGCAGGAATTCTGCTATCTCTGTCTGAATGAGGAAGTGGGCCTGCAACAAGTCTTGCAAGTTGAAGGTGTAACTGGATTAGAGGCAGAACACTATCAGAAGCTTCCTGTTCCCAGGAGGGTGACAACAGTCCTAACTTTTCTAAAAAGTGCTTAAACAAGTGTGGTATGTCAAGCACATAACTGCAGTCCCAGGGCTGGGTGCCATGGACAAACAACACAGAGTTCTCCAACAGCAGGAAGTGACAAAACATCACTATTGCACAGAATTCCAGAAGGGGGCATTTACTGGCTTTAATAGTCATTCCATCCCAATATTAAAAGCACAGCTGAGGTATTGCTATGGCACGGGATGGGGCTGGGTAGCAAGTACTGATGTGTGCTTTCTCATTAGAGCTCACTTTATGTCAGTAGAGCAGCTAGAACAAATCTTCACCTGTCTCAAGATACCCATGGGCTTGAGAAGGTGCATTAGAGGATTTCTTGTCATCTGGGGGTGGCAGAGAGTGGCTGCTAGGCAATGCAGCCTTTGAAGGTGGGCCCTTGGCAGTGCTGGAAGCAGCAAAATACACCTGAACAGTGGATGATGCCTGCAAAGATTTTGTACAGTGAATGCAGGCCAGAAGTAGAACAGCTGCCACAAAGTTCAGTCTTCTGGCCTGTGTGAAATAAACTGGGAAATTCTGAGTAGCTAAAAAGAGGGATAAGCTAAAAGCACTGTAACGTATGCCTTCTCATAGAGAGATTCTCTACTGCATTAAAAATCACCCCAAACAATCCATCCTGAACACTGCTCTTTCCATACATCCTTTGCATCTCATGTCCATGTGCTCTCCAAAGCATCTTCAAATACTCAATCACTTTGGAAGAAAATATTCAAATATTTATTAAAATACTATTAAGCACTTACAGAATGGCTTCATCTTTCTGAAGGCCATACAAATACTCATGAAAGCCTCACAACATCCCTGTGAGGTAGGCTTGTCGTGTGTAATTATGTGGTGGTTTTTCAAAAATTAGAGATGATGCTGTTTAAATAATCAATGCTTGCTTGAAGACAGTGATTTTGATTTCCATATTCAGGCACAAAATGTGTTGGGTGCTACCATGATTCCAGTGTATTTGGAAGACAGAATTGTCACTGTTGAGGCAGGACGGGAATGAAGAGACTCTGACTCAGAAGGCTGTAATAGTAAAACTCCGATTTATTCAAAATACACTGCTCTTTTATACAGAGCTTCATGAGGACCAACTCCATTGGTTCTGAAGTGAAAACCATCCAAAGCATTGGTGCAGAGTGCTTGACGCACAGTGATAGAACTTAACTGTAAACAATGTGAAAAACAAGAGATACAAAGAATTATTTACATTCTTATCCAGCTCTTTCCCAGGCGTCTGCCTGGCTAGAAACTCTCTGTTTCTTTCTTTGACTGAATCCGAATCCCACACAGAATAGCATAGAAAAGTAATGGAAATAAACAGGAGTAACTGAAAACCAGCAGTGAATTGGTTAAAGTGCAGTTCTAACCTGAAAACTTACAGTATAGAAAAGAGCATCAGGGCCTTCTAAGGCTGTAGGAGCTCAGTGGCCCCTGGTGAGATCCTGCCCAACAAAAAGTATCTATTTCAATGGTCAACTTTGCAAATGAATGTGTAACAAACCAAGGGGTCCTCCTGGCTGATGGGACTCAACCACTGACTCTCTGCTCAGCAGTTCCCACAAAGGAAAGCAACAAAGGATCTTGCAGCTTCTGGCTTCAGGATTATTGCAAATCATGTCACCATCTGAAAAGATATAGCACAAAGGCCAAAAAGTGGTCCAGGCTGCAGAACTAGTGGCTAGGCTAATGCAGAGACATGGAAGTCACAAATCCCATTGTACCATGAATCTCAGAGCAGAAGTTGGATAAAGCACAGGGAAGTGCAGAGTTTGATTCTATCTGGAGTGAAAGATACTTCTGTGTTCAGTGGGCTCCAGCCTGCTCCCACAGCATGCAAGGTCAGGACAGTTTTCTTTCAAAAGACATGGTAGAAACATCTTCACACCCTCTATTTCAGCATTGTCCTGTTAAAGTTACAGTAAATTACATTTACTTTCATTTCACTGCTGCAGTGGTACAGGAACAAAAGCTTCCCTATGGAGCAGTGACATCAAAGGTTTCTTTATGTCTCTGAAAAGTATATGCTGCAAGTAGCAGAAGGGAATAAAATTGATGTATCAATTTTTTTTAAAGAGCCTTCAGGAACTACATCCACATCATGGCTATATTTCACGCAAATGCTGCAATGTGTTTTCCATGGGCACATCTATTCATGCACAAGGAACTTGCTCTGAACGACAGAGACTCTGCAGCAAAAAACATCAAAGCTTATTGCAAATCTTGTCTGGCAGGCTCACTTCCTTGAAGAATTCCCAGCTAGTGAGGATGTCTTGGCAGAGGTCATGCTTGTGTGACTCTTTTGGGAGCCTGGTGGCTGTGAAGCTTGTTTCTTCTTGAGCACTGGAGTTTTGTTCTTGCTTTTAAATACCTTATTGGGGTCCAGCTTGTTCACAAAGGAATCAGCTTCTTCAGACAGTAGTGCTGTGTTGATGGTTATGGGTTTATACATGTTAAACCATTGCTGAAAGGCAGGATAGTAGGGAAGGAACAGGTTAAATTCGAACTGCAGTTAGACAATTCCTCCTTGCTCCCCATCTTCCCCAAGATTTGAGCTTAATCCTATGCCACTTATCAGCTGCAGTTTGCAGGACTTGGAAGAGTGCTTGTGATAAGAATACACAAGGCATGGCTACAGCCCCAGTCCTGGAACTGCATTCGAGATACGGAAGAGGAGAACCAGACACAATCCTAACACTAGCTTTCCTGCAGTGTGACTCCTACCAAGAGCAAATCCTGATTTACACCACAGGAGGAAAAGCAAAAGGAGGGGATGAAACTAAGTGACATTTATTTTGATTCAGATAAACAGAAAGGATTAAGAAAGCCTTTGGAATTTAAATGTGCTTATAAACTGAAAACCAACTGGTTGAATTTCTCAAAATGTAACCTTCCCTCTCTTTACACATAAAATAATGAATTTTTTTAATATCTTACATAAAGAATTTTGTGTTTGTTTGTCTTATTGTTTCTATTTCTGATTTTCTATTTTTCTATCAACAAAGCCTATTTTTCCATTAACAAAAAATATTGTAGTTATGGTATTTCAAATCACAGTGAAACAGTCAGCAAAGTGTTGAGCAGGACACAGAGAAGTTCAATACCAAAATATAGATAATCATCTATTAATGTACTGCTTAGTGGAAAACAGCTTTAATATATCCCCTTGAAAACTTTTAAAAATTATAATGGTTAACAAACTAGAAGGATTTTAACCAACAGGGTTTGCAAATGATTAGGGAATATATGAATGATTCCTCTTAAGGTTTGAAAATATACTGAATATAATAAAGTATTTATAGCAGGAAAGTTACAGAAAGGCAGAGCACCGTGCCACATACACAGCTTTGACTGATAAAGTCCAGTGCAGTGTAACAGGGAAGGCATCAGGAATGAGAAGAACCAAATTCTACAGCCACTATTTGATGGGAAATCAGGAGTGATTTTAGTAATTCTGATGTGCACACAGGACCAGGGAATCTCACGCTGATAAGACAGGTCTTGTGTCTGGGTGAAGTGCAGGACACTCAAGTCTCAACAGACCTTGCCAAGGTGCACTGACACTGTGCTGGCTTATGAGCTACTGTAAGTTCAGTAAGATCATCAGCTCCATTCCCTCATCTCTCACAGCATGGAGGCAGGGATAGGGCTGAAGGCCCAGTCAAACACAGAAGAAGAGCAGAAGCCTCTAATAGCAGGATTTTGGCATGGCAGAATAGTAATTTTAATGACAATAGTAAGCATCTGGAATCCTCACCAAGCTTTATGTAGATGTTTTCTTTAACTACCTCTAGGACTTTAAATTGCCCTTTTTTTGGGCATAATTTTGATGAAGGTGCAACTGCTGAGAGAAAAGCAGGGCTAACACAATATTATTAAATTCAAAGTACTGTGAAACAAATGACTGCTAACATGTTACAGGGAAAAAACTTGTGGTCCCTTCCATGGCTCACCTGGGAGGCCCCCCTGAAAAGACACACAGCTTGCCAAAAGGTAGGAAAATGTTTTCCCAGTCTATACTTATGCAAAATACTGACAGGCTGGACTCTGCTGTCCTACCTTGGCCTGGGGGCTGACTCCATAGCTGGTGAAGGCGTACTGCCACTGTGGGAGACCCAGGTGGGTGATGAGCAGGCGGTAGTAGGCTGTGAAGGTTTTGGTGAGGAAATGCCAATACAGAGCTCTGTCCAGGAACCAGATCTCTGTGTCTGGAGAGACCACTAGAATAAAACAAGCACAAATACACTGTTGCTTTGCAATATTAAGCTTAACCCCTAGCCATTGTAAGGTGGGAGGACACAACACACTCATCAGATGGGCTGTTTTATGTATCTACAGGGTTGTTCCAGCCCAGGTGCAGGATCCAGAACTTGTCTTTGTTAAACTTCATATGGTTGGTGATTGCACATCTCTTCTAATTTGTTGAGGTCACTTTGCAGGGTCTTCAAGGGATACATCAACTCCTCCCACTTTAGTATAATGGACAAACTTAGTACCCCTTCCAGTCCTGCGTCCAAGCTGTTCATGAAGACACTGAAAAGCACTGGGCCTAAGATGGAGCCCTCCAGAACTCCACCAGTGACCAGCTGTCAGCCTGATGTGATAACTATTTACTATTTAGCCCTATTTACTATAAAATTTTGTGTCCTACCCATCATCCAGTGTTCACCCACTGCATGGTGTATTTGACTAGCTGTGTGCTGGACAATGAATGCTATGCTGTTCTTTCACAATCTGGGAGTGACATGCTACACGGAACATTCTTAGACATTAGCAACTTTGTAGTATATGTTCAAAGTACAATTATGGCAAACATTTATCTGCCCCACAAAGTAAAAAGCAACTAACTCAATTGTCAGTGATCTGGATTACTGAATAGTCCAGAGCCAGGAAGTCATGGTAGTATGTTCTGCCAACAAAAACATATTTTGCAAAATCTTTCCAAGTGATCTAATATTTTTCTGGTGGTGACATTCTTTGTAATATAAAAAGAAGGTTTTTTTTTTTCTTGTGAGATTGAGATGCTGAGCACTGTCATTTAAACAGACATTGTTGACATTAACACCTGTAACCAATGCTCCCTTCCCTTGCCCAGGTTATCCAATGCATGTGCTGAAATCACTTATATGGGGAGGCAAGAGGCCAAGGACTTCCTGCCATGGCAGTTGTAGTCACACACGGTGAAATGCACAAAATAACAACCCAAGATTTTTCTTAAGAAGCTATATATTGCAATTGTACAACCCTACACAGTAAACACACATACATCTGTGCACTGTGTCAGATGACAACTATTTTAGAAGTGCCTTGGGTGTTTCACTATTCTTTCACTGATAAAAGTTATCTCTGTCAAAAAGAACATCTCAGCTCCCATTTCTCACCCTCCCATTAACCCTTCCTCCCACATTTTGGCCTAGTTAGCACCTGGAGACCCTGCATCTGTACACAAGGTGGAAGACCCAGTCTAATTCTGTCTCAGCTTTTTTTACTATCTACACTTTGTTTCTAAGCAGAGTTATACCCTTTCTCATCAAAATGTAACAGCTTTGTTCCAAGACATGCAAGTAACCAGATTAGTGGAGCTCTCTATTATTTCAACTCAATTGTCTGTAGGTCACATGTGAATACTTCCCTGTTTCTATGCACACAGAAATCATAAGTTATAACTCAGACTCCAACACTAAAAGGAGTGAAAATGTTAGATCTAGTTAAGATTTAGCTCCTAACTTCAGTGGAGACAGGACATCCCAGTAAAAGTTTCACTTAAAAATTGCAAAGAAGATCAAAAATACAAGATAACTTTCCACATGTGGCCTCCAGATAGAATCCACAACAAGAGATGGCTAACTTTTCTTTTTTCAGTCTTACCTGGTTCAGCATGCTTATAAACAAGACAGACTTTCCCATTCCCATTGCATGGGTCTAATTCAAAGATAAGACTACGAGAATCAAAGTGTGGCTTCTCTGGTTTGTCTCCATTACCTGAAACCAAGGAAAAAGATTATGAAACATGTTTGGAAAACTGACTGTGACTTAGTTGCAAAGAGTCTATCTGTTTTATACATTAATAAATCAGTTGATGAAGAGCTGAATCAACCTATTACATTTATACGTCTTGGAAATGATTAAGTTCCCTAAGTTTAAAATAAAAACAAGCAAAAAAAACCCAAAAAAGTGAGAAAAAAATTCATCTCTGTTAGGAAAACAAACCAGAGAGTCAAAATCAGATGGCTGAAAATAGATAAGCTGACTTCTATTTCCTCCCTGGCATTAAGCAAGTCAAGGTTTACAGATGTCACCCCTGAGGTTTGTCTGATCTTTTCTTAAAGTTCTCCAGTATTAGAGAAGGCACAGGCCCAATCTCTAGGTACTCAACCCAAATCCATCACTTATAACTTAGAAGTTTTCCTCATGGATCCTGACTCTTCCCTGCTACAACTGAAGCCCATTATTTCTGTTGTATATATGATTCCTTTTTCTGTCCTGATCATTTTTTTCTAAGGACAGGGAGAACAATTTATTGTTTTTCTCTTGCAACAAGACTTCAGTGAAATTGCAGAGATAAATATTTATCCATACATTCCAGTGTGACATCAGCATCCTTCTCAACAGCCACATCTGACTCTTACTCAAGACCCTCAACCATCATTGAGCATTTCTAGAAGATCAGGGCTGCAGCCAAACTGGAATGTCAAAACTACTTTCAGCCACACTTAGAAGCTAGAATATCTTATGGACAAGATTGAAACCAAATAGTATTCTTTTAAGAAATTGGTGTGACACCTGGCTATGTTCTTATCCTCTTGATTTTGCCAGCTGGATGTGAGAGCTCTGACAAAATGAGTGGGCTTTCTTTTTCTTTTTTATTCTCCCCAAATAGCAGCATTCCCAGCATTTTTTAGGCAGTGTAGCCTCATAGTTATATGTACATACTAATTCCAGCTGTCTTCACTACCAAAGCAAAACCTGTTATCTTTTGTTCATTTAACACCTTAAGCACACAAAAATTTTGGAAGCTGAATCACTGGGGCAAGGCTCAGGTGAAAGTTTGCACAGGGAAAAGGCAGAATAGGCTGTTAAAAGAGGATGCAAATAACACTAATCCGCACTACATTCACAGCATACAGACCTACCATACAGCCAAGGCTGTAGGGAACTAATAAGAAATATAATAGATCTAGCCCAGGAGACAGAGAGTCACTGAATCATAGAATGGTTTGGGCTGGAAATGGACCTTGAAGATCATCTTGCTCCAACTGCCCTGACATGGACAGGGACACCCTTCTCCAGACCAGGTTGCTAGACCAAGTAATCCCCATCTACCTGGAGCGATTTTTTCTGTTGCTGTATGGAAGGGACTTTAAAGATCATCTTGTTCCAATTTACCTGCTGTGAGGGATAGCTAAGGTGCTAAGAGAATTGGGTTTGTTCAGCCTGGAAAAGAGAAGGCTTCAGGGTGACCTTATTGTGGCCTTCCAGTACCTGTAAAGGAGCCAACAAGAAAGATGGAGAGAGACTTTTTACAAGGATATATAGGGACAGGATAAAGGGGAGTGGGTTCACACTGATAGAAGGCAGATTTACATTAGATATTAGGAAAAAATTCTTTACTGTGAGGGTGATGTGGCAATGGCACAGGCTGCCTGGAGAAATTGTGGATACTCCCAGCCCTGGACGTGTTTAAGGCTATGCTGGATGGAGCTCTGAGCAACCTGGTGGAAAGTGTTTTGGTACACATATTTTGTGCTATATTCTAATGTAATTAGAACAAAAGGGATGAAACAGAGCAGGTTTTCTAGCCTGTTAACAGTGCCTTACCTTCCTCATCTGTGTCATCTTCCAGGTCAGCGAGAGTTGGAGCACTGGGTAGAGTGTACATAGAGGAACCCCCAAGGCGACACAGCTTTGAGACACTGTTAATCACCATGGAGCCCAGGGGCATTGGGGTATCTGCAACAAAACCAATCATTAATCACATCCAGTGTCAGGAAAGCATGGGAGGCATTTATTTTCCTCCAGACATCAACCTCTGTGGGGTGAAGAATGGTTATACCCAGCAGATCTGGACATTTAACTTAAGGCTCTACAAGAGCAAAAATGAGGCTTTTTCAAACACCGACTCCCACTTACATGTGATGCAACACCATCTCAGAGCTATAAAGGTAAAGGAATTACACTGCTGGCAAGGACTGTGCTGCAGCTGTTAGCTCAGTCCTATGAAAAATTAAAAATCCTAGCTACAGGATTTTCGCTACAGCCTTTTCCTCAGAGTTCTTTTCCCTGCTACTGCCCTTCCTATCTGAAACCACCCCATACATTCACAGCTTACTGGGCAGCGTGTCCTCTTCCACTCCATGTACCTGTTCAGGGTACATCCTCTTGGTTTCAACTTCCACAGAGGATTTTATCAACATCAACATGTGGGTGCTCCTGAAAGAATCCTACAGGACTTGACCTTCTGAGGACTTAGACTGTTACCAGACATCAAGGCAGCAAGCACCCTGTTCAGCCATGTGCCAGTGTGACGGGTCTCAGAAGACACTGCTGGATGTTTGCTCAAATAAGACAGCTGTACCAGCAGCCTTGGCCTCCGTGCACTTGTGAGCCCTGAAAACAAGACTCCTCAGAGGTCATAAGTCCCACTTGAGACATGATGGGAATCATGCAGGTGCTAAAGCACTGATGTGAACTAGAAGTGAGCAGTGTCTGCAGCGCAATTGGAGAACCCTGCCTGAAAGCAAAGAGAGCCAGGATAACAGCTGCAGAGTGAACAAACTACTTGATTTTTCCTGAACAAGGATGGAAAATGAAGCTTGGACTTTAGCTGGTGGAAAGCAGAATCAGGCTCCAACATGTACATACACATTTGAATGAGAAAGAAGTATTATCAGAGAGTGACTGTTCCTACTGATTTATGATGGGATAATGAGCTACAGCTGTTTCTCTCTATATGAACTAGAGGGAGTTAGGTATGAGGTTTAAATGACACTCCTAAATCTTAGTGTCAACAGATGGCCAGTGTATTACAGAATAAAATTTATGTAATGAATAATTAGTTTCTTGCCAGAAAGAAAGAGTGTTTGCACCTCTTCTGTAGGATAACAGAACATGCAAGCAATAGATTTTGCCCTGAGAGATGTGTATTGATTGGGCAGAAAGTAAGTTTGCAATTAAAGAGATTCTGTAAAGGAAGGACTAAATGCAATGAATTGAGCTTGTCAGTGGAGGGGAACACAGGGACTCACCATCAGTCTTCACACTCCAGGTCATCTGGAAGCCATCAGTCATCAGATAGAAGTTCTTTAAATCCTCAGGTAATACACAGGAGTTCTTCTGCAAGTTATAATCAAAGTGTAATGGGAAAATGCAGAACATGTCTCAAACTCTACGAACAACTGAAAATTGATACAGAAATATTTGCCACCAAGTTTCTTGCTTAACTCCAAGGTGACTCAAATCAGTTCAAATACCTCGTTCTAAAACCTTGAGAAAAAACTGTGTATTTCTTGGGACTCTACTAGTTTTAACAAAGGTAGCTTGGGAAAATTTCACAATGAGCTGTTAGTCATCACAAAATTATTACAGCATTGTTCCCAAACTCAGACATCATATTACCTTTTGAGATTAGCAGCCACTCCACATAAATCAGAACAACCAGCTTTTTCATATATACGGCTTACAAGAGGAGGGTTTTGCTTTAAGTGAAATCAGACTAAACTTACCTGTTCCACTAAAGGATGTATAATATTAGCACAATGACTCTCTTCTTTTGAGTGATTTCAGCTCCAAGTAGGTGTAAGTAGAGACTCAAATGCTGCACATACTCAAGTAGATTTATGCTTCACTTAACAAAAAACTATGTGTGCAAGCACATGCAAAGCCAGACTCACAAATCTGCTGGTCTGGCTTCATCCCTCCCAACTTTAGTGCATGGCTGGGACTCCTAAGCCTGCTTCTTTTTGAGCCAATGAAAGAAGCAACCCCAGTGAGTTCGAGTTTCTAGAAAACTTCTCCTATACACCTGTCTTGGTTGTGGAAGAAGTCTTTCTTTACTTAGACTCTTTAGCTAAGCTGCAAATACAAGGATGGAAGAATAAAGGCTTAATCCTCAGAACAAAAAGAAGCTCAAAGAACTATAAACATTTGTAGACACTGCTCCTGGGGACAGGATTGGCTGCAGACCAGTGACCCTCTGCTCTTGTTGACATGTCAAGTAGATAAAATTAAACAAAATGGAAACCTGCCAGTTTTAATAACACAAGCAACAAGCATGACTAAAGGAGTTACCTGTTGGTCTATTTGTAACAGTTTTAGAGAAAAAAACAGATTGACTGAAGTGAGTTCAAATTTAAATTAGTCACATTCAGGACTCCAAAAGAATCCGACCTCAAAACTCAGGAGAGTGTCCCATGATGGAAGTTCCACAATCTGTGCATGTTGACTTGTCCAAGGGCTGCACCACTCTCCTTGTGGAAAAGTTTCATTAAATAAAGACAGAATATTCTAGTAACCAGTAGTTAAAGAAAAGGAAGATGCACATGCAGTTCAGAGACCACTGCTTCACTTGGAGCATGAATTTTTTAATATCTCAAGAGAAGATAGATGTATCTATCCAGCAAGAGCAACATACCAACTCTGAATCCAGCTGCAATGCTGGCCTCTAGTCATCAGCTGCTGGCTGAGCAAGGGAAGGTGGTGGTCTCATCCTTTTCACATGACCTCCCTCCCCTAGGACCAGAACAGCCTTTCTGCCTGTTGAAGCCTTATTCACAGACACTTTATTTGGGTTGTTACAGTCTCTGTCCCCTGCTGGGGTGTACACGCTATGTAGGAGCCCCTAATCTGCCCACAACCTTGTGCTTGTTAATTTACTTTTAAAGCACATCCATTAATGTTGATTGACTGCTCCTGATGAATCCCAGACACCAATGGCTTTGCAGCTTGTAATAGGGCAGGTCACCTTACTTGCTTCATCAAGCAGCCTGGTCAGGTCCACAGGTCTTAAAGCAGATAACCGTCATGACACTGCAGAGGCCATTTTGAGAAGAATTTACCATCCTACGACAAGAGTCTGCTGATGGCTGAGGACCTAGTGGTAAGTTTAAGGCGACTAGTAAACCCCATGAACATATCTGAAGTTCTTCAAATGCTTTTAACAAACACACCTTCTCCTCAGTTCTCAATATTTATAATTTCATGCTGTGCTTTCATCACTTCCAGTTTAAAGCTGTACATGTAAGCACAGTGACTATGGCTAAAACTATGAAGAAAGAAAATATGACAGACCTGCTAATAAAGCCTCTGCAGAATACAAAAATTTACATAACACTTTGACTACATTTCAAATCCCCCAATTTCAATTAATTAATTGCAGCAGTAAAAACACGTATGTGAATGGGTCTCCTGGCTTCAGCGGGTGTTCTTCTCCAAGCAGGAGAACCAGATCCACTATGATGACAAAAACTAAGGTTTTAAAACTTCCACTGTAGTATCCAGATAAATCCTGTTACAATTCAGGCACAGCCCAATTTAGCAAATATAGCTAAGACAAGAGAAAAATCACATCTGAATAGGTTTTATGCTCTGAATGCTTCTGTTGAAAAAGATCAACATGTACATGTTTCTCCAGATGGCCACTCTCTGAATTTATTTCAGATTCTCTCAACCATGCTGGTGCAAAATATATGGGTAAAAATGCAGTACCAGAGCATGTCTGGGGTCTATAGGAAAAGGCGTGTAAATAGAAAACTTAATTAACACTCATTTCTCCATCTGATGGAAAGGATTGATTGATCTGTCATATTATGCTAAGTCACATGACCATATGACATCAGAACAGTAATCCTCTGACAACAGCCAGAGAAACAAGATGCTATATATTAAAAACAGCTTATCAAACTGTGTGTTCTTATTGCTCACCTGGTAGTTCTTAGGGTTGTGTTCTCCAGCCCCATAAAATACACAATGTCAGACTTGGCTTAACCACAGCCCTGGCAAGCAGCTGTTTTCATTCCAGTTATCTGGTTACACCCATCAGTTCATAAAACAAAATATCCCAAGTGCTTAATATGGTGTGTGAGGTCTATTCCTTTTCTTTGTTCTCTGTAATATCTCAAAATAGTCACACAAGAAAGCACAGCCTATTGAGTACAGAGAAAAATATGAGAATCTGATTTTTGGGGCCAGGACCTGATTAGAAATGGATCCAGAGCTAAGAACCCTGATATATGGCAATGCACTTGAAACACTGTTGAAACAATGCCTCTCAAGCAAATATACTAAAGAAACAGAAAGCAATCAAAACATACAGCTCTAGAAAGACTTCTCTAAAAACATGAATGTGTTTTACCCAACTTCTGGGGAGAGAATGAAGGCATTCATGTCACTTCTCAGGGCTTCCAAGAATTAGACCACATCAGTAGCCACCCTTCTCTTTCCTTAATGTCCTGCAGTTTTATGGCTGGTTTGTCCTAGCTGTCAGTGAATGTTGATGTTAATTTATGTAAGATATTGAAATGTTCTTCTTGCACCTTTCAGAAATCTGACCTGGGGGCTTCCAGGAGATCACCTTGATTTTCTGGGGCTAGAATGGACTTGATCCCCTGCTGCAGAGAACAGGATTTCAAAGTTCTCTTGAGGATATTGTTGTGCAGCCAGTTTTTCAATATGTTATAAAGCTTAAGAAGAGGGGGAGCACTGTGTAAGAAACACTACTTACCTCCCAGAAGTCCTCCAGCCTGTTCCCCATTGTGCAGCTTGAAGAAACATAGCTTTCCACATATACTGGCTCTGCTGGATCCACTTCCCCATCTTTCCCACAGTCACAGCCACAAGGCAAGCTCAAGGTAGGCAGATCCTACGCTCATGGGGATCAGGGGTGGGAGTCTTGGCTAATGTTAAGGGAGGCCAAAGATGCCAAGAAGGACTGTTGAAGGAGCCCATCCTGCGTGCATACTTGGACTCAAAAAGAGATGCTGCAGAAGCAAGGAGGATGACATTCCAGATGTGTGCTTGTGTCAGCAATAGTGTGGCCAGCAGGAGCCGGGCAGTGGCCAGCAGGAGCAGGGCAGTGGCCATCCCCCTGTGCTGGGGGCACTGGTGAGGCCACAGCTGGAATCTTGTGTTCAGCTTTGTTTCCTCACAGCAGGAAGGACACTGGGGGGGCTAGAGTGTGTCCAGAGAAGGAAATGGAGCTGGGGAAGGGTCTGAAGCACAAGTGTGGGAGGAATGGCTGATGCAGCAGGGGGAGTTCAGACTGGAGAACAGGAGGTTGAGGGACTCACTTCCTAACACCTGAAATGTACTGAAAGTCCCTGAAAGCCAGGTTTGAGTCAGGCTTTTCTCCCAAGTAACAAGTGAGAAGGACAACAGAAAATGGTCTCAGGTACCTCACTGTCCCTCTAACAAAAATGCAATTTTCTGTTTTTTGAAAACCAAAACAATAATGTGAGTGACTAATTTTCCTTCTAGCTGAAGAAAATGTGATTTAAACACTGAAGAAAAAAAGAAAATGTGATTTAAAAACTGCACCAGAGTGCCTCCTAGCAGTATTTTAGTGTAAAACCTATTTCAAAAAATTGCATGTGGAGGGGAGTAGGGCCATTACCAGCGTAATTATAGGAGTGGGAAAGATTTCTTAGGATGATATAGTTATTAGCACTAGTTTTCTGGTGACCAGGTAACTCTGTCTCTACTCCCTCTTGTACTTCTTGTCTCTCTTTCTTGGGGAAAAGGTAACATCTTAGTAGGTTTGAATATGAGGAAATATTGAAAAATCTGGTTTTTTAAAGTATAATGAACTGCTTACAATTTTAGGGGAAGAGATGCTTTACTCATGTAAATACACTTGGCAATCATACACCTTAAACATTTTTGTGTGTTTGCTGATTCTTCAGGAGCGATTTCAAGCTTGGTTTCCTGACATGTAACATTTAGCAGCTCTTTCTGCATTGGGAAAAATCTCTTCTTCTCTCCTACAGCCTTACTGCACTAATCCCTGTCATGAAGCTCAGCTTCCCCTGCAAAGCTTTATGGCAACTAAGAGACATTCAACAAACTTAAGATTTTAAAGATTATTTTAATCTCAGCAAGGTGAGATTTTAAAACCCAGCAGTATCCAGTTATATAATATCACAAACATGGCACAGCACAACTTAGAAAACATGGCTGATGGGAACAAAAAATGCAAAGACACAGCATGAATAAAATAATATGTTAATTAATAATTTTTAAAATGTTGATTTTCTTTTAAGAGCTTCTGAACACCTGGATTTTTTTCTCAGTAAAACAATCTTGCAAAACTGAGGAAAAATTGATTCCATTAAACAATAATCTAAATAATAAAGCTTTTATTTGGTGAGTCTCAATAGAGAGAAAAGTTGTTGGGGGAAAAATAATGTAGTTTTGGAAACAGTTTCACCAGTTTTCCTGCATCACAGAAAAATAGTTTGCAAATAGTTGCATAACGAAAGATGTAGAAGAAAGTTAAAAATATACTCTGACAAAATCTTGTTAAAAATCTCAGCCACGGAGAACTGATTACATACATAAGTATTGCCACCTAGTGGCCATAAATCCGATAAAAAAAAAAAAAAAAAAAACAAAACAAAAACCAAAAAACAAAACAAAAACAAAAACAAAAAAAAACACCAAAAAACCCCCAAAAAACCCCCCAAAAAACCCCAAACCAAACCAAACCAAAACATATTCAAATTCAAGAAAGGTAAGCTTCAGGAAAAATCAGGTACAAGTTCATCCTGGAGCGGCTTTGTGAATTGTTGAGTGCATTGTACTTAATCATCATGGCAGGACATTTTGTCCTGCAACTGTGTAGAGTGGGTTAGATTTACGCTTCATCTCCAGAGCTCAAGGGAAAAAAAAGGGAAAAAAATCCAGCTACCTTTCTATTTGAGATGGGGCCTTTGATTTGTCAACGCAATGGGAACTAAACCCAAAGAAATAGACAGCCAAGTCTATCACTATTAGAAGTCCAACTCAGCTGCACTCATTTACTTCCACAATTGAGTTAGTCGATTGCTGAAATTTTGTTTTGGCTTCTCTTGAATGAAGTGCTTCAGCTACAGCATTTGTTTGGCTTTATAAGAATAGCTCAGTTTTGAAATAAACCCATTTTAGTTTAGAAGAGAAGCAGCACCTAAAAATGAGAGGAATGAGCACCATGTCAAGGACAAGCAGTCCTCTCCACTCAACAGAAGAATGAGCAAATATCACTCTGTGTTCCCAGAGCTGAGCTGGCTTACAGTCATGGTGCTTCAAACTTTCCAGCTCAGTTAGCACAATACTTGAACAACAGCTACAGGAAACCAGGGATTGGTTTACACAAACCTGAAAAACAGGACATTTCTCCCTGACCACAACTGCTGACTTCAGGACAAGCTTCAGTAAGTAACACAGAGGTTTACACCGCATACATTCCAAACTGGAATATATATATATAAATATATATATGATGTATGTTCTTGATAAATGTCACTAATTGGAATAGGGCATTACCAAAACTAGTGCAAGACTTCTCCTCATTGTTTAGGAAAAGTAGTAAATGGCAAGGTGCCAAAGGGGAAGGTATTTCATGCAGTGGTAACAAGAGCAGTCTCTTGGAGCAGCTGCTTTAGGCCACAGCCAGGGTTAGAACAGAGGGGGGATGATTTCCTCAACTCCATTCTCTGCCATGTCCCTTTCCAAAGGCCAGAAACTCTACTGTCCAGCTCTACTGTCCCATCCCTACACAAGCAACACCTACAATGCAGTTACTCAACCATGGCCATGGGATTATGAAGATACGTATATTCCAAAAAGGGAGTGAAAATGCCAAGAGTCACACAACAGTTTTCAGGAGCCCTCTGATCACACAGACTGATGCAGTAAGGTCAAATAAAGCAGAGTGAAGGTAGCATTTGTCCTTCATAGTCTTCTAAAACAGGCAATGGGACATGCCCTAGCCAAAAGATTAGGCTGGGTAGTCAAAGAGGAGGTGAAAGAAAAGGATATGAGAAATTGAAGCAAATGGCTGAGACTAAAATGAGAAAAAGATAACTGAAACAAACTGGGTAGTGTTATCTACTAGCTTGAGGTCTTTACCTTTAATGGCCATGGATAATAAAGCACTGCTTTGTTTTGTTTGAAAGGGAGTTGGAAAAAGTTTTCAGATCTGAGTCAGAAAACTGTTTGCTCCCACTGAGTCACCTCTGTAGCTGCCTACTACAGTTATGTGGTTTCTTTTTAGAGCTTTCATGCTGAATGTGCCCACACTGATGATGTTTCTTAGATGAGGTGCATGTGACAGCCTGAAAGAGTGATACCTGATTAAGAAAAACCCAACAACACCTGTTCAGACTACACTGTACATCAAACTTGGTAACAAGCTGTCTCATGAACACAAGGTTGCCATTGCATTTGACATTCTCCACAGGCTGCTGCACATTCAAACTGACCTCACTGCAGTTTTATCAGGAAAATACTCACTTGCTCCCAAGAGATGATTGTGTGGCGTTCAGCTGGCTCCTTTTCCACAAAAGTCACTTCAGCAACTCCTGGGGAAGTCTCTGAAAGGAAAAGAGGAGCATGTTTGCATCTGGCATGGGTGACACCAACACTGTGAGACAGTCAATTTTGCAAATTAATGAGTGACAGCCAGGGAGAAGGCATTAATGATTGCACACATTGTGCTGGTGACTGAGCAGTCACTTTCTTTTGTCTGTAACTGTACTTTGCATCTCTTGGCATAAGGATGTCTAGTGCTACACTAAATGTTATTCTTTGATTTTTTTATACATGTAAAAATGTGCATATATGCACATATTGTGATATATCTACACATACACTAATTTAGTGGGTGGCATTCCTGCCTAGGGTGGGAGGGGTTAGAACAAGATGATCTTTAAGGTCCCTTCCAACTCAAACCATTCTATGATTCTATGATGCAAGCACAATTTGTCTTCAAGGCATCATCTTTTGCAGAGGTTTTATGGAAAATTAAAAAAAAAAATCAGTGATGGGTTTTGAGGCAAACTCTTACAAGGGAATACATCTTTATTTGTAAGCATGCCCTGTGGTTTTTATTGGGTAGGATATCCTCACCTAGGAACAAGATGCAGTGCAGTGCTCCTGTGAACTGCTAACAATCCTAGTCCACAAGTGCAGGCACCCTTCAGCTCTGGATTCAGTGGGTTTGGACAGACACAGAAACCTGATCCTGCTGAAGGGATCTGTATGACCAAACATCAGTTCTCTGAAACCGCAGCTGGACACAGGAAAATTTGCTACAAGCACTGAACTTCTATCAATCTATAAAAATATTCTGAATATTTTATGGGAAAGAATGTAAGATACTAAGTCACATGCTGCTTTCAGGTGTGTGATAGCAGAATAGACTCATTTACAATTACTATTTTATAATGTTTTATGTCACCCACAGCCAAATGAAATAATTCCCCCTGAGATAATTCTCTTTGGATCAAGTCCAGAAAGACTACTAAATTGTTGTGGGAACTGCAAGCCCAGCAGACAGGGCCTTGGAATAGAAGTGATAACTATTCAAGGCTTTCCAGCCTGGCTCTGCTGTGAAAGTATTGGCCCCTAAAGCAGTCACACACATTACAATTGCTTTCTGGTAAAACATACACAGTGCACCAGACAGGAAAAGCAGGCACTAGAGAGCTTTGGTTTGTTTTTTATCTTCAGTGCCAGGCTTTTAATTCGCTCAATAGCACTGTCCTTCTCTGTTCTGTGGGTGGAAGACTGGCACTCAGTTTCAGCACTAAACTTCACTTCAGTTGGAAATACTGATTGTTACCTCGTCAGATAATTGAAAAGATAAAAACATGGCATCAGATAAACCAACTCCAAGTTAAAGACATTAAAAAAAAAAAATAATAATCATACTTGGTCACATAGGTAAATTTGTCTGGCCAAGGGGGACCCCCAGCATACAGAAGACTGATGTTTCACCAAGTTTGACTTCTGGTAGGTGGGTCCAAGGCAGAGTGATCTGTCTCTTACTCAAATACAAGCTGTCTGAACAACTGAGTGGAATCAATTACCTAACTGGTCTTTTCCATCTAAGCTATGCAAACCTTATGACAAGTTGAGGAGATTATAATAACAGGGTAATTGTTATTTCTGTGATCAAAGAAAACAGAAGGGATGTTTAATTCATCATGCACAACATCTTGGCTGGGATAACAGAAGATTAAATTTTGTATCAGTCAAGAAGATGTCTAGGAATGAGAGAATTCAACTTCTAAAGAGGTTTGAACCAAATCCAAGATCAAAAGAAAGAGAAATTCCATCTTAAAAGCCCAATTATAATATTAAAAATATACTGTGGGTAAACTGAAGACCATGTTTAACAGATGTGTGTAGGTATGGACAGGAGCACCATTGAACATTTGGGTAAACTTTGCAATGAGTTGCTTTTCCTTCCAGATGGAAGAAATGAAGAAGCCGCTTTAGTGGCATATAGATACATGATAAAGCTTAACTTCTTCAGACTACACCCTATAAATTAATCTGAATCAAGATAATAGTAAACTCTGCCCTATTTTTAAGACATTTCATCTGGAAGCTCCCAAAAAACGCTTTGCAGCATTAATCAGAAATAATCAATGTAGTGATGTGACACAAAGCTGAAACAGGAAATCACAAGATTTTCAGTCTTTACAGTACTGCTAATACTGCCTGTAAGTTGGCTAAACTCTCAGTGCAATTTTAAAATATTTTAATAGTTACATTCTTATCTAATAGAAAGTGGTAACAGTGAAGTATGGTTCTGTCTTGGGCAGTCCAGCAGAGCTAACACCTTCCATGCTGATTTAATTATGAATAATAAATTTTTCCGGAATTTTCTATTACTCACAGACCTTCAGAAAAGTGAATACTAGCAATGGGAAAGATCTCTCCCTTTTTCCCCCTTAAGGTATAGCCTCCATAATGCCTGTGAGAAATATCCCTTCTTGTAGGGACTTCCACAGAGACTAAAGTTAAAAAAAAATCCAAACCAACAAAACAATGACTGATTGTACTTTATGTTAGGCAGAAAATAGCAACTGACTTCATGAGACTTTCCAAAAGATTTAAAGTGAGATAGTTTCTAGTAGTAATAAATACAGAGCAAGGCGTCATTCTGAATGAGATACCCTTGGTTATTTGAAAGAAACAAGCACTGAACAGACTGGTAATACTTCCGAATTAGCTAAACAATTCTAATTAATTTGGTGGCACAGTTGAAATGCCTTGGACTACTACTGGGAAAAATGTGCCAAATTCCCAGAAGGTGTGGAGAGACAGAGAAAAGAAGCGGAGTAAAACATCACTGTGATGGACATTGCTGTATTGCACAATTCAAGTTGTCAGAGACGCAGAGAGAAAAAGAAGAAAACACAAACCAGGAAACACCTTCCACCTGAAAGGGATGTTGCAGGACTTTCAGAGCCATATCTGCACTGCCATGTCGTGCCGGTGCAGACAAAACACCTACCCAAAACAGCTTATATGGCAACACGACATTTGGACACAGCTCACATCTCAAAGCTCTCACACACCTGATGGTGGTGAAAATGTGGGCGGGCTAGTCCTATTTTTTAAAAAGAGCTACTTGAAAGAAGCTTTTGCTATGATGATGATCATCAGTTTCACTCACAGAGTAGAGATAGCATCACCCTGACCTCAAAACTAAGAAAACAAACAGGAAAAAAATCCACCCATCCCCCACCTCGAGAAGTCCACTAGTAAGTCAGTATGACAACACTGATCAGAGATTGAGGGTGAAATCCTGTCCACACTGAAACTCAGAGAAAGAATTTAACCCTGATCTTTTAATCTCATCTGTCTGAGCAGCTACCCAAACCCATGTGCCACTGTAGATACATAGAGGTTACCAGGTGAAACTCACTGTCCTGCAATGCTGCCCTGGGATGAGATAATAGCAAAGCTCACTTCTGGCTCTAAAATTCCCAGGAAGAAATTCCAAGACTGCAACTTGTAATCTTGTTTCACATGTTTAGGATAGAGGTACAGCTTTTCAGCCTTACAAATAAGAGAGTCCTGTGCTCTGTGCTGCTGAGGTATCAAAGGTCTAATGCTAAAATCTTTTGCACACACAAATACTTGAAGAAATCCTCGTGATTCCACCGATATGAGTAAAGTTTTGTCTGAGAATACTTCCTTTGGATGCCTTGCAGTCCTGCTGAATTCAGAGGGAGCTGAGTGGATGCAAGAAGGCTCAAGATCTGAGCAAAACCTACAAATGACAAGCAGGACATTTTGTAGAACAAGTCTAAATGTGGGAATGAGCTGGAGGGCAACTATTTATGGGGATCTGATCCTGAGCAGATTCACAAATTGGCCTTCTATCAGAACACTGCACCATGCTGAAAACCCCTCCATGGGGCATGCTTCCTGCTGACCCCACATTACCACAGAGAATCAAATTTAGGCGCTATTTACACAGGAAGATTGTGTGGAGACCTCACAGGAACATTTCAATATTTGGAGGGGGCCTACATGGAACCTGGAGAGGCACTCTTCATTATGAATTGTAAATGAGATGACAAGGAGTAATGGGTACAAATTGAAAGAGGGGAAATTTGGTTGGGGCATTAGGAAGAAAATGTTTATTTTGAAGGTGGTGAGACACTGGCAGGTTTGCCCAGAGAAGCTGGGGATGTCCATCCCTGGCAGTGTTTAAGGCCAGGCTGGATAAGGCCTTGAGCTACCTGCCCAAGGCATCAAGGCTGAGACTGGATGATCTTTGCGGTCTCTTCCCACCTTTGAACATTCAATGATTCCATGATTTTTCATAAAACATTACCTTCTCCTTTTCTGGTGTTTATGAAACTCTTAAAGTCAAGAGATTCAGGATTCCTGCCGCTGCTTCCAGAAACAAGGATATGTCTGTGCATGTGCACAGGCTGCTCAGCTGCGCGATTCACAGAAGGGGCTGTGACAAATGGGTGGCTCCCCCCGCCCCCGGCCTGCCCCCGCCCCGTGCGCTGTAGCTCAACACCACTTACCCAATATCCTTGTGACGCCCAAGGTGAGCTTGTCCAGGTAGGGCTTGATGCCGGCGGGGAGTTTTTCCTCCATCCTCCGCGAGACCCTTCTACCTCTAACCAGCCCGACAGACACAATGCTTTTCTGGCCTTCCTACTGCTCCGTAGCCACAGAGCGCGCTGGGAATAATAGTTCTTCCGGGCGGTGCTCTGATCGGCCCATGGCGGCCTCAGTTGCTCAGAGGACCACGATTCCCGGCATGCCTCGCAACCCTCCGCGTGCCTCTGGCGCAGACAGCCAATGGGCGGCGAGAGCCGGGGGGACGGCGGGGGTGTGTGGGGAGTGGCGGCTGTTTCAAGATGGCGGCGGCGGCCGCCGGTGTGGGTGGAGGTGCTCGCCGAGGCCGGGGGTGTATCCTTGCCTGGGGGGCGGTGTGAGGGGACAGCGGCAGGGGGGGCCGCCAGGGGCGTGCGGGGAAGCCCCCCTCGCAGGGAGGTTTGGCGTGGAACCGATGCTGCGCTGTGGGTCGGATGGGGTTCTGTGGCCGTGGCAGAGGCTATGTGAGGGCTCCGTTGGTGAGTGTGGAGGGGGCTTGGCCTGGGGAGAGGGATTTGGTATATGCCTGTTTTTAGGGGGTGCGCAGGATTTCAAAGCAAAAGTGACCTGGGGGAGAGGGGAGGGTCGTAAGTCCTCTTCAGTGTGGCCCAGTTGTGAAATCTCGGGGCAAGTAAATACACAGGAAATGGAGAAATTGCGCTCAGCTTATGGGGACTTGTCAGGGAATCAATAGAGAGAATGAGGTTGAAGAGCCCGGAGAAAAGGAGGCTCAGGAGTGACCCTATCGAACTCTACTACTGCCTGACATGAGGTTGGTTGTGGCTGGGTGGCGGCTGGGCTCTTCTCCCAGGTGACAAGTGACAGGACAAGAGGACACAGGCTTAAGCTGCTCAGGAGAGATTTAGGCTGGACATTAGAAAGCATTTGCTCACACAAAGAGTTACTGGGCATTGGAATGGACTGCCCAGGGATGTGGTGGCGTCACCATCCCTGGAAGTGTTTAAGAAAAGACTGGACCTGGCACTCAGTGCCCAGTTGTAGGTTGGACTCGATGATCTTAGAGGTCTTTTCCAACCTCATTGATTATGTGACTCTTTGAAACTGAGGCTAGAAGCTGAGCAGGGAAGACATCTGTCTTTTTTGACTGGCACCTAAGCTTGACTACAAGCACAGCATTTTGGGTGAGCCTGTGTGGGACTTGGAGGGCTCTGTCTGTGAGGGATGAGAGTGAGGTTGTGGTGGTTTCATCTGCAGGGGACCTGGAGGTTCCTATTGTGGGAGCCTATGTGGGGCTGGACATGTAGGTCGATGTCGGTGGTGGCTGTGGTGTTGGGAGCTCAGCCTGTACAAGCCTGGTTATGGAGAGATGTGCTTGTGCGGCTCAGAGAGCCAAGAGCTGCCACTGGTGTTTGGGCTTGTGTGGGTGGGCTGGGGCCTCAGTGACTTGAAGTCATTAGAGTAGAACTGACAGTCTGGCCTGGTGGAAATTTTGAAGCTGACAATTTAATTCCAGTTGTGAGGGGTTTGAAGCATTGCTGTTAGTCAGACCGAGAATGGGATTTCAGCATCAAGTGGAAGAAATTAGAAAGAAGCGGATGTGTCTGTGCTCTTGTATTTATGTTTGACTGCACACTCCCTGGGACAATGTGCAAGTGAAACAGGGTAACCATCCCATGGCCTGTTTAGGGAGCATGGCATTATGATTTTCTATCTGTGTAAAGAAAAAAAGGTTGTCTACAACTTTTTCTGTGCTGTGAATGGGATGAAGATGTGTGGCATATGTTGGATTTATTGCCACTGTCACTATTCTGCTTGGTTGTGAAAGTGTTCATACATTTACATTGACAATCTATGTTTATCAGTGAACAGGTTGTTTCATATGACTAAATGTGGTTTATTGAGCCCAGCAGTGGCCTCATGCATAATGATATTCCAAGGAATGAAGTTCTTTTTGACAACCATTTCCATTCTATATGTTTTGGTGAATAGGCAGTGTTGCCTCTGGTCTTGTAAAAGTTTAAATTCTTAGAAAAGCACATTGCACAATTTAAAACTAATGGTAGTGTATGCTTTCAAAAAAAGAGGAGCGGGCTGGGGAATTTGGTAGATTGGTTTAATACCTTTGGAAAACTGAAGTTCTCTCCATCCTTGTTGAATTGACTCAGCATAGGAAGGCAGGTTGTATAGGTGAGCTAGACCCAGGTGTTGAGTTTCTGCAGTGCCTCTCTCTGCTGTTGCACTGAACTTTAGCTGTGGTGGTGTAGGTCTCAGATTCAGTCAAAGAGAAAACGGAAAATTTCTTACCAGGCAGAAGCCTGAGAAACTGCTGAGAAGAATGTAAATAAGTTCTTTATCTTTTCTGTTGTTCACATTGTTTGTAGTTAAATTCTACCACTGAGCGTCATGCACTGTGCACCAATGGTGTGGCTGTTTTCACTTCAGGACCAATAGAGTTGGTCTGCACGAAGCTCTGTATAAAAGAGTGATATAGTTTGAAATAAATCAGAGTTCTATCCTCTTGCCTTCTGAACAGAGTAATTTCATTCCCGTCCTGCCTCAACAGCATCATGGTGGTACAACGCTTTTAATACTACACTTGCCTTACTGGCTGTCTTGGGAGGCACGTGGCAGTGGGTTAATGTTAAAAGGTTGATGCTGGTCCTGTCCCAGTGTTTCTCTGAGGCAAGGGATTGCTTGTGAGTCACTGTGATTTTCAGTCCAGCTGATTGAAGTAGCCTGCTCTAGCTTTGACTTGTTCTAATACACTGGGCTGCAAAGCTTCACCAGGAGAGTTGTCCTGGTAGCTGTGGGGGACTAAAAGTGACAACTTTAACTAGTCTTTGCATCCTTCTGCTAGGAATTTATCCACAACAGCTGGCAATACCAGAGACACACTCTAAAAGCGGGATGTTGTTTAGGCAGATCATTTTATTTCCTATAGCCATATATTGACACCAGATTAACCGTATATCAGTTGAGCAGGAACTGCCTGTGCTGAAGTTTGTTGTTTCCTGAAGCAGTGTGAACTGAACATGCACTTCTCAGTACCCTGCAGCTTGCTGTTGTGGCTGTGCTGACACAGCTGTTTGGGCTGGGCTGTGATCCAGACTTGGACTTTTGATCCATCTTGGTGCTTTTTGAAAAGAGGGTATGGACAGTGCCTTCCTCGCTGAGTTTGTTCAGCTTCCTCACCCCTTCGTGCAATGCAGTGTATTCTGGCAGCTGGAGGTGGCAGGCTGCAGCTCACACATGAGAACAGAAATGCTCTCTCAGTGTTTGTAGAGAGAGCCGGCTTTGACAGCAGTACTCACTGAATGTGTTTTTCAACTGGTGTGAAGCTGATGAGTGATAATTGTTTACAAGTGATAAAGTGCATCAATAAGGTCATAAGTGAGTCTGTGATCAGGCCCTTCCAGTGTGATGGACAGTGGTGTTGATTGAAGTTGCTGTCCACAGGAGGAAACTCCCAGACTTTTCCTAATTTTCTCAGTGGTAATTTACTAAGTTAAGTTTTTGAGATGGTGCTATCAGAATCAAATTTTAATTAAGGCAAGAGTTTGTTTAGGGTCATTGAAATATTTTCACAATTCTATTTTAGTTTATGAATGCAGCTGCAAAACCTTAAATGCATTTGTCTGTTAACAGTACAGAAATTTGATAGTTGAGTTAATTGGCCAACTGTAGAAAATTGAGGGAAGTAAAGGGGTATAAACAAAAGATAGTGGAGGAGAATTTTTTGCCCTGTGCTTTTGTTTTCCACTTTAGTATTCCCTTGTTTCAGCTGGAATAGAGTTAATTCTTTTCCTTGTACTTGGTGTGCTGTGTTTTGTATTTAGCATGAGGATAATGCTGATAACACACTGATGTTTTGGATTTTGCTCTGCAGTGCTTACTCAAAAACATGGGCTTGCGTGATGCATGCTCTGCTAGCAAGCAGATGCAGAAGAACCTGGGAGGGATCATGTCCAGGAGAGCTGACCGAAACTGGCCAAAGGGAGATTCCATACCAGAACATCATGTCCAGTACATAAATGGGGGAGTGTTGGCTGGGAGCTGCCAGTTCCTGCTGGGGAAAGGAACTGGCAATTGCTCAGTGAGCAGCTGTACTGTGCATCACTTGTTTCTTTCGGGTTTTAATTCTCTCCCTCTGCCCTCTATGTTGCAGTTAGTATTATTATCCTATTTTGTTTTATTTTGTTTCAGTTATTAAGCTTTTCTTATCTCTACCCATGAGGTTTACTCTTTCTCTCTGTTTTTCCTCCCACTTGGGGCAGGGAGGTGGATAGAGAGTTGCTGGCTGGGATTAAGTCACAAGTATGTTAGTTATTTATGTGGGAATGACAATCTTTATGTTCAGCTAAATGAAACTGCTCCTTTAAGGAAGACAGTATGATTTACACCCTTTCCTTAATTATATTGAGTCCTATTTTTAGTGGCTTTTAGGTGGCAGGGATTCAAGTTCAGCAACTGCTGAAGTTCAAGTTCAGTGACTGCTAATAGCACAAATAATACGGTGCCCTGTTGTTTCTGATTTTAAAGTGTTTTCTGTGCTTAAGTAATTCAATAGTTAAACCTCTGGGATATTTGAAAGTTCTTGTAACTTCTTAAAGAAAATCAGTCCTCAGGCTTTTATGTATTACTCATCACGTGATGATCAGATGAGAATGACCAGTTTGAAACCTTTTGCATTTATCCTCATTAATGTTTCATAGAATGTATTGCCCAGAGTGGATTTCATTGCAATATCAATAAGCACTGTTTCAGAATTTGCTTTCCCTACACATCAAGATGTTCCATATAAACTGTTTAAATTTAAATAAATATTATTAGTTCATTATCTTACTAATTGCTCTTGTAACTGGAGCTGGTCTCTGGGACCTTTTGCAAAGGTGACCTCTGACATAATCTTTACAGGCTGAAAGTTAATGCACAGTGAAGAAGGAGTAAGGCCTTTTGTTTTAGCAATCTTTGTGGTGTTTTTTTTAACCAAGTTTTCCTTGCTTTTCTTGCTCCCAAAATGTTGACTGTTTTCTTATCAACAGCTATGCCAAATTTAGAGACCAAATACTTCTTTTTACAGTCCTGTTTAAAGAGCTAAGCTTGCATTCTTTTTATTTTCTTTAACAAAGCCACATGCAGCTTCTGATGAAGAAGATTCACTTGTACCTGTTTCAGGTATGACCTTCTAATTTACATAAACAAAGTTTTTTTTCCCTGTGGATGATAAAATTTTCAATGTCTTTTGAGGTGTGTGGTTTGTGTACATAAATGTGTGTAAGGTAGAGAGTCACCATAAGTTGTAATGGAACATACATGATTATAGCAGAGGATTTATGCTCTGCTGCTTAGATAAGCATACTGTATTAGATGAATAGTTCCAGGGGAGTTGTTCCTGTTGCAGGTACAGTGTGGCTTTATCCAATTTATAAGGAAAACTGAGTTTTTAATGTGGTCTCCAAGGAATGTTGAAGCATTAGAGGTGTTAGGTCGTTTGTAAATTTTGAAGATATCAATTGAAATGAAGATTCATTGTGTACAGATAAAACAATTATTTTTTTGTTAGTTCTTTTGACCTTGATTTACTGAGTGCGTACTTGTGTACATCGCCGGGGAAAAGATGAATGTTCTTAGTTCCCCTCCCCCTCCAGAATTCTCTTAATTGTTTTCAAACACAGCTGTTAAAGTGACACGAGGTCCTGGAAACGTATCTGGGAATGGTTCACTGTAGACTGAAAGTGTGTGTGCATCATCCAGCAGTCATAAGTTTTAAGGAATTGTACTCTTTTGGTTTGTGGTACCCTTCAAAACTGCTGGCCAAACATCTCTGTTGCACTACAAAACACATGCAGGGATTTTTAAGCCAGGTGATGTTGGATTGTTTTTCTCAGGGCTCTGGAAAGAAAGCAGTGATGCTAAATGATGGAAATTGATTCACTGTGGGAAGTTTTCTGTCACTTCTGTGAAAGAGAATTTCAGGACCATTGTTTTCACTTGTGTACAAGCATGGAGATACTAGAGTTTATAATTTAGTTCTTTCACTTGAATTCTAGTACACTTTTGAAATTAATTACCCAAATAATTGTAACTGATCTGCTAGTATGAGGTTAATATTTTTTTGTTCAAAATTTTTTGCACTTCTGAATAGTCAAAATTTAAACCTTGAGGCAGTACCAAGTAGGTATGGGCTTTAATCTGTCCCTGGGAGGTTTTAGTGTTAGTGTCAGTGTTGGCACTTTGTAATTGCAGCATCAGGATTTTCAGTGCTTTCATGTTCTTACCTTTTGTAGTGGTGATCTAATTCTAATTATGGCAGGAAGTGTTTGACAAATGATCTGTGGAGTGTGCACTGCAGTGTTGCCTTACTCATTTGCCTGGTCCTGAAAGGAACAAACAGCCTGAGCATCAGTAGGTTGGCTGTGTAACAGAAACAGTGACATTTTATTATATGAGTGGTGCTTTTAAGAGCTTTACTGCTGGTTGGTTCCTTACTGTCTTTGGGTATCAAAGCAAAAGCTCAATTTTATACCTTCGCATCTTACTCAAATACAGTTTATTTGTACTGAACTTCAGTCTGAAGAAATAATGTGCATTTCAGAATTTACAAAATGTTCATTGTGGCTGGGTGTGCTTCAGTGCCATGCACCTCTTTTTCTGCTGATACATTCATCTTAATGAAATTTTGTATGGAATGAGAGGCTGGGGGAACTGCAGACCTATTCCTTAGGTACTCATTCTTTTCAAAAAAAGATCTGCTAAGGCAAAGTTGCCTTTGTGGAAGGCAAGAATAAGACCACTTTTCACTTTATAATCTGCATGTTCTGCTTGTCTTTCACTTACAGGAGTGCCTACAAAAGGAAATTTAAGAACACAGCGTTTGCCAAAATATCAAACAAGTCAAACAGAACTTAAGGTGCCTGTAGCTGTTGCTTCTGTTTCCATGTATCCTGATAAAAGCACAGGGCAGCAGGTCAGTAAAAGCCAGCTTTTCTTGTTCTTAAGAGTGCACATATTTGAAAAATCAGATGAAAATTCTTAGATTGAAAACACTTAAACAGTTTTAGAGTAGTTATTTTTACAGTCTCTTACACTTTTTGCCCACTTTACATGGTGGCTTTGTAGCAGAAATTATCACCTGAAGAAAACAAAGGCTGAATGTGCTAATATATGTAAGTAGTGTGTAAGTGGGACTATGTAAAATAGATTATTTATATTTCTGTGTGTGTGTTTGTACAGAGGCAGTGCATGTAGCCCTGGGTAGTGCCTAATGCATACTTTACTATGTAAACATGCAAGAAATTTTGTTCTGTTTATTCATTTTCATTGCTCTAGTCATCTCATTTAGAAATTACGGGAGTAAAAACTCATTTCAGGGACCTTTTTGCTGTGCCTGTTCATGTTAGAAGGGTAAAATCACTTTTTGTTTGTGATAGTAAAAGTTCAAAATTCATTTGAGTAGTAGAAGTAGCTTTGTCAGTTGATGTCAGCTGCTTTGAATTTTGTGGTCTCCTCCTGTGAGACTAGGTGATATGTTTCTACAGTTCCTTGCATTAGAAATTCCAAAGCAGCGGGGTTTCCTTTGGAAGGTTATTCTGTATTGTGACAGATGCTGTGATGTTTAGAAATCTGTTGAGAGATGCAGTTTTTCTAACGTGGTTTGTGTAGTACAATGACTGTGTAAGCCCTTTGAGTACTGTTGAGTCTCTTGCCTAGCAGTCATCTTGGGCCAGCCTGTAAAGCACTTTGGTGGTTTGGACGTTTGGCATCTTCCCACTTGCAGGCGGGATCTAAAACCTTTGGCTGCTTCTCTATCGCTGTTTTATTATCATGCAGTTAAATCTTGTTCTTCATCTAAGATGTCCTTCTCTGTCTTTGGTGTGCTGAGTAACTGCTGTGTGCCAGACATGCAGGTTCAAAACTCTGATGTGAAGACAGGTTGCTCAGTTCTTGTTGCTTTGACAATGTCATTGCCCTTCGAATCCTTCAGCATGACGCATCGTTATTACACCAGAATTAATTTTTAGGGCTTTTCCTGGACTTGTGTACTTCCCTTTCTCTGGTTTTTTTTTTTTGTTGTTTTTTTGTTGTTTTTTTTTTTTTTTTTGGTACTTGCTTTTAGAGGCTGGTATGTACCTCTATGTTGCAAATTATGCTGTTCAGTGGCATGCAGATAAATTCCACAAATAGCCCCCATTATGCAGAGTCTTTATGTAGAAGCATCTCTTCATAAGTATCTACAAGCCTGCTGCCTCACAGATGCCTTCATATGCCACATTAAAATCTGTTTTGTTGAATGGTGCATTGATTGCATTACTTGTTGTCTAGAGAGGTTTTACTCCTTTTTTGTGAAAGCCATTATATAAATGGGTTTGGTGTACTCTGTTTTTAAATATAATGCCTGATACATGAAATCTTAATTGGTGACTTGTGCTTTTGTATTTTTGCCAACAAGATGTGTTCAAAGCTATGTTTCATTTTTGTCTTTTTAAACCTTGTGTTTTTCGCTTGCCTTGCCAAATTCTTATGGAAACTTTGTACTCTGGAGATAAGCTCTGAATACTTGAAACAAACAGCACACATGTTTTTACCCATTGTCGAAGAAGAACTTCTTTTGCATGGAATTTTCATCAACAACACAACTGACTTAATGCAGAGCATTGTGTGCATGTCTAGGTGAGAGCTGACGGCTTTAGTATGGCATAGAGTCATAGAATGGTTTGTGTTGAATGGGACATCCAACACAAAGATCATCCATCCAACACCCCTGCCATGGGAAGGGACACCTTCCATTCGTGCAGGCTGCTCAGAGTTTCATCCAGCCTGGCCTGGACATAATTCTGAGTAAAATGCTCTAGGCTGGAGTAGCTGAACTGCTGTGGTCCTTTCTGTGATTCTGTATGATTTTGTCATGCAGTTATCACCTTCCAAGGTGTGGAGAATATCCTCCCTGTACTGAGTTACTCCAAAACTGTCTTCTATCCTGAACTGTGTAGAAAGGAGAGAAGTCTGGAAAAAGGAGACAATCTTGCCCTCTACCTCCTTTGTGGTCTTCTTTAGATGGTCGAGCTGTTTCTGTGCATTATCCACAGCTTCATTTTGATATGTGTTATGGTACAAGTCTGCCTCTGGGAGTTTCTTGTGTATCATCTTTGCATACTTGTGGGTGATAGAAAAAACTGATTTTCCTCTTCATCCCACAAAAGTTTGTCTGACAGTACGTACATTGGTTTGAGTAGTAGTTTTTGAGATCTTCTGTTAAAATCCCCTTCACTAATGTAATCAACTTCATTCTCTTTTTTGAGAACTGTAACTTTTCATTTTTATTGAAGTTCCATCATCTGCTTAAAAAAAAGCCTTTTTTTTTAAGCATACACAGTGAAATTCCTTCAATCATACTTTTAGCTGAATTCAGTCAAGTTAGACATTCTTTCTTTATTTGTAAGTGACATATATTTGGGAAGAAAACTGTGAAATTGGATGCCCCTTGAAAAGTGCTGAAAATTGCCCTGTGAAATTGCTTTCCCCCTCGCCCCTGAGAAGAGTACACTGAAGTTAAAATGAAGGGTCACGCAGGTATAACATGGGTCTGTGTGAAAACATTGCCTCTCTTTGTAGTGGACATTATTCTTTAATTGTTTTTAAGATGCTGTTTAATTAGCTAAGAAGGAAAGGGGTCACTTCCTCTCTGGTGTGTGTAGATCAGCTGCTGTTGCTGATAGTGAGAGAAGCCCTGTATTGGCTTTGTATTATTTTGTGCAATATTGTGTTGACTTGGCCAAACTGCAGGGCGTCTCATGGCATTGTTTTAGATGATGTAAAGCACTACATATGCACTTGGGGGGTTTTGTAAAAGGTTAAACTGATACTCCTTCAGATGGAGTGGACATACTGAAACTTTCCAAAATCCTGAACAGAGCAGCGTGGCTCTTACTGCTGCGTTTATTTTCGGGTTCGTGTTTCGTGTTTACCGCTAGCGCTGCAGAACTGAATCCCCGATCAGAGGAATTTTTGGTGACTAAAACCAGTTTGGAGCAGTTTGTGTGTGGAAACAGCCGAAGTCGGGAATGTCGGGCAGCAGAGTGCCCTCTGGTGGACACACATGGAAAGTGCAGCGGTTCTCTGCGTTCTCGGGAATGCGCGAAAGATCTGTAGTGCTCAGCCCTGCTACAGAGCCTTCTTTTGACAAGTATTACTTACGAAAGCAGCATATATTTAGTTGTATAGTGTATATATATATATATATACACGAAAAAAATATTCGTTATATATATTCATAACTATATATTTACTAAATAAGCAAATAAGCCATTAAAATGAAACAGTAGACACATGTGAAGGTGTGTGTGCTTTTCTCTGTGTTAGAAAATGAAATAAGGGATATGCTCTCTGCTAAAAATATTTTGCTGTTTTATATGCTTTGGTCATAAATGCTAAGGCACATGTTTTTTTCCTTATTCCCTACGTTATGATATGATAAAGTTTGAAGTTGGATTTGGATATTGCTGCACCAGATCTCCAAGTCATGAGAACCTACTCCTCTGTATCTAGTATGAATCAAGGAATAGTGCATGTCTTAAAATTTATCCAGCATGTTTTAGTATTGAAGCTAGCAACTTGCATTTGAATTACAAATCCTTTAAAATAATTCATCACAATTTGGTAATTTGTTTCATTGAAATGTACTTACATTTTAAAATATATGAATTTTATTTCCAGTTGGAATTGATCTTTCAGATTCTAATTATTAGGTCTTGAAATGCTTTTAATAGTTTATGAAATATTTGTTTTCTTTTAAACAGTACATTCTAAAATGTAACTTTAAATTTTCAGGGCACTAATGAAGGAGGAATGAAGAGTGCTTCTTTAAAGGATTTGTGTCCTGAGGACAAGAGACGCATTGCAAACTTAATTAAAGAACTTGCCAGGTAAGAAGAAGCATCACCTGAAAATGCATTAAGTTTAAAGAGAGTCATTTCTCTAATTAACATCAAGCAATGTAGAATTGCTTTAAAAACCTGAATATTTGTACAAGGTAATTTCTCTTCCTAGAAAAAGTATGAAGCAGCCTGGTTGGTTTTTCCTTGCTTTCTGAGCCCCTAAATACATATTTAGAGCAGAGGCCAAAATTTCATGACCAGCACTACTTCATTTGACAGGGCTAGGATTTTGTTTGTTGTGTGTATCAAGTGCTATAAATAAACACATTCTGCTTTTGGAACTTACAGACTTTGTTGGTATGAAACCATGCTGTGTTGTAGTGCTTATTATTTGGCAGAGGTAAGTTTTTATATGGAAGGCCATGTTAAAAGTGCATTGCTGATCTTGTGGCTGAAACAGGTTGGTAATGATTTGCCTGTGTAATTCTTACTTACCTAGCCAAGCTTCTTCTTGCTTCCCTTAATTTCTTCAAATTCTACCTATTCCTTGAAAAGAGAGGTAGAAATAGTGCAAGTTTCTCAGTTTTAGCAGAAGTCTTTTTCTACGTTTCATTCCAGTGCTAGTTACATTCTCAAAGCTAAAGGAGGTAAAAAAAAAAAAAAAAAGTTGAATTAAAGTGAGGAGACTTTTGTCCTGTTCATTGTCCCTAAAACCTCAGAATCTCTGGATTCTTACAGAGTGTCTGTAAAAATGAGGAGGAGCAAATGGGGCTTTGGCAGGCTTTGCCATATTGGTGGGGAAGCTCTTGTGAGATGATCCCAGGTCCTTTGGGCTGGAAGTTATTGTTATTAATTTCTCTTAGTAATTAAATGCTTTTTGACATAGATCCCTTATGTCTGTGTAATAATTGGCAAGCACTACTGTCCTTTTTCATTTTATATAGGAAAATTTGGAAAATTAGAGAAATTAAGTGACTTTCTCAAGGTCATGCAATAACTCTCTGGTGCAGCTAGGAATATTTTCCCTCTGATTATCCCTATCCAGTGGACCATTTTACCTGCTAATAATTTGTACTAATACAGAATTTCTTACCACACAGTATTTTAGTAATTTCTGAAGTTCTTCATGTTTGCATTTTTATCATGCCCTCTGTTAGAAAATGTATAGTTAAGACTGTCATAAAGAGTAGATTGGTGGGAAGCCTGGTTACAAATTGTCAGATGCTGGAGCTATTTGGACACTGTTGCCACTGTTGCCACTGTTGATATATAGAGGTATATTCTAATATTAAAAAAGCCCATTATTACATTGTTCCTTATAATACACTGGTCCCTAGTGAATAGTAGTACAGCAATTCATTCGAGCATGGGATTCTTCTTAAATCTCAGATGCTGTGATTTTTCCCTGAGGACAGTTTGGTATTTCTGCCTGACATTTCTTTGAAGAAAAATAGAAGGTGCAGCAACATTAATTTTGAAAAGTAAAATTAGTGGAACACTATTATTTTATACTTAGTTCTCTTTTATTTTTAAACCTAATCATATTTTTATTGGATGTAATTAAAAGTCCTTTGCAGAGTAATAGGGAAGTTGAACTTTAATTCCGCTCACCTCGTCACTTTTTTAAGACTCTCCATAATTTTCATCCTTAGTTGTGCAATGATAGAGAGTTTTTACAAGCAGTAGTACATTCTTTGCTACTTCGGAGAAGAAAAAGGAGCAGCAGAATGTTGAAAGTTTTACAAGAACACTGTCCTGCAGTAAATACTTGGAATAATAAAGGTCTCACTTGGGCTGTACCTCATTGTTCCTCATTTTGCTACAATTTATGAATAGTAGTTGAGGCTAATTCATGCACATTTGTTGCAGGATGGTGAAGAGAAATAGATTGGTCAGTAAGTAGCTGCATGAAAGCTCTTTTAAAGTAATAAAATTCTGTTTGTGTTGTGAAATATGATTGACTCCTGGGAATTTAATTTCAGCCAGGTTTTGCTTGAGCAGTTCAGGGTAGTAGTCTTTCCGCAGCTTCTGTGACTACTGAAGGAGAGAGCTCTCCTGTACTTTTCTTTGTATTTTTTACTTCTTCCAACTCTCAATCCTAC
This sequence comes from Taeniopygia guttata, assembly GCF_048771995.1. Classification (NCBI taxonomy): domain Eukaryota; kingdom Metazoa; phylum Chordata; class Aves; order Passeriformes; family Estrildidae; genus Taeniopygia; species Taeniopygia guttata. Next base: position 45,390,060 of record NC_133063.1, on the reverse strand, counting down.
TGCACTTTAAAACATTGAGCATGTGTGTGCCAGTGCATTTGTTAAATTGCTTAAGTGTCAGACTTTGTATTGGTATGACTAAATTCTGATGCTAGCTACATTAATATAATTTTCTCTGGGAAAAAAAATAAGAGATTCTGGGCTATAAAGATCTGATGGGGATTCCAGTGTCTGACATTACCTTAGCAGTTTGGAATTGTATGGAGTTGGATTTTGGGACAGGGTCTAAAGAAAGGATTCAGCTGCATCCTTTCTAATCCTCCTTTCTAGGCTAAATAATGATAATTTTTGATCTGTGCTGTTACCTGTAAATTTAACCATTATCTTGCCCTTCTTTGAATGTATCCTTTAAAGGTGAAATGAGAGTGGCAGACAGAAGCCAGAGTTTAAAATACTTGAATGTTGCAAATTTGAGCTTTTTAATTTATTGTGTCAGCAGATTCTTTTAAAATTGCTTTTGTAGAGGAATTTCTGAGAAGAATGAGTCATGCCCATGTGTGCCAAAGTGCTTTGTGGGTAAGTGGAATATCCTTGAGTGTGATCAGTCATTATTTTCTAAGACAACCAGTGTGGCACCTTCACGTTTTCAATAAGGTCCTCCTGGTGTGGTGGTGAAAGTGGCACATTAAGAGCAAATTTTATCCCTATAAGCAAAGTCCTTTCAAAGAGGTGAAGAGGACTCTCTCTGAACTTTTGTTCCTGCAGGCTGCTCCTGAAACCGTCATCATCTTATGTAATGAAATGATCAGTGACATGATGAAGACACAGAAAGATTGTTATGCTGGCACTCTCTGCCAGTGTCAGAACACATTAGCCTCTTCTGAGAAGGAGCAGTGTAGGGCCTGCTGGGACATAGCCAGTTGACTGTTGAACATTAAGGGCTTGGTAGACACCACACTGAGACTGATTATGAAGTATTCTAGAGTGAAATACTTTGAGTGATATGCAGATTTTGAGAGATCTTTCTTTCTTGGCCTTTGGTTAAATAGAGAGGATGATAACTCCTTAGCAGAGAGAGTGAATATGTATGTGTTTGCAAGATTCACTTCACTACTGACTGGTATATAGGCACAGTTCTGTGACTTTGGTGCTCCTAGTGTGGCAGGTACATCATAAATACTTCTCCCGTGATCACAAATGCCTGTACAGCTTCACATATGGAATGTACCTTTTTTTGAGTGAACAGAAGCATTGACTAAGTGATGTAGAATGGTTAATGAAAATTTAAATTTTGTTTTTTAGTGGAAAAAATTGGTATCTATTTTGCATTCTTTCTTTCTTTGAATAAGATAAACTGGGAGAAAGCTGACTTACTGTTGTCTTTGCAAACAAATCTTCAACAGCAATTTGGGTAGAAAGGTATCATAATACCCTTCTGCACCCATGAGAGGGAGTTATTTCCCTTTCCAAATGAGATACAAGATGGTCTTTGCTATTATATTAGTGTTCTGGCTAAAATCACCGGCATGCCCAGAATGACTTGTAACTGGCAGCTACTAGAACAGTCTTCAGACAGCCTATTATCCCTTACTGAGAAACTGCTTCTCTCTTCCCAAGATCCTGGATACCTAAACCCTTTGCAGGGTGGTAGCAGTTTGGGATACCAGTCTTTTCTACTGTCTTTGATATGATGCTTAAATTGATGAACTGAAATTGAAATTTTATAACAGAAGGTGAAAATGGGCGTCAGAACAGAGTGTTAATTTGGTTGCAAAACTGGAAACCACTGAAATGGTTTCAGTAAAGCTATTATAGTGTATATTTGCTGTTTTTCTTCCAGTCCTTAAGATCTTTGAAGGAATACTTGCTTGTGGTTTGCATTACAAATCTTATGTGTTTGGCCTCTTGTGTTGCTGTCTCTCCTGGGTTACACTACTTTGTGTTTAACCAAATTGTTATCTTGCTTTAAAATCTAAATATTTTCTCTTTTTTTTGTGTGTTACTTTAGGGGCAATTTTGTGCTGCATTTTCTTAATTGGTCAGGCAGTGATACTGTAAATGAGATATCCTTAAGCTTGTCTGGAAATTGCTTTGTGTTGATAGGTAAAGCATGCCCAGGATTATTGTATCACCAATCGCACTTACTTTCTGTGCTTAAAAAGTCATTTGTAGCTATAAATTCATGCTGTGAAATCTAGTTTTGTATTTTGCAGGTTGCATATTGTAAAATTTATCCATTGTGTAGCTATTTCAATTAGGTTTTGGGCCCATAGCAGGGTTTTTTTTTTTTTTTTCCTAATGTGTACAAACTGCTTGAGTAAAATATATCAGGTTTGTGAACCCTGATCCTTGGACAAAAATTCTGTTTCTTTCTTTCTTCCCCCTCTCCCCCACCCCTCCATGGTGGTCTTCCCTGTTCCAGATGACATTCGTTGCCTGGAATTTAGAACTCGTAGTTTTCAAGAACTGTCACTAAACTTTTTTATTCTTTGCTAGCCAGTTGGCAGACTAATACCACATCGGTGTTTATTAAAAGATAAGTGTTCCCAAGGAGTGTAGGACTGATCAGTGAAGTTCCCAGTGTCTGTATCTCTGTTTTTTGTTTAGTTTGTCTCTGTCTTAACTATCTGAGCTGCAATGTTCTTACTGCATTTCACATTTTTCTTGGTAAAAGCTCATTTTTTAAAAATTTTAAGAAACAGAATATGCTGTTTTTAATTTGCTTTTCCAACTTTGCCTTCAGTCAGAAAGAGCTGAGTTCTGTCCCTAGTGTAGTGTTGATGTGAGTATTATCATGGCTCTTTCTTGTGCACGTCAGTTTTTCATTAAACAAATAAAACTTGAAGTGCTGTTGACTTGTGCAGTGCTTCAAAAATTGCACCTGGAGAGCATCAGTGCTGCTTACTCAGTGGAATGAGTCAGTGTCATCAGCGAACTTCTTGATCAATTCCTTCTTTAGGTTAGACAGAAATACTAATATCAGCAGTGGACCTGGGAGCACACAGTAATAAATGGAACTGGTGAATGAATAATTAATTTTTAAGACTAAGGTGGATGTCCTAGGAGGGCTTTTTGTTAATATATTTGCATTATGAGTTTTTCTAAAGAGGGTCCTGTAAATTAAAATGATTTATTTAGATGCATCTAGAATTATATAGGCTTTGAACAGTTGAATTTAAAGCAAATCTTGAACAAAGATGTTGCATGTCCTATGGCACAAGGTAGGTGAATGTGAATGGAATGCAAGAAAATGTTGCAGACACTAAATGGAAGGAATAGTTCCACTGATTCATCATCTTTGCTCTCAGCTGTCAGTTGTCTGTTTGATCCTGGAAGCAAGAACAATGGAGCTGGATACCAGCATGTTGCTCAGTGGAGCAGTTGAGCCCTTTGTACTTGTGCCTTCGTACTTTCACTGATCTTCTCACTGACCCAAGTATGTGAACAGAGGGCGAAAATACTTTTGAGGAGCATTATATGATCCTTGTAATGTTTTTGTACAGCATCAGTGAAGTCCTCCATAGTTCTGTTAAAAATTATGTATGTGTTCTTTACTGCCAGAAGGCAAAGAAATAAGTTTATTAAAAAAAAATCTAGCAACTCATTGAGCTGTTTATAGTAAGTGACATAAATCCAGCATAATCTGATGAGATTCTTGTATTCCTTTTCTTTAACTTCCTTTTGCCACCTCCTGTGAGTAACCAACTTTTGTGTGTTGCCTTTATGGACTGTCTCCTGCTTTGTGATACATAAACACATAGTGCCACATTTCTTCTGAGATCGCTTACCATTCTCAGTCATTTACAGCATAAGATATGTGGCACAATATATTCATGTGTCTGGGAGTGTGACAGCTTGCTGTGATATGTCTTAAATAGAAACACAGCATGTGAATGTGATGCACACTGATATAAGGAACAGATCACAGAATCTAGAGATGAGTAAAGTCTGATAGATTTAATCTGATTTTTCTAGTGCTCTCTTCTTTCATACCTTTCTTTTCTTATACTGTTGTTCAATTTTAGTGTTATTGGGTGCCAGCATAGCCCAGTGTTTGTTGCCCAAAACCCTTTCCTCATGAAGCATCATTCCTGCAAGTTACAGAGCAGGCTTCCTTCCTTTCATAAGAATCCTGGAGATGGTACTTGTTCTCTCTTTCCAGTTGCCTGCCCTGCTCTTGTTTCATTCCTGTCTTTCATCTACATGGTCATTGTGTTCTTCATTGTGGTTTTCTAATTAATTTTTTTTGGTTTTGCATCTTTCACTGGTTATATGAAGGAAGGTCATGCATGCTGTAGTAATTTAGGTGGTTGCGCTGGACTCAGGAAGAAAATGGGCCATGATTGGATTTGAAAACTTCTATCTAGAGCTTGTGGCAAATATGCTGTGGCTGTTACTGCAAGGATGTATGGTGGATATTCGTCAAAAGTTTGTTGCCTGCTTAGCTAAGGAGTGCAGAGGTGCTGGTGTGGTTCCAGAATTTAAACAGGTAGTTCCCACTACAATGTTTCTTTAATGCTATGTGCACAACCCTTTTGACAACCTGTGAGTGGAGGGGAAGAGGCCTAGGAGCAGGTTGATCTCATCACACCTTCCCAGGCTAGGCCCAAGGTTGTAAGTGAGACCTTGTGCATTTGACTAAAAATGGAATGCACACATTTAATCTGTGCCTTTTTTTCTTTTCCTGTATATTAGAAACTTTACAATTAATAGTTTGATCTAAGATTTCAAACTGCCCTAATTTAGAGAATTTGATTATCCAGTATCCGTTGTCTGTCTCCCTCTAGGTTTGTAGAGAAAAAGTATGAGTTTCAGTATTATTATTTTCAACTTCATGCAGTCTGCTTGAGCTGGTATGGGAAAGACTGTGGGTTGATCTTGGAGTTGGGGAATACTGCTTGTCTGTAATTGACGCCAGGGGAGTGACCCAGTTGTGGTATTTATGACTTTTCCACTGGAAAACAAAACAAATCTGTGCCCTCTTAAGGGGAACAATGATATCAAATGTATGGTTCAGTCCTTGAATGAAACATTCTGTTCAGAATATTCATCTAGTGGGATGAGTGGAAGGCTTAGTCTAATACTTACACATATATATATATTTCATTTCCCCCCCCTTCCCTTTCCTCTTCCTATAAGACTGTTCCACTTTAAGGAAGTTAAAATTGGAGTTTTCTAAAAGTTGTATTGCTTTGGTCTCCTGTCACCTGTGTTGTGGCAGCTATTCCATCATCATAAAAGACTGAACTTTAAGAGCCTTCAGCAGCAGAAATTGCCTAAGTGCAGAGCAATAATATTTATTAGTCTAAGCTCATTACTTAATATTTTTGTGGAGCTTTTATAGAACCATGATTTCCAAGCCACGTTTTTTAGCATAGTTACAGGATCATCTGTGCATAATGATCTTCTTGCCTACGTGATAGCAGAATAATTGTTTTTATAGCCTGCTCTTGAGGTGCACAATAAATGATCATTGCAAACCTTTCTCCCATTGTCATCTTTTAATCTTGATCCAATTATTTACACTGAGCAGCAAGATACAGGGTGCCATGCCCCAGACAGAAAGGAAAATTTACGCCTGCAGCTTGATATTTGAAGATCCTCAGAAAAGGACAAACTGTTTTGTTTGGAGAAAGCTAACAAGAAAAATTATTCTTTCCTGGACTTCTATTTGACCGGAAAAGGTGAAAGAAGGATTAGTTTATAGATTAAGAAACATAAAAGTTTTCCAGAATTTTCTTCCTGTCATGTCAGCTAAACTCTCCCATCTGCGTTTTCTGTCTTCATGTCCTAGGTTTGTAAGTATCCCAGTGAATCTTCATTATGGCTGCAGAGAATTAGACTGGACAAATGTAATTGTGGGTTCAGACCCTAACTTTGTTATTCCATGCTCCTTATTAATGTGCATGTACTGTACTGAGACCAGTGTTTTTGAAAAAAAAAGTATTGCGTAAGGTCATATGCCTCTTCCTGTGTAATGTATTATAAACATTGTGAGGAACTAACCTGTTTAAGGGTGAAGAGGATGTTATCCATTTACCTGCAAAGTGGTGGAGGAGTTGGAAGTCAGGCACTGTGGTTATGGACATATATTTTATTTTTCTCAAAATTCTTTTCAGGGTAAGTGAAGAAAAAGAGGTGACAGAAGAACGGCTGAAAGCTGAACAGGAATCATTTGAGAAGAAGATCAGACAGCTAGAGGAGCAGAATGAACTTATCATCAAGGAAAGGGAAGATATCCTTTAAAAATATGTGCAATGGCTCACTGAAATAAAAAGTGAAGTACAGAGAAATAATTGTTCTAATTTATGGCATAGAAAAAATCTGCATGTGCTGCCATTCAAAAGCAATCAGAGAGATGACTTGTCAGCATGTGACATTGGTTCATTTGAGCTTAAACTGCCATCCAGCTGTTCCTATGATGTTGTTTTGCTATGAAATAGATATTTGTCAACTAAAAAAATGACAATAGGAAACTTACACATTAAAATATGATTATAGATATTTTTAAAAATTCTGTTAGGTGGTCATAATTTAGGTCTAAAACTTGCATGGTATTCCATTTCTTTCCATATCCAGAGAAAGGGAATCTACACTAAATGGATACAAATTAAATGTATGTACTAGGAGGTTTAGCTAGCTTAGACGTTTTGTTTGGTGTAGGGTTTGTTTCTTTGTATATAAAACCAGCAGATTCTCTTTTCTTGCTGGCTATGACTTGCATTTCTTTAAGCTGCATATGCTTAGTCCCAATCCTGGAATATCACATGCAAAGTGACTATTGAAGGAATTGCTATTTTTCTTTCTGAGATGTGACAGACCTTTACAAAATTCTGTTGTTCATTTCTCTTCCAAATCTCTGCTATTGATGCTTTGTTGTTAAATTTCTCAGAGGGCTAAGGATTGGCTGCAGTGGGATAGAGACAGGACTGCAACTACAGGATAAGCAAATGGTTTGTGATTCATTGGGAACTGCATTGCTGATAGTGGGGGTAGTAATGTTGTTTTAAAAAGCATGGTGGAGCCCAGTATGCAGTACTGTTTTCAGTTCTGAACCATCCCTTGTTCAAGTTATAAATGAAGTTGGTGACAAAAAGAGGCTGTTCAAGCTATTGGCCAGTGTTGAAACAGAAAAAAGGATAATTCAGAAACTTAAACATGAGTTTAGAGGAGGGTTCTTGAAAATTCTGGCAATCCTATTTCACGGTTTAGCTGGAGCAAAACCAGTACTTCTTTATGATGGAACTTGCTTGGCTTAGGAAAGGTATTCAGTGATGTTGGTCTCTGTCAGGAGACCACGGCCTCTGATGACTTAGAACATCCCTTGTAGCACAGTGGCCCTTATTTTTCTGGGAGAAAATTTATCTGTCTGTTTGTCCCAGATAATATACACATCAACATACTTAGCTGGCCATAAACTGTTACTGGAAAATATTATATCTGATGTATTTCAAGAACCATTAGATATGACAACAGCTCTTCGACATTGATTTCACCGAATCCAGTATTTTGTTGTATATTATGTCTTGTGTATTCAGTCAGCTCATGAATATGGGTGGGATGCATGTTCCTGATTTTTTGTTATTTATCCACACAAAGCTTTCACTAATTCACATGAAGTTTATTTGGCTAGTGAAAAGTAGACATGCTTGCTTTTTTTCTGTTTTGTTGTTTGGGGTTTTTTCTCTTTCCATTTGTTTCTTTACCAGAAATAGATTGCACTAGTATGAATACTTTTCCAGAAGTCTGGTAGACATGGCAGAAGGTTAATAAATGCAATTTTACACTTCATAAAATTCTGTAAAACCTAGATATATAAAACAAGGTTATAATTTAAAACAATGTAATTTTAACTGCTGCAATACTTGCCTATCATACATGAATGATTCAAGATCTTCAGTGTAATTCTGATCACTTAATTTTTTAAAGCTTGTTGCAGAGACAAGAAATAGTAGAAATTACTTGTTGAGGCTGAATACAGATTATGGCTGTATTCAAGTGCAGCAACTTGAAATTCTTAATTTTTTCTAGTTTATAGTGTCCACTTGCAAATAAGGTATCAGAGATTTAATACCATAAGAAAAAAATTTCAGGTCTGTTAAAATCAAATTTAATCTTTTTTTTTGCCCCACATAGCTAATTTATTCTCTATAAGATGACTTTATTTCCTGCAGTATTTAAAAGTACCCTGCAGTAATAAATTTGTGCTTCTGATATAAATGCAGCTATCCAGCAAAGTGCAATTTCAGCTTGGTAAGGGTTTAGTTTGCTTAGCATTGGGACTGTGTGGGTTGTTTTCAGCAACATGTATTTTTTTTTTTTTCCATTGAAATTCTTGCAGTAGAAATATTATTTGGTGCTTGAAATCCCTACTTTGAGGAAAATCCATCCTTATTTTGTTGTGGTTGATTTTTCTACCTGACATGCTGTGAAGACCCCTCTGTTCAAATTTGCTGCTGATGAATTGTGACAGAATCTTTGGGGGAAGGGAGAGGGGTAGTATTCAATGGTCTCACTACAAAACTTCGAGTATCTTATTAGCATTTAGGAAACAGTATCTGTCTGCAGCCCAAGCTCACAATCAGGAAAATATCCTTTGTGAGATGTCCCAATACTGTCATGATATATGTCTTAGGAAAAAAATATAATGAGATTATTAAGAAACAAATACTAATGATACTTCATAATTCAAAGAAATTATGTTGTGGTCTTTAGCTTTTCTTGTTATCACCATTAGGGTTTTTTTCATGTAAATTTGATGTGGTTGCATAAATGAAGAAGAAAAAGCAGCTGTAACATTTCTGTAAAGACTTACTAATAGGTGAAGAGGAGACTTATTAAAGACATTAAAAAAAAATTATTATTGAATTATTGAATTCTGAGCTCTGTTTCAATTATTATTATGTAGATAATCTATTTATTACAAAGTTTTTTAAAATTTTTTTTAGATCAAAACTAGTCAGCTGTACTATGCTGCTGTTTTGGTTTATATTTAGAATGCACCTGGGTTACTTAAGCTTTTAGTTGGAATTATTTTCTGGCTGAACATAGAGTTACAAAATAGTTTGACCCTGAAATATCATCTAGGTTCCACCGTTGGACAGGGATGCCTCCCGGTAGGCCAGGTTGCTGAAGACCCAGCCAAATTCACACAAAAAATCCTGTATGATTTACTTGGTTATTCTTAAAATTGATCACAGACTCTGTTTACATATGTCCTTAATATTATAGAACTACTTAATTAGTTGATTTTGCATACAGTTAACATGAATATTAATTTAACTAAAACAGTTCATTTGCTTATAGTGTTAGTGAGACAGAGAATATTAATTTGCTGGAAGAATAATGAGCTTTGTAAGTATTATGTAGAGACTTTAATAAAATGCTTTTAGTTTTGCCATAGTACTGTTCATTACGTAAGTCTTGCATATGTAAATCAGTGCCACTTACATATTTTCTCCTTTTCCTATCTTAATGTGTTAATGTAAAATTAGTAGTATTTTTCAGAAGAAAAAGACTTACTGGTTTGCTTAATGCAAAGTACAAAATGGTAGAAAAAGGAGATATCAGAATTCAGAATTTACTTGCTGGTTCTGCCTTATTTTCTCCATAATGTTAAATCTGATCTTCTGGAAATTTGAACACTTCTGTTTCCTTTCCTTTTTTAATCAGACCCACCAAGTTGTCATCACAGATGAGGGAACAAAGGTGGTCTTGTGCAGAAGGTCTTTGGCCATGTACTGTGTCGGATGTGTGGTCTCAGTGTCCTGTGTGGCAGGTTCATGTGTGTGTGCCTCCCTGGGGCTGCTGTTGGCAAGGGGACAGTCTGCACTCAAAGTGACAGCAGTGTCAGGGGGAGGTGGGGCACAGATATTAACACTGCAGTTTAGCATCTGTATAAGTAAATGGGTCCCTGCCTTGCTGTGCCCCCACCCCTTCTCTCTGGAAAAAAAAAAAAAAAGGCAAGAAGAAAATTTCTATGTAAAGGGAAATTTGCCATTTGCAGGAAACTTGGGTTTGAAATGACCATAATTATTTTTCTTTTATTTCTTAACTTGGCTCACTGAGCTTATCATTTAAAGTCTTTTCCCTTTCTATTTTTCATATGTGAATGCATACTATATATCTTCTTGTGCATCATAATTTGTTGAAGGTGTGTGAGGAGAACGGAGAATTAGTATTTTGCTCCTTTCTTCCATTTTATCCAAGTACGTTACTCTTGAAGGTGTTTCCTCTTACTGTTATTTCAGGTATCCTACTAGTAAATGTTTCTAAGCAGCCATTGTGGTCTGTTATAAAAAAGCTGCACTTATTAAAAAGTCCCTGAATATTTATATGCTATTCTGTAACTGCAATATTGGTTAAATAATGTATGTATTTACGAACTGAAATGTAGAAGAATCAGTCAAGGACTATTGGGTAAATAAGATATTTTGAATTTTTCATGAACTTTTAAACTAAAACAAGGTGAAACATATTGTAATGTTGAGTATTCAAATGGATCAATGGCTGGAGATTAATTTGAAGCTTTCTGTGCTTAATCCTAGTTAGTGCCTTGTAGCATGATCTAGCAACACTGTCTATGTTATGAAAATAACCAGAATCATCAGGCAGCCTCTAAGCAGTCAACAACAGCCTCTGTAGAATGTGAGCTGGACAGGCCTTTTGCCCTAAACCTCTGCACTCAGTGATGTAGGGTTGTCTGTGAGATTGTACTGTCAGCATAGAAATACAGCTGTGGAATGGGGGAAGCATATTTGCTCTGTGTTTTATACCAAGGGTGGAATAGTGTTCTGTGTGTGTCTGATTGAAGCAAAGATGTTTCCCCATCAACTCTTGTAGAGAATTTTGGAGTTCCCCTGAGGTGAGTGTTGAGGGTTAGTAGCATTATCTCATTTCCTGTGTTTCATGATTTTTTTACATTGTGGTGATCTCTACCTGGTAGTAGACACTTGATGATTTTGAAACTGAATAAGAGCTGGAGTTCTGCCCTGCCAGATTGTGGATACTCGTGGGTGGCTCTATGCTTCCCAGATAGCCTGTCTCCCAGCTCTGGGTATCTGAAGCACAAATTTATGATATTATGTACATTACCTGTCTTATGGGCATGACAGAACTGGACATGATGATGGGCTGCCCCTAGCTAAACTAAACAGGAGAAACCTGTCATTGGAGATGCACCTTCAGCCAGGGCAATCTCATACATCAATATCAGGTATTTTAAGAAAAAACCTGAAGTAGTTCAGGTAAAAAAAATTCTTTGTAGGAGTCAGGCTGGTCGGTTTAAGTGTCTCAAGTGAAAGACAGATCTTTCTGCTTTTTCCAGATATTTAAACTGACTGACCAGGCTACTTACCTGACTGAATTTGACCACTGGTTTTGTGGTTATTGCTGAAACATTTGGCTTTAGGCATGTGAGCTTCCAAAGTGATGCTTGAGTCACATTTGTTCTTTATGACATTTTGCTCATTTAGAAACAAAGACTGAGTTCTTTTAAAAGGAGGCACAAATGGGAAAATGAGATCATTAATTGTTGAAGCTGGTACTGTAACAAATTGACTAGAAATGTGGATTCAGAGAAATTGATGTACTTTATCCTTCTAAACTAAATGAATTCTCCATCTGCTTCAGCTTCTCAACTATAATGAGGACGTAGGGCTGACTCTGCTATTGGTTTCTCTGTCTTCCTGCACTATTTTGGAAAGTTTAAACATATCTTGCATAATTAAATACACTTTCAATAAATCAATCTCATAATAATTGTTGTTCAGGAGAGTTCATTATTCAGTTCAGTCTTTTAAATTACTCTTCTTCTTTAAAGGATTTTTCTGACGTAATGGCTTCTTCTAAATCCATTTGCCATGCTCTAGCTTGTAATTACTTTAGATTTGAAGAATAAAATGAATGGCTTTATTACTAATCAGTAGCAAATTTGTCTTACTGTTTTTAGAGTGGCCTTCACTCATGAAATAGTTTTAATGGTCTAGATAGCTAAGCACTTCATACCTCTCTTTCAACAGAGATTTAGTGAAAGCAATCAGATAATTTTGTGGGGTTTTTTTCTTCCATCTCTCTCCCATCAAACATTTGTCACAGTGACTGTGGTCATGTGTTTGCTGTTGTATTCTGTGAGCTGCTGGCCTTCTGAAAGCCTTGCTTTGCTGCCTGCTTTTAGATTGGAAGTTTTTCAGGCTGGGCTAGACTTTATTTTTGCCTTGTGCTGTGTGGAATCCATTGCATTCATTTAATGTTGTCTTTTACGGTGGTCGTTGGCCTGTAAGAACTTTGTCACTGTTCAAGCATGATGAAAACAGCACCTCTTTCTTATCCCCTTTCTATTGATGTGGGATTTCATGGTCCTTAGTGACAGTGCTTTTGTAGTCAAGAGTTGGAAGTCTGTGCCTTCCTATAGCAAAATGCCATCATGTTTTACAGCAGGTGAGACTGCACAGGTGATTGTCCTACGTTAATCTTCTCTATTTGACATCAGTTCTTTGTCCGTATTCTCTTGTAAGGTTGCTCAAATCCATCCTTAATTTTAAACTGTCAGTCAATGCAAACTAATATAATGCATTTTTAGCCTTGCTAAACTTCTTAAGATCTAGTGGATGTTACGCTAATATCTCATTTCCATAGACTACTTAGAAAATGAAAGTGGGTTAGTTGTAGAGTTATAGACATTCAGTCAACATCAGCTTTTAATTTCCTTAGGAATTCATTACTATAACAGCACTCTTGGTTTTGTTTCCTCTATCAGTTGTAATGTTTAACGATGGCTAAGAATTTTGAGTAATACTGAGGAGTTAGAAAAAACATCCAAAGAGGAATGAATACCATCATTAAAGTCTTAATTCCATTGCTCTCTGGGAGGTTATTAAAAGTGTAAGTTCAAAACTGGATGGAATTTATCCGGATGCAAGAACTTAATTAAAGGCTTCCACATATACCTTTTATCCTTAGTTCTATTGGCATTACATCTTCTTTGGTCTAGTTTCAGGAGTTGCAGTAGTTTTTCATTTCACATTTACAATTTTCAGTTCAGATTTTAGTATATATATGTTTATTTAAATACATTTTTAACTGTGGAAATGGTAAGCTTTTACTGATGGCGGTATGGTCACTTTCATTGCACATATAGCAAAAAATTTGCATAAAGGTCAACCCCTTCGTGGGACAAAAAATACCCCAGGGTTTATAGAATGGGGAGTACAGTTGTAGTAATAAGGATTATGCTGCTAATAAGTTCCCCTCAAGGCCCAGTGATGGTAATACCCCTATATTTTGTCTTTAAAGAAAACTGCTGAGAGGCAATAATTTTTTTTTGTATGTGTCCCATTTTCATTAATGCATGGTAATTGATGGAGTTGCAGTGACTTGTAACAGTAATGAGTTCTAAACATAAGAATGCACTCCTTTCTAATAAGTGAGCACTGCTGGGGTTTAAAAGCGTACTAAATCAGTTGCTTTAGTATGAATTTATTAGTTTTTTTCAGCATTAGCTTTAATAGTAGTTATTTACATAAGCGTACATCCCATTAACCGCCATCAGGGCTGGAAAACATGCTGAACTGTTCATATTTTCATATAATTATTGAACATAATGGTATCATTTGCATTTCTAAACAGTGATGTTTCTGTCAGGCTTGGAAATAGTGTCTTTACGCAGTCCCTATTTCACATCCACTTATTTGACATCGTTAAATTTTATGCTAATGTGCTTCCCTAGAATGTCATCAGTAGGACAGATGCTTGCACTTTAATATACAAATCAGTGATGCTTTTCCATCCCCCCTTCCCTGAACTGCAAAAGAAGTAAAAAAGCATATCTGCACTTTTTAGATATAGTTTGTTTCATTCTAAAGAACCTGTAAGAAATGAAACTTAGCTTTCACCCGTTAGTCACTTCCAAATGCTGTAATAACAGATACCTTTATTATGAACAGTGGGAGACTGTCCTCTGCCTGAAGGAGGAAGAGTCTTCTAAAATTCAAGGCAATTATGTTAAAATAAAAATTGTAGCCTTGACCTTGCCATCTGTGTATGGTATGGAGTCTCACAGAACAAGCTACCTGGTCAGGTGGTGGTCCATGGATTGGCTTACCTGGCAGCAGAGCATGGCTGTAAAGAAGGTTAAGGCAGGAAGCTCATATACATTTGCCTGTCTGCTAGGCTCTGTCAGCAGAAGTGCATTTTGACTTGTACATTGTCAGGTTTTTAGTCTTAAAATATTTTTTTCATTTTGCAGACAGGCAAATGTATATGAGCTCTTGCCAACTAAGTGTGGATGGTGGTTGTTGTATGAATAGTGCTGACTTTTTCTTTTTATGTATGTAAGAGCTTTGATGCTTCTACTGAAGTCAACACTAAAAGTAGACCATCAAAAACTTGAGCAACATTACCAATGATTGTAGGTCTGAATGTGGAAAATATGGAATAAAAATAAATAAATATAATCAGCAGCACCACCAAAACCACACTACTTTTCTTTCCTTTAAAGATTAAATTAGTATGTTGCATTTGGTTCTGTATGAATTTATCTCAAGATGACTTGCTTACTATTGCAAGCAGAGTGCTAAGGGTAGAGTAGGTGTGTGTGGCCTGCAGTATGCAGTCGTGGTCACAGGAAAAAGTAGCTATTGAGATACAGAGTGTGTTGCTTATGAGCTAGACATGACCCGTGTGAGTGGGCCTGGAAATCCAGTGGATCTCCAGCTCAGTTCTCTACTTTTCCTGACTTACCAGATGTGGATTAGGCAATTCTGTTGTTTTCTTTCCTACTCACCTGTTTAAAAACTTGTGGCACTGCTTGCCGGCCTTTGTGTGACATGGATGTTAAATGTAAATGTTGCTCGGTTATGGCATTTCATGGACACTCTGAAAATTTTAAATAAAACCAAAACTTTTACGGTCAAGGAAAAGACTGAGAGAAGTATATTACACAGGTTTGTCATTTTCATTGTTTTACCAAAAAAAAAAAAAGTTTAAGAATGCCTTTCTTAGTCATGTCTTAAAAGAAGGTTGGTAGGAGGCAGCCAAGTAGAAAAAGGTACTTGGAGTGAAATGAAAAGGCATATTTTATGCATAGAGGGCCACGTGAGCAAACTAGAGATATACTCTGATGGGTTCTGGGCTTATGGGGTCTTTAATTATAGATGATTAACAATTTGCTAGATGCTTTGCAGACAAGTATGGAGACAAAAATCCCTGCTGGGAAATGCTTGCAGTCTAAGACCTCATTCTGGTGGTGTTTGTAGAGGTATGTTTTAAGTCATGAGAAGTAGCAATATTAAAACAACAGCAAAAAATATTTGCTTTTGTTATGTCAGAGAGAGCCATAGGAGTTTTGAAGGATTTCTGTCAGAGTTTTGAGCTTGCAATAGGGCAGCCATTTTATAGCAAGCAATTTGGAGCCAGGTGCTTTTTGGTACACCTTTTACTCAGAATTAAATATGGACACACCAGTGTAGACTAGCAAACTGGTGAGATGTGCTTATTTCAGCTGTGAAGTATTGGGAAATTTAAAGAGTGCACCTCTGGCATGCAGAGCAGATTGTTGTACTGCAGAGAGTCTGAGCTGACCTCTTGTCAATGTCTCATTTAAATCCTGAAAAGAAGACTCTAGGTAATTGGCAAGTATCCTTATTTTAATATGTGGCCATAAAAAGGTAACATATGATGATTTTTAGCATCAGAAGATTAACATTTTACCTTTAAATAAAATATGATTAACTGGTATGGAATTAAAAGTAATAGAACTGAAATATTCAAACTATTACTCTGTGGTGTCAGATTATGCGTTGAGTGTGACAGTTTAAGTACTGAAGTGATTTAAAAAATGAGTCAGCTAAGGATGTATATCCCAAGTAGTGAGAATAAAATGGAATTAAACAATTGTGGCTGTCAAAACTTTCTCAAAATGTCCTGGCTGAATGAATCAGGAGACCAGTATGGTGTTGTTTACAGTGACTGAGTCTTGCCCAGGTGCCAGTGCAGATGCAGCAATGGAGTAGTGCATGCTGTAATGGCATCCTGATCTATAATTTTAAGGCACCAAGTCATGATTATACTTAAATTTGGTACCCCGACCAAGACTCTTCTTGGCTGCTGGGTTCATCTACCTTCAAGAAGGTTCAATTATGATTGATTTAGCAATGCTTCTTTTCTTTCAGTAGTTTGCAGGCAGCCAGGCTTTTTCTTATCCTTGTACAATTTCATTTCTGGTGGATTGGCACATGTTTTGATACATGAAACTACATGTTTTCCATCTGAATTTCTTGGTGTCACTGTTTGGAAATGTGAAAATGCCATTGTGAAGGTTTGTCATTTGACTTCTGCATATTTTAAGTCCTTGTTAGTTAAAATGCTTTTTTCCCGCACCTAGTAAACTCAGCTTGGAATTTGACAATAAAGTGGCATCTTACTGTCTTCTGAAGTTCTGTAAATGAATTTTTAGAGTGCAATTTGGGGATTTAGCAGTCTTCATGTAGAGGTTGTTTTTGGCATGTTTGTGCACATTAAGCTGTGACACTTTGAAACTGTGTAGGAAGAATCAAGGGGAGGACTGGAATATGGCTTATTCCAAAATGCAAAAATAAAAGAAGGGGTAAAGAAAATGTGCTATGGTCACAAAGATTGGCAGGTCTAATTTTGTTTACATCCAGAAAACAGGATACTGAAGTAAGTGTGTTGCTTTCAGGTAGTTCCTTCAGAGAGTAGAATTTTCATAGTTATGTAAAAATGCAAGCAAAGCATTTAACAGCCTTTATAATACATTAACTCTTCCAGTGTGGATTTCTTCACATTTTATTATCTTCAGGGAGAAGTTTTGGGTTTCTATAAATATTGCTGGACACATTGATGAAAGATCCTTTAATTTTAACGATGTTGCTCAACATCTCTTAATGGTGCAGAGCAGAGTAAGACTTGAGTGAGCAAGGTTTTAATGTCCAGCTGCCACTTCATGTAACTGGACAAGTCCTAGGAGGCCTTATTGCTCTGTTTCAGTGCAAATAACCATATTTAACTTGCCATTGCTCTTTGCTTTAACCTGCTAATAAATCTACTGCATAAATTTTTCCTATGTATAGAGGGAAATTTAAAACAAGGAATATGTTTCTAATTATCTGCAGAGAGAAGTGATGGGAGCAAATGAAATGAACTCACCTTCAGGACTGCATTTGATTATGGGAAGGATTGCCTGGTATTGTCTCTGGTAGTGAGGGGTTAGATTTGGTAACCCAGAAAGGCTCATTGTTTCCCCAGAAAGCCATCTGGGTATTTCCTGGGTCCATCTGCTCTGATGCACACACAACCTGTGATTCCTAGTTGATTTTAATTAAATGTTTATATTGAATTTCTCTTGTGTTGGCATGGTTCATGTTCCTATGTTGCACTTGTCTTTCTGGAACCAACCACCCGACAGTGCAAAGATTTTAACAACAATATAATTGCATTGTTCTGACTGGATGTTGAATGCATTGGAGATTCTCTTGGCTCATCTGCAGGGAACAGATGACTGTCAGGAACCTTCTGGCTCTTTCAAACAATCCTCTTAACATATTTCTGTTCCTAAAGCTGTAAATATCTGCCTTGGTTCATTTGTTACTTCTCTCCTCTGTGCTGTTTTTAAGGATCAGTGTTTTAGAAGAGCTTCTATTTTTTTTTTTTTTTTTATGACACCTCCGAATTTCCAGGCTAGACACAGTCACAGCTAGCTTAAACATGCTTGTTCTTGTGCCAGTGTTTTGCTTAAATAGATCTTCCTCTCTTTCATGTTTATGTAGAAGGGATTAGAGCAATAGACATTCCCTCTCTTAAAGGGAAAAGAGAGGACAAAGTGAGAGAAGTTTCACTTGTTGTATAAATGATAGGAAGTCTTAGCTTCTGGATTAGAACAGGCTAGAAATCTGAGTGAAATGGTACAAGGCTGGGAAGGATTCTATGACTGAAAGGTCAGAAAGCTTAGCAAAGTCAGAACAGCAGTGTGGACTAATTGGGATTTGTTTGCTTTTTCTTGTCTATAGAAGTTGTCTTGATGAAGTTTATCTTTGGAAAGCTGGGTAGAAAAATTTTTGATTGGTGTTCTAGAAAGTCCCCAAAGGTCAGATTAAATGTACATGTATGTTGCAATTAAAGGTTGGTCCAGTAAAGTAACGAAAATGACTGAGGAGACAAATCACAATGTCACTTTAGGTTTTGACTTCCCCCATGGCAAAGGTGTCTTCTCAAGTCTTCCCGTTAGGAGTTCTGTTCAGTCTTGCTTTATCATCAGCCAGAATACCCGCATCACTGTGGGTATTCTTTTGCTTGTTGCACAAGGACATTGAGCTGTTGTGAATGGTTTAAATTTTTGGAAAAAGGGCATCAAGTAGCTGGATTTGCATTAACTCAGTAGCTAGTGTCTCAGAACCGTGAATGATGCTGCCCGCGGTAAAGTCAGGGTTTACTTCCCAGCATTATGACTTTTACCTTTAAATACCAATAATAAAGTAATCAGAGGTTTGGGACTTAAATCAGCGACAGACTTACATTTTATTTGCTTTTCATGTTGTGAGTTTTCACTGTGCATGAGGAAATAAACATGGCTGAAATAATTCTGACAGAAATTACAGGACAACTGTTGATTAATTCAGAGTTGCTAAATGCTGTCCTTGGATGTTTATTTAGGCTCCATTTTGTCTTCATCTGTCCCTGTTTTGGATTATATAACACTTTTTACCATTGCCATATCTGTTGCTTTTCTAAAACAGATTTTGTCTCATATTTCATAGAAAAAATATGAAAGGAAATCTCTGCAATTAATATCTTACTGAATGAGTAATTATTTTCTGCTGGTCCTGGAAATTAAGTGAAGTGTGGGAAACTTATACTGCAGGAGGTTTGCACTGTGGTTTGTAGTTTTGACATAAAATTACTATGGGCATGCTGAATCAGTGGTATTTTGTCTCTTTTATATCTTTCGGCCTCAAGAGCAATCCAAAATGTGTTTGTGAGCTGTAATAAAGATTGGTTCTTTCCCCTCGCTCTCCCCTTTGTCCATACTCCATTGCTTAAGGTGTTCTTCTACTTCCTTTTTCTTTCAATGTCAGGAATTTTATTTTAATAGGACTTGTGAAATCTGGAGACTTATGGAAGATTACTAAATCTGCCAGAAGTTTATAACGCTCATGAAAAGTATATGAGATTATACATAAACTCCTTTTCACTCTTTGGATCTGCTTGCTAGATGATGTGAATCTTCATTCCCTAGGAAAGATACTTTCTGCTCAGTATATTCTCCAAATTTTCCTGGAAGATAATTAGTCTGTCTTTGAAGTGTGTTTTTTAATATGAATCTATTTTTCAATGCTGTGTATTTTGAAAGGGTGGTGTTGTGTATTTGCTCTAAGTTGATTCAGTTTGTGTTACTTCATGTCATATTTTGTATATTTTGGAATTTAACCTTTTTTTCATGTCTGCTTGTCATTGAAGATCATTTTTAGTCAGGAGCAGTATGGATGTAGGAGAAGGCAGGAAGTTTCAAGGGAAGGCACATAATGGTGTGAAGTACAAGGCTTTGTTTCTTTGGGTTGCTGAATTGAAGGACAACTATCTTGTGGACTCCAGTTACACTGTTACATCACATGAAGAGAACTAGAGATGATATCTTGGAGTTTCTACTCCATACATTCTGAAAATATCCTGCTTCTGGATATGTTCTCTCTGGGACTTTCTGATAACCTTCCTAAATAATAAATGTAAATGATGACCCACATGGTGCCCATGCAGTCTGAGCTGTAGTGAACTCCTTGGAGAGATGTGCTGAAGACCCATTTGCTCAACACTGCTTCTCAACCTCAGCAGTGTTTGCCTTGCTCACCTTGGTCCCAGTGGCATCTCTGATCTAATGCTTTAGGTCGGCCTGTAGCTGACGTGTTCAGAGAGCCCCTTGTGTGCCTGTAACACAGGCATGTACAGAAAGGAGTGCAGTAGTCAGTCACAACATAAATTGTGAATGCAGCTCGTGGAATCATTCTCTTCTGAGGAGACTCAGCTATAAATTTATATGTATGCACACAGTATTCTTTTTTCCCTTCTCATCTTCTGTTTTTTGTCAATTGTGTAGTAATGAATATACAAAGAATGTTGAAACTGAGTTAGTAGTACTAGTTTATTAGATATACTTCCCTCGAATTGGTTAAAGTTTTTTGTTCATGTTTGGGATTAGGGTTCTTTGATCTCAATTTTATCTCAAGCAGATTCAGTCTTCTAAAGTCAGCTGGGTAATGGACAATAGTTTTTCCATGCTTGTAAACTTTTATACCAGAACAATCATCATCAAAACACTTTTTTTTTTTTTGTTACAGACTATGGACATAATAGTTTCATGTTTACAAAGCCAATTTGAGAATCAAATGTAGTGTTAAGCCTAGTGCCAAGATAAGTCTCTGGTTACAGGAGAATAATTCACTGTAACATTTTCATATGTTAAGCTGCACTGAATGCACATTAATAAAACAGATACATAGAGGGTTGGTGTAGCACTGCAGGATGTTTGTCAGGTTGTTTTCATTGGCCTGACAGAACTCCAGTATGAAAGGTACAGAGTGTGGACAGATTCAGTAATGAACTTGCATACCAAATCATCTGTCAGAACCCTGGTCAACTGGGAACAGATGAGCTGACAGACGTAAGACTCCTAGTATAGACATGTGGTGCTTTGTCTTATTTAAAACTCAGTTGGCCCCTTGTTCTGTAAGTTTAATAGAGATCTAGCCTCCATTGCCACAATGCCAGTTTTGCTGCAGTTTGTCCTGCAGAATGTTGAATACTATATGCCTTGCTTGCTCTGTGAAAAGGATGCATTAGGAGTCTTGGAAAACACAGCAATGCTCAAAATAAATTTTGATTAAGATTCATTTACAAGAGGAGTCTCCCACAGTTTTTAGAGCATTGAACAGACAATAGTTTGGTGAAATAAACTATTATACGCAAAAATTACAACAGAATTTATAGTGGTTAGACAGCCTTGGTGCGATGCTAAGAAATTGTTGTCAATTGATTCTACCATTTTATTAGGATGGATCTTGTCTATAAAAGAAAACAACTTATAGCATCTTATATATTTTATTCTTTATTTTTCAGTTATTTCTTAGATTAGGAATAGAAATCTCCTCCATCAGCCTTTTGGCTTATATAGTAGTTGTTCTTAAATAGACATTGAAAATTGAGTTAAAGACAAGCAACAATTTTTTTTTCATGTAGAGCTGATTAGCATTTTAAATTTCTATTTTGCAGGCATTGTTAATACTTTGAGATGCAATTTTGTTTCACTAAAATGTATTTCAAACAAATTCAAAGATGCTGTGTTTTGGTTTTGTGTTCCTTCATGACGTGAAAGACTCAGTTGTGATCCTGCTGTTCTGATGATTGTGCTCTGACATAATGGAAGTGATTTATTTGTTTTTTGAAACTGTGTCAGTCTGTCATTGCTACATGCATGGTGTATCAATACTGAATCAGTAACACAATTAGACTTTCAGCTACTGTTGAAAAAAAATCTTTTTTTTAATAATGAGAACAAAATGTGACAATTTGTGATGAAACTTCGACAAGCAACCGAACATCTGATGCAAAATGAAAATATTGTGTTCTTTGAAAAAAAGGGAGGATTTTCTTAAATTTCAGCATGTTTATTTTCTTTTTCTGTTTGAAAAGTGATATTGGTGGAAGGTTGGTGTTGTTAGCAGCATATGTTAGAAAAAACAACAAAACTGAAAGAGAACTCTAGGCATCCTTTTCTTTTGCAGCAGAGGATGGATCACTATCTGTCTTTCTCTCTGACTGCTAGTTCTTTGTACAGATAGTCTGAATTTAAGTTTAGATTTTCATTCTGATTTGGAAGCTTTGCTGTAAGCCTTTGTCTAGAAATTTGAATTGTTTCTCACTGAGCAAATTAAGCTCTGCAGTGTCCACTGCTGATAAGCTTTTCAAGCTGTCACAGGTTCCATCTGTCCTCAGTTGTACCTGTGAAATGCACTGCAGTTTGGGTACCATCCCACAGATTTGTGGTAGGGGTCTCAGTAATGGTGAAGTTGGGCAGATTTCAAAGGGCCATGAGTATATTGTGGGGAAGGTGATGCGTAGGTTCTTTGATCAGCATTAACTACAATGCCAGTAAACCTTTAACTTAGCTGCCATTAATTCAGCCCGACTGAAATAGCATTTAGAGTTAATGAAACTAGTTTTAACAGGATCTGCGATGCTTTCTGTGTGTGAATGTGTGACATTTTACAAGTGCATTGCAAAGACTAAATTGATTCTTAGAAGAATACATTTCTTTAGTCCAGACAAGACCTAATAGATCTTTTTCCTAGATAGCAGACTTAACTTTTTCCTAATTTTCTCTCTTGATTAAAATCCTCAATGAAGGGAGATTTCTACTAAATGTCTGCTCAAAACAAGCTTAGAGAAAATGGAATGTCAGCCTTAAAAATGTCACTTTAATAAGGTTTGACAGGATAAGGTCCTAGAAATCTCCTAATGGTATATATGCAAGTATGGAGTATGTATGCTTGCTGTATTTGGAATCAGTATGTGCAGGAATGTATATTCCAAAAATATTGATGATGCTGTGCTGTGGAGACTGCTAGGAATGAGGAACACTGGCAAAGAAAAAGGACTGGCAAACCCAAGATACAGAGCTGGATGAAAGGGAAAAGAATATTTAATACAGACCGTAAAAAAGAGGTATCAAGCTGTTGGGACAAAGAGGTAGATCCCCTACAAATGGGAGAAAACAGTTCTCATAAAAAAACCCTGCCTATTAATACTTAGCTTGCATAGGGGAAATTGTACAATTCTAAGGGATATTTATGCTTTTAGGTGTGAAAATGGGAACAGTGTCCTTTGTGTCTCTGTGTATGTGCATAAGCACTTGTATTATTCTAACATTTTTTTCATAGTGCTGACTATGTTTTTAACAGAGAATATACTCTAGTTTTGGTAAGTTAATTTTTGTCTATCTATAAAATTCTGCTGACTTCTCTTTTGTGTCTAAATACTTGACTGATTATTGAATTCCATGCATTTTTGCATACTTCAGAAGTCTTATTTAACAATTAGTGTCTGGAAAATCAGGGAAAGGCACATGTCATGCATGTGCCACATATTTAAATCACACTTTAAAAAAGCCATCTGCTCAGCACTTCATTTTTAGGGCATTTTCTGCTCTGCAGAGGAGTGTATCATTAATAAGAGTTCAAAACTAACTTGGGTACCTATTAGGCATAGTTTAATTTTATTGTATGTGTTTGTGTGTGCGTATTACCAGATGCCTACATTTCCAAACAAGTGACAATTTAACCTAAATTTCTGAGGGTGTCATCTTGCAGCTAGTAAGCTAGCTTATAGAGTCTGGACAAAGACAATAGAGCCTCACATTGGGCAGCACCCACTCATAAAACTCAAAATTCTTATTTGTGATTGTATTTCTGCTCGTATATAATTTGAAATTGGGTAACAATTCTTTGGGATAAGCTATAACCATTTATGTGTTTTAATAATACAAGGTTTTTCAATATTGTCCAATAGTTGTTGAATTTATTTTTTATCTTCTTGGTTCAGAGCAGGGGCATTACAGTTATACTTTGTTTATCTGAAACTGCTATCTAAAACAGTATTATGGCAACCAATTATCCTGTGTTTAATGTTGGTGGGCAAATTCCCCAGACTGTCTAAGCATGTTTAATATCCCCTTGCAGTGTTTGGACAATGGACTGATGTTATTAGAAACTATGAATCAAAGTTAAATTGAGGGTATGAATCATGTTTAAACTGCAGAACAAAATCGTGATGATGTGAAAGTGCAAGTAAGTAAAGGAAACCATAGGAAAAAATAATTGCAGCTTCTTGCTTAAAGTAGGTGCAGACTGGTTAAATCCTTCCTGATGGATGTGGAGGTTGCACAGATGATGCCTGCCCTGTGCTGCATTTGGGCTGTGTTGATGTGACTCTGTTCTGAAAGCACCTGTTCTGCAGCCTGGCTGTTGGCTGAGCCAGTGTGGGGGGTCCTCTGTTCCTCCGTCACGTCTGAAAAAGGGATGGAGATACTGCTGATGGTCAAGGTGTTCCCATCTGCAGCTGACCTGCCTGATGCAGTCTGTGCTGTGGTCCCATCTGCTAGCTTGTGGTGCTGCCATTCCTACCAGGAGACCCGTGAGGATGATACAGAGAGGATGTAGGGGCTTGTAGGAGAAGCAGACACTACTGTTTTTTAGATCAAGAGGCAAAAAGAATTGAGTAAAATTAAATTTCTTTCATTTTACTAAGACTTCTGTGAATTTGATAAGTGAAGCTTGGGTTAGAAGAAGAGAAATAATTATTCCTCAATCTTAGAAATTTCTGTGTTTGCTTTCTTCCAGGGTAGTGTAGGTGATTTGGAAGCATTTCTGTATGAGGTCAAAGTTTACTTTTTCTGAAAATGGCTTTTGTGTTTTCTGCAAGTGCGCAACATTTTTGTTTTCTGTTAGCTACTAGTAAGTTATGTCTTTGTTGCTGCTCCTATTAGACTGAGTATTTTTAGTGTCCCACTATCCTGTTTGAGGAACAAGAATGATAAGAGTTGGTTTGAGCTTATTTAATGTGAAAACACGTGCATATTTGATTATGCACAGGTATGTGTTCAAATACTTAGCTAGCAGTCCCAGAGCAGCAGGATATATGCATTTATTTATCTTCTTGTATAGATCTATGTCTGCATCCAGATATGGATGCCCAAAGTAGATGCTTAGTGGTGTAATGAGTTCCTTTCTGAACAGCACAGACCCGGTCCAAACTTAACAATTTGTTGTATCTGACTGCCACTAAACAGTGTGGGAAGTGTTCAACACAAAAGCATGGAAGTCTATCTGGTAAGGTATTAAATCCATGAAGTACAAGGAAGAGCAATAAGAAATTTAAAATAAGGATGTTAAGTGCAACTCAAAGCCACATGTCTCTTAAAACAGCAAAGCATCCCACAATCTGTGTGTCAGTGGATTTTTTGTGATTTTCGGTTGAACTCTTGATGCATGTGTGCTGATCTCCATGCAGAATCCTTTCAGTATCCATGCTGTTATCACTACATTGATTTTAAAATGTTAGCTCTTGACAGCACTGAGCAACTGCATGGTAAACAAGCCTTTTTACTTATCCTTACCTTAGACTTTATGTGCAAACCTTAATACCTTATTCATATAAGGTCTGACCTTTCCTACAGTTGCAAACAAACCTCCAAATAAACTTTGAATTATTAAACTACCCTTTATGTGAATGTAATGCAGTTCTCATGCTCTTTTATATTTCTCTAGCTTCCATGCTTGTATTACAAAAGTGCATTCAAATGGCAGATCTGTCCTTCATAAGCAAAATAGATTTATCTTCTCCTAGTTAGGCAAAAAATTCAGTCTAAAGGTTTGTTTGGCCAGAACTGAGATCCTATAATAAACATTATAGGCATAGAAGAGACTTCTATTCACTTGTTAATAGATGTGTAGGGATCTGTTTCAAGTCCTATTACAGGACTATCATAATAAACATTGAAAATTAATGTTATTAATTTAGAAGACAATCTGTGACAGAGGTTCATGTTCTAGTAAGTATGTTGTTTTTATTTAATTGTGTGCACGTGTGAACAAAATATTGTTGGGTTGCAGTGGTGTATGTATTTTTATTTCCATTAGCAATTCATGATGGGAAGGTGAAACCAGCAGTCATCGTCTGAGGAGCTTTTATGCCAAATACAACTTTTTCTTCTTTTAAAGTTGCCCTTTCTCTGGTTGTCAGCCTCATAAATTCTCAGTCTTGAATTTGTGTGGATCACAAATGGAATTCTGGGGTTTGTGATGGGAGGGGTAGAGATCAGTAAATGGGAGTGGATGTATAAGGACAGACACAAGTTCTGTCTTTAAAAGTAAACTTGCTTGAGTTTTCAGTTGGAGAAAAAGAAGAGCCACATTTCAAATTGGCATTTCAGGTTTCCTTTAAATGCCAGTCTGTAGCATATTTGTAGCTGTTCCTGTTAAATAGTGCAAAAGTTTAGTTTGTATGGTTTTTGGTGGTATTTGAAAGATTTCTGTGCCCTCTGGAAGAGTGCTGCATTCAGTTATGGCTATGGCACATGCACAGAAATGGAGATGGTTTTGATTTATACTGCTTCATTGCATGGATCTCCTTGTTTAAGTCAAGGTTCCCAGTTTAAGGAGCCAGCCAATCTTCTGAATATAAAGGCAGACAGGACAGGGGAGGAATTATGGCTTATGTTTCCCAGGTTGCCATGACTTCTATTAGTGGTGCTAGGAGTTAAATTTTCTTTTAAGAGAACATGTGACAGTTTGAGATAGGATACATGAAGTACAGGTATGTTAGTTACAGCTAATGAGAGATGTGTGAAGGAGCATGAGTAGTTGCTTGTTTACTGTAATATGCAGCAACATGAGCCAAAATACTCCAAGTGTGGGGGAGTTATTAGTGAAACCAGTCTAGGAATTTTACTGTAGGTTTTAGTGAAGTTTTTGCATATGAGGTTTTAATAAGTTCATTGTGGATTTTTGAAGTGTTGTCTTTTCCAGTTATACATGGTTTTATTTTACTGATTTTAGTAAATTGTGTTTTAAGTCATACAGAATACGTGGTGTGGCTGGAGTAATGTTTGTACTGAGATCTGATTTTTGCATGCCTTGCTGCTTTGTTACTGTCTTCTTGTGAACTGTAATGATGAATTAAAATGTTTGCATTTATTTTGCCTTAGATTTTGATATATTTCAGTGAAGTTGACAACCCTTACGTTATTGTCATAGGAGCCACAGAGAAGGTATTCAGTGTCCTGAAAGAGACCACTTTAGTGCATCTCACAGAAATGCTTGAGAATATAGAAGAATTTCTATTCTAAAACTATAATTCTAGGCTTGTCATTATTGCTTTTCTAGGCAATAATTCTAGGCTTGTCATCCTAGAAAGGCACCTTCACACATCTTTAATTTCTGTAACTAGTTTTAATAATTTCCATGGGACCATCCTGAAAATAGACCTTTTCTCAGCTATGCCCTGGTTATGCAGGTCAAACGGGTTTATTTTTTGCTATCACTTTATTTTTGTGATCTGGATAATCATGCATAAACATGAAATTATGGATATTAAGCTGTACCTAGTATTTTATATTCTTTCCCATGCAACTTTTTCCTTTGTCAAAGGACAAACCATAAAAACAGCCTGATGAATACTTTACTTTCTGGACATAGCAGTATGCAATCTACCTTGAGAGTACACAAACTCTGTCGATTCTAAGAATTGTTCAGCTTGTAACAGCATTGTGTTGAATTCTGCATGAACTGTGTCTTTTGAATAGCAAAATTACATTTACATTTTCAAGGAAAAGGGATAGTGTTGTTGAGGACATGGGAAATTTCAGATGATTTTTGTACTTTATAATCAATTCTAAAAATAGCCTGAAACTTGGATTTGTATGCACTGTAGCCTTTTTCTTTCAGTGTTTATAAAATTAGAAAGGTGATGTGGTGGTATATGTCTCTCTATATAAATGTTTCAGGTTTTATGAGAACATGCAGGGTTACTGAATTGAAATAATGTAGCTGGGACTTAATGGAATGGTCATCTTCTTTTCCAATATAATTAGGAAATGCAATAACTTCCATTTTTTGTGTGAAAATACAAAATGTGTTTATGGAGCCAATGGGTGTATATCTGTACCACACTTTATATTTACTCAAACCTTTTGAATCTTCTTCTAGTTTCTTTCCTGTAACTAATTTACATAATGCTGCTGCTCACTTAAAATCAGCTTGTTTTAAGGATTGATATAATGTATTGTGCTAGTCTAGGTCCTTTCGTTATGGGAGATCAGTGGTGTGCAAATGCTCTTAATTCTGTCCTCATTCTGTGAGTTAAAATATATTGCTGCCATCTCATCATCATAAAAACGAAGAAAATGAAGTAGAAGTGTGAGAATGTGTTCAACATATTAAAGGAAGGTTGTAATAGGACTATGTTTAAAATTCAGATGTCTTTTTTCTGCTGCTTGTGTTTTCCTTTGATTTTTTTTGGTCTTAATTTCTAAGTTTGTACAGTAAAACTCTGGGAGAAAACTTTTGCTTTCTCTGAAGGCAGAAGGATTAGGACTTTGTTAAAAAACACGTGAAGATGAGATCTACTGCCAATTAGGACAGCCTGCAGTAGTCTGCAAAAACACCCTTTTGCTTACAGAGGAAGGAACTTCAGATTCCCCATCCAACACTGGTTTTGAAGTCCCTTTCCTTAAGATTTGGTATTAAACCTGATTATGTCAAACTGTCATTTTGTTACCTGCAAGAACCTATCTGACAATGAGTCTTGCAAGTTACTGCTCCCTTTGTCTTCCTATATTTTTTCATTTCAGACTCAGTCTTAATCTCCTTCTGGAACATTTAGGCATTTTCCATTTGTCTACACACGGACATTAATTCCTTAGACAGCTTTAGGGTTTCTACAAAATCAAGTGGTGTAAATTGAAACAGTGCCTTTTGCCATTTCCATGTTAAGTATCTGTTTGGATGTGTGGCTGCTGATGTTTTATCTTGTTCTTGAACAACTTTATATTGCAAACTTAATTTATTGTCTAGTGGAAATATAGTGAGTGCAATATAGTATCTATCACCTTTGGCAACCTGGTCCTTGAGTAGGTAGAGGGATTTACATCAGAGAAAATATCTTAATGGTTGTATGTTGAAACTTTCCTTTTCCAGGAGGAGTAATTTTAAAACACAGAGGAACCTGACTGATGGCTTTTCTGGCTTCTGTCTAGGGATCCTTGATAACTTTCCTTAAGTTACTGCAGAGTGTCCAAGAGCAGCCCTTCCTTTTGTTTTAATAATTGCATTTTTGTTCCCTCTATTAAGAGGGTTTTTTTTGTTGATTGGTGCCTGTCTGTATAAGGAATGTATGTATGTATGCATTCAGACTATGTCAAAAGACTTTTCTGGAACAATACACCCATCTTCAAACTATTTGGAGTATGCTTTTGTAACTTTTCTTTGTATATACAGTTTTTGTATCCTTGCAATGATTAGGAAATATTGCTTCATTCCCTCCTGCTCAGGGAAGGAAAGAAAAGCCTTGTATGCCTGTGGAGAGGTTTGTGACCCAGCCTGCATGGTTAGTGGGAGGTGGACAGATTTCTGTTCTAGCTGTAATTATGTACTGGTAGAATTGATCAAGTGCATAATGCTGGGGCACTTTTCCTTACTTACCTCTCATGGGGGAGCTGCTGTTGGCAGACAGACATCCAGCCTGGTGAGATCCAGGCCTAACAGAAGACCTAAATTTTAGGGATCTAATGGAACACTTCTAAAATGCAGAAGCCTCAGTTTAGCAGATGGAGAAATGTAGTGGTTTTGGGTACAGTGAAAAATATGGGAAAAGTGAATTCTCTTTTAAAATTTAATTCAAATTATCAGCAGGATTTCTTTATTATATCAAAACTTTAGAATGATTAAGTTGGTGTGCCCCTCACATGGGCAGGCAGACAGTTGTGGATAAAAAGGGATATGAATGAAATAGTCCTCTTTCCTTGACATTGGGGGATGGCCTTCTGCTGGCTAAAAACTGCTTGTGTAGAGAATGCAAATGAATTCCTCTTTGTTTTTGCTTAAACCCACGAGGATGAAATTTCTGGCACAGAATTGGAGCTTTTTAAGGACATTTTTGAGTTCAAATGAAAATATGCCTGAATTCTCTTATTAGCAGCACATTTGTGCTAATGCAGGGGACAATGGCATCCAACAGACTCCTTTCAAGTAATGGCAACCCTCTGGTTTTTAATGCCTAAGCTGTATCTTCCTACTTAAGACTTCGAAGTTGCTAAAATTACAACCAGTCTTGTTTTGAAAAGGAATATGCAGCTGAATATGCAAAGAGTGGAAAGGATGAGGATGAAAGATTGTTTTCTGAGCAGTGAGAGATGATGGAGAGTGAACAGCTACTGTGCTCTAAGCCTTTCTGTGTAGGTTATTCTTACAGAATTGGTAAAGCATCAATTCAAAGTGGTGAGGGATTACCTGGGGGGTAAAATGCTTCTGTTGCCCTGATTAAAAATAGTTATTTTGCCAAAATTATCATCTACTCTGATTGCACAAGAATGCTGTATTCTATGCTAGAGGCAGCATGTTCTTTTCAAATGAGCTGTTTTTCTCCTCTCTTGATTTTGTCTAAATTAGCCAGTTATGCTTAAATATTAGTTATGAGGTTAATACAGGGTGATTAAGCTCTCTGGTGGTAAATGTTGAGAATAAACACTGAATGGTATCTTAACCCTCTTCAAAAAGACATTCCATACTTTACTTCATTACCTTCTCTTAGCAGATGATTATGCAGAAAATAAGTGAAGGTATGATATTTAAAACTTGTTCCTTCTGTAATTTTCAGACAGCTCTTTACCAGAAAGTGATCTTTATGATCCTTTGTCTAATTATTAAAGATGAAGGTCATAGTTCAACACCTTGTAGTAAGGTCCAGACTGCTGTTCTTTAATTTGCATCCATGCTTACTTTGAGCCAAATCTCAGTTAAAGCTTAATTGCCCATATTGTGTGTCTTGATCTCTGAAGGTGGCAGATTCTTTTCTGAATGAACAGCATCAACAGTATTGCGTTGTATAACGATATCTCTTAGAAAATCAAAAAGGAAAATTCTGCTGTTCATTCCACCCTGAGGCTGGGACCTTTCTGTACTTTCCTCAGAGATACTATCTTCAAACAGGGTTCAGCTTAGTATTGTGGTAATCCCCACAAAGATGTGCAAGACTTTTTTTCATGGATGTCTTGTCAGACACACTTAGTTAAGATTGCCCATGTTTTTCTACATCAGATAATAAACATTAACCCCATGAGGCATTACCCTTATGAAACAGATATGCTCTTTTGGGAACCAAGACAGTAGAAGTAGATAAGCATATGGTAGTATTAAATTTGGCAAAAAAAATGGAGTAATACAGTTGTGAAAAAGAATCCAAGTATATGTGTACTATATTTGAATAGTATGGTGTAAAGTGTTAAACATTTCATGTTTGTAAATTCTAAGTCCTTCAATGTTATTGAACATACTGCAAGTGAAATCTGTGGACAGAAAGGTGGCAAAATACCCCAAACTGGTTAATGATATTTATGATAGCTCCTACAAGTCAGAGATTGAATTTCCTTTCATATCTCTGGTGTTTGTGAATGTCCCACTCTTAAGGGGAAGGGAGCACCCAAGATTTGTAGATGTTCATGGTTGAGAGGAACAACAGGAGTCAGAGGGTCTGCAAACAATCACAAAATTATATTAATAAATTACACACATGGCATGAAAAGTGGTATGTCAGTCCTTGGCCTGCTAAAAGCACATGGCAGTGTTTAGGATAAAGGGGTAAGGTGAAATGGAAGAGAGAGGGAGAAAGATATGAATTAAAGATGGGGAGGAAGAACGAGAGAGAGATCACTAGAGATCCTGGCTCCATCACTGATGCAGCTGATACGGTGTGCAGGGTCCTGGGGTGCACACAGGGTCCTGGGGCTTTTTGGGGGTACCTTTTTGTAGATGAGTTTTCTTGCACTGGAGTCAAATTTCTAATGTAATTTTGCAGTTGTGTGCAGTCAGTTCTTCCAGACTTGTCTGGAAATGAGTTGGAGGCTTCAGGGTATTTGATTGTCTCTATATCCCCCTACAGCCCATGCCTGCTTCTTGACCTCTTTCCTTCACTTGTTGTGCTGATCTCCAGGAGCCAGGACAAGCATGTTTGTTGCAGACATGTGCTGC
Source organism: Taeniopygia guttata (assembly GCF_048771995.1). Classification (NCBI taxonomy): domain Eukaryota; kingdom Metazoa; phylum Chordata; class Aves; order Passeriformes; family Estrildidae; genus Taeniopygia; species Taeniopygia guttata. The sequence goes on along the minus strand of NC_133063.1, from coordinate 45,358,315 downwards.
CCTATGCCTCCTTCTCCAGCCATATCCTGTTTTTTTCTCATGGTGTGTTAATACCAGCTATCCTTGGTTATTACCAGCAATTCTTGTCTGTTATTACCAACAATCCTTGGTTGTCTCCCTGGCCATCTGGTTATTGATGTTTGAGACATACACATTAGCTCATTTACCTTCTGAGGTACTAGAGAGTTGCCTATCTTCATGGATTAGTTAAGTGTTGCTGAACTTGGGTGAACTTTGTATTTTAGGAGTAATTTGAAGTAGGATGTCTGTGCTTTCAAAGAAACAAACAAAAAACCAACAAAGGGGTGGGATTAACAGAATGCATGTAAATACTCAGTTGAATGGAGCACGGGTTGTAGGGAAGTGGGACTGTAATATGTGAGACTCATTAGTCATGGTTATTGACTGTGAACATAGATGAAATATGAGGCAAGACCATTTACAGGGGCCTGTAGTGACAGACCAAGGGGGAATGGCTTCAGACTGAAAGTATAGGTTTTATAGATTATATATTGAATTCTTTACTTTGAAGTTGGCCAGGCATTGCCACAGGCTGCTCAGGGAAGCTGTGGATACCCCATGCTTGGAAGTGTTTAAAGCCAGGTTTGATGTGGCTCTGAGCAATCTGATTAAGTGAAAGGGGTCCCTGCCCATGGTAGGGGGCTGGAATTAGGTAATCTTTGGGGTCCTCTTCTAACCCAGACCATTCTATGAGTCTGTGACTGACCTGAATACGTGCAGTGTGTTACTTCTGGAAAAGGGCAGGTTTTGGGGGCATTGAATAAAGCACTACCTTCTGTGGGAAACATCTGGGAAAAGCTCTTCATTTTTCTATCCCCAAAGTTCACATTTGTAGTGAAAAAAGAGATGAAATAAAAGACAGAGGAAAAGGGGAGAAAGGAGATGGACTCACAAAAACAATAGAATTAGTAGGCGTTTTTATCCTGTCAGGATAGCAATTACAGCTCTGTGGGCTGTTGTTGGTTTGCAATTTACTGTATGCATTCAGGGAGAAGAGAAATTCTGATCTTTATAATTTAGAATCACGATGGTGATTAGCCACAGAAGAAATCAATGCTTCATGTTCAGATTGAGTTTACCAACTTGATTATTACACCCCCTACTTGAGAATTATTTTGAAAGCCGATTAGAATGTTCTACTGGAGCACTGCTTGCTGCTTATTGCAGCCGTATGAGCCATGCTGAACATGGCACACTGGATATGTCTGGTCTACTCCCCTGTTTCAGCCAAAACTTATCTCAGAGTGCTGGTGTTTTAATTTTGCAGCCTCAGTTTGGTTGAAATGTGACTTCTTTGGAGCTGTATTTATGTTTTTTGTATTAGGCATGTGCATTTACAGTGTTTTTACTAGGCGACTTGCCATCCAAATATCTTGCAAATCAAGATAATTAAAAATGGAAACTTAATAGGTGAGATGGTAAGCGCTAGTGATGAAGGCAATCTGCTGTTAATGCCTATGCAGAACATCTTTGAAAACATCTATGCAGAACATCTTTGAAAAAATCTTTGAAGTACAGAGAACAATGGGAGTAAAGGCTGAAAACATTGTGGGTAGCAAGGTAGAGAAGTAAAGCATTGAAGTGATAGGAAGAGGTGGAGAAGCCAAGAAATGACACCTGAGACACAGACGTAATCAAGATTGAGCATTAGATCAAACTAAAATAATGAATTCCTATAGCTGACTGAATTCAGGATACATTTGGGGAATCTCATTCAGAGAAAATACAAACTCCAGCAGTTGTTTTATGATCATGATGAGGAAGGAAATAAGGTGCAAAGATTGTATTAAAGTGTGAATTATTTGGAGCAGGTACAATCTTTCTGTTCTGCATCTGAATTTCTAAGGTGGTAGATACTTAGCCAGAGGTGATACAGGGAGTGGACAGTGATAAAAGTTTACCTGCATCTGACTTTCTAGTAAAGATGTGGATAGGAAGGTAGAAATCTGAGTGTAGAGATTAAAAAAAAAAGGGGTGGTGAAAATAGTAGCAATCAAACTGGAAGAGCCTATGGAGTAAAATGCTCAGTAACAAGATGATAGTGGTATGAGGTTCCCAAGAGTTACAGAAATGGGAGAACAATTGCATATCTTGTGGTTCCAATTAAAAATTTACAAATTGAAGAGGACATTACAGATTTAAAACAACAGAAAACACAGCAAGCTGAATGTTTTATGGAGACCTGCTGTAGGAAAAGTGATTTGATTTTGATTGTCCTCCTGACTTGTGACATTTTTGGAAATAAAGAGGCACCAGAATGAAGATGCAGGGACTGTTTGCTGTATTTAAGGGTGCAGCAAGTTCATAAGGAGAAAGTGTTCTGTTTGACTTTCAGTGACCAAGGTCAGCCTATTGTTAGAGAATTATGAGAAGAAATATCAAAATCAGCTTAATTATATTTTCTAGTCAGAAGAAAAAGAAATCAGAATTAGAAAGGCCTGAGCTGTGCAAGTATGACTATCCATAGCTGCAATATTGAATCTGTGTGTTCTTTGTGAAGTCTTTCCCCATACAATTAAAGAAAGAAGCCTGACATAAGTAATCTTAGTTATATTTTTTAAGTGGGTGCTAAATCACATTTTCAGTATTTTTAAAAACTTATTTATTTATTTAATTGCAAGTGCTTCAGGCTTGCCAGGCCCATTCACTTAAAATTGTAATCTAAAATAGATGAAACTTAAAAAGTGATAGTTGCTTGGAGCCAAGCTTCAAAGAGCATTTCGTGGCTTCAAAGCTTTGTTATTCCCAATATATGTGCCTGTAGAATTGACTGCTTCAATGTTTTTTTCTAATTTGATACTTCAGCTATGGCATAGTTCTTACTACTTCTTTGGACTCCTGTTCTGAAGTGTTACTCCCTGATGGCCAAAAGGATTTTTAAGCAAGTAGCATACCTTTGTATTGTATTTGACATGAAAAGGTGCTGTGCAAAAAGTGGGAAGTAAGAGCTATGCATCATCTGGAGAATAAGCCTGGGATGCTACTTTGCTGTCTTCTAAAAAATTCCTTGTTTCATATCAAGTCTGTAGTACATTTTCCTAAAACATTCATCTGCTGTGGGTTTTGTAGACTTTTGTTTCTCAATCCCATGAGCAGGAAGCGGTGTGGATGGTGTGAATCTGTGAGGGTTGCACACCTGGGTTCTGGATTCAAGAGGAATGGTCCAGCTTTTCAGAAATGCCTTTGCTTGGTGTGTTGAGGGGGTCCTCCCTGGTGCAGGGGAAGATGTGGTGAGGAGCAAGAGCATTATTCAGGTTAGGAGCATTAGAGCATGTGGTGGGAAAAGACATTGATGTGGCTGGTTAAATGCCTTTGAGAGGCTGTGAAATGAAGAAGAAGGTAATGAATGTCCAGGCGAGTGTGATGTGTTAAATAATACTTCTCAGCTGAACCTGCTCTTAAGGTAAGAGCCTCCCAAGGTGGAGCTGGGCTGTAGGGGTTAGTGGGTGAGAGAAAGGCACTGTATAACATTTTAGGTAGTTTGAGAGTTGCTGTTCTTACATTTTCAGATAAAAGGCTGGGATCTTGCTCCTGACCTCTCTTCAGTCTGACTTTGAAGTGGTGTTCTGACATGCACAGCTCTCTCTTGTCACTGTACAATTCTTATGGTCTCTCTGTCCTGTTCCCAAAGAAGTAGCTATTTCCCTTGATTATTTTACTCAAAAGAATTAGTTAGGATGTGATGGGGTTTTTTCTCTTGATTTAGATAGTTGTCTCATCCTGCTAAATGCCATGTGGCTCTGTCAGTAAGACTTGTGCGTTTGTTGATGTTCTGTTTAAAAAGCTAGAAGTTACAGGTAAATTCCATGTTATGTATTTGGGTAAGTTTCCCTTTGTCTGGAAGAATGGCCTGTGACTTTGAGGCATTTTTGTTAATTTATCTTGAAGCACCCTTTAGTGGATTTAGTTTGAATTAATTTTAAAGTTGCTCTTTATCTACTCACTAAAAATCAAATGCGCTATATTTAATTCCATTGAATATATCTTGGTTTGAGTTTTTTTTTTCCCCTTGTTCCCCTTGGGAACAGTTTATTTAAAGTCTTCTGGTGAATCTGGTTGGAAGGATTGCAGAAAGCCATAAAGACAAAGGGGACAGGAAGCGGAGAGCGGCTTTTCTGTTTCCAGAGTGGTGATCCAGGAGTTGGTAGCTGTGCAAGGAGACAGTGGAGGTGACACTTCCGAGTTGTGTTGGTCGGAGCCGTGGCTGTGTCGGCGCTCCGTGTGGCCACCAGGTGGCAGCGTTGGACAGCGAGTGTTCTGTCCAGGTATGGAGACTCAAATGATGGCTTTGGGCTTGCTTTTGTTCTCCTTCTTCCCCTCTTTCTTTTTATTTCTTCATTATCCTCTGCAGACAGGAGCTCCAAATTTGAAAAAAGCTACAGGTTTCATCTGTCTCTTGCAGCCTTAATTTGTGAAAGGGTCTGTTTTTCGGCATGGTGCAACGTGCTAAGAAATCGTTCAGAGGAGTGAGAACAAAATTTCTTTGTATGAGGGTGCAGAGTGAGAAGAGACATTGCTTGGCTTGGCTCAAGAAGGTTCTTTCTTATCCCAAACCACATATATCTGTCCTTCCTCTACCTACTTACAGTACAAAATGTCATATGGAAAAAAAAAAATAGTTATAACGTAGCGGCAAAACTGTTGCCTGGAGAGTGTGCCTGCTGAGAGCCAGGCGCAATTTGGAAACAGTAATAAGTTTCCCTTGATAGGATTATTTTCAGTCTGCTTTTCAGGGAGAGAGAGGATGGAGAAGTGTTTGTTCCTAATGGGAATGCCCTTGAAAGAACAAGTAGACGCAATCAAGGGAAAAATATACATATTCTGCAGTTAAGATTGTAGTTCTTGTACAGACTAGAACAGATTCTAGTTAAATTAGAAAGGAGGTGGATTATGTGCCTGAGTTCAGTGCAGCAGTACCAGCCCTGCAGCAAATGTCATCATCTCAGCTGTGATGAGTGGTGTGTGCTCTTTGTGTCATGAGATTATTTTGGGGTTCTTAGTCAATGACTTCATTTAGGTAGCAGGAAATACAAGACACTTGTACTAAACTCATATTGTCTTTAATGCAAAGAATACATTAAGCACCTTTTTTTTTTTTTTCCCTGCCAATCCTGTCTCTTGTAAGTAAGACCCCATCAGTTTTTGTGAGGAAAATAAAAAAAAGGATTAGATAGTCTACTCTGGATGTTGAAAGTCATCTTTTGTTTTTGCTGCCTCTCCTGACAGTTTTGCATCCCTCCTGCCTTAAGAAAGTGGAATAAAAAAACCAACTGTCCATTTGTAGTGATCTATAACTAAATTGGCTGCAAAATATGAGAATATTCTTTTAGTTTTCTATTTTGTACAATTACAATTATGGGTGAGTTTTTTGCATGTATAAGGTAGTTGGGCTAGTTCCTTTTGTTCTTTGAAAATACATTGAGAACAAAGTGGTGGGCTTTGAAAATGGTTTAGAAACCATGCAACCCCAGCTTCTCTCTTCCAAAAGAGTCCAGGTAGATTTGAAGAGGAGTGAAACTGGTGGGAATGGTCCTTCCACAAGACACTGGAAGAAAATAAAAAAGAAGAGGTACACAAAGTGATTTTAATGTATTTTTATGTGTTTGCATTATAAATAATCAGTGCTGTAGCTATGACCCAGTCAGAATTACATTGGGCCTGCTGGCAATGAGTGCTGTGACATTTATCTTTGCTTTTTGTCACTTAGTTTGTACCTTCTTTACTTTAAAAAATTCCTCATGAGAGACTCCCTGGTAAATCAGGGCTACATATTCCAAGTTGCCTATTACATTAGTATGAATCCTATGTATAATTCAAGCAAATCACTAGTAAAAGATTTAAGCCTTTGTCAGTTAGCTATAGTGACTTTAGCCAAGTTTCTGACTAGTTCACCCAAAGATGTGCTGATGTGTCTTGTGCCTTCCTACAGTACATGGAAGGTTTTCCATTAAAAGTAGAACAAGAGGGAAATTTTCCCTGAGCTGTAAGGAACATGGCAGCAGTACAAGTGGCATTTGAAGGGGGTTGTACCAGTTGTTTTCCAAAAGAAAAGCTTTTCAGACTGTTTGAATTCCTGGCATGAGGTGCTAGGTGGCTGAGATATGATCCATTTTAGTATTGACTAGCCTGATATGTGTAAATCTGCTTCTGCTTTGATACCTGCTGCAGAAGTGTCAGTCTCTGTACATTTTCTCTGGTGTGGTGGTGTGGAGCTCACATCCCTTTCCTGCCACACACCAGACTAGGATTTGCTATAGACAGCTGATTCTCATCACTGCTTTTCTGGGACTGAGGTTCAAAAGTCTGCTCTGAAAAGCAGTTTTTATTCTTTATTCTGTTTTTGCAATGCATTTTCTTCCAGTTATCATTTGCCCAATTCTTACTTGTTGGATGTGACAAATTTTAGCATCCTGTCACAGGACCACCTGTGTATATTTATGCAGGAATTTTAACTTTTGTGTATTAAAACAGTGCAAGGACACATTATCTAATATCAGTGTGAGGCTGACCAAACTAATACATGTTAAATGGAATATTGCTGGAACATAATGGACTTGAAGAATGTGATTTTTTTCTTCTTTGTGGTACCATTTTCTTTCAATTTCAGTACAAGCTACAAGAAGCAAAGAATAATTTGTAAAACATTTTTTCAACAAAGTTAGTTTTTGGTCAGCCCAAGATGTTTGTGTTTTTGTTCTGTGCTTATGGCTTTATTGTTTATGAATCTGTTGTCTTGACCCTTTCTAGGAAAGAAAATATTATTACTAGTTCTAACTCTTGCTGGGAGAGAAAAGATTGCTAGTTCTGTGTTTGGGCTCAGACTCTTCAACAAATGTGATCATATTTTTTCAGGAGTAGGGGGTTTATGAAGAACTGTGAGGATAATTACATACTTTAGCTTAAATATATTTGTCATTTAAATGAGAATGTATAAATCTGCCAGATTTGAGCATAACTTGATGAATTTGGCATCTTGGTTGCATGTTACGTGGAAAAGCTGCAAGGGTAGACATACCATTGATATCAGACAAGCTGGGCAAACATATTAAAAAAAAAAACCTAAAACCCCAAACACTAATACTTTCCCAGTGCAGCAGTATACAGATTCACCAGTGTCAATGAATATTGTTCTGCTAGTATATTTCTTATTTCATGCTTCATTTTCTCTTCTCCCAGAGCTAGAAGTGTCATAAAATGTTTTGCATTTTAAGTACTAGGGATATAGTGTAGAGACAGTATTTGCCATGTTCTAAGAAACAAAAGGCACACAGTGAAATTTAAAAAATTGAATAGATAGTTACACCTCTCCCATTTTACGAAAGAAATTGGCAAGAAGTAAACATGTGGGCCCAGGGAAGAAACTGTGTCTGTATGTGGATGACTTCTTTTTTTTTTCCCCACTGTGCATCAGCACTGAGAGAGGCCCTCGCCATAGTCAGGTCTGTACTTAGGCTTTGCATATTAGCCTTCACAGCAGTTAATGATATTTAGGTCCAGCCTAGCTATCAAGAGGCAGGAAATAGAAAAAAATGCAATAAAGTAGTGGCTCAGCTTCTCTCAAATGGGCTTTAATTGAGCTTTTTGTGATGAAAAGCTAATGCTATTTGTTTCCTAGAGATGACCAATTCTGTGTTCCAGTTGTTAACTGAAGAGATAGGACTGTAGTTAGAGACAGCTTGTACCAAAATATTGTAGTAGGCATTTGGTTGTTGACTAAAGGTTTTAAATATGTTTAGTTATGCTGGAGAGGGAGGAAGAAAAACTATTTTTGTTACAGGTTGTACACTTAGCTGTAACAAATAGGAACACTATGGCTGGTGCTATACAAATATTTTTAACATAGCTGTTTCCTGCCCTAGTTCTTAGAACAGGAAGTAAACATCTGTATCAGAGAAGATTCGCTATTACCACTGATAATTGCAATGATTCTCTTCTATGAAAGCTACTTAACTCCAACAGCATATTTAACTACGTATTTTAACATATTTGTATGGCGTGCATACAAATAAGGTCTATTTTCAGTAGTATTCTGTACCTCATTTCTGCATTTATCAGCTGTAGTACTTTCCATGTACTTCTGTATATCATTGAAATGAAAGATTTTACTGCAACTTAAGAATAAACATTTATGATTCCAGCTGCCTCTGGTTTTTTGGTTTTTTTTTTTTGTTTTGCCAAGGTTTCTTTGATCTAAATACAGTGAGGTGCAGAAAAAGGATAGTCCCAGAGACTAGTGGCTTTCAAAATACCAGTGTCTGAAAGTGTTGCCTCAGATTGGTGAGCTTATTCAGGCAGAGCACATGAGAAACAAAAATGCAGATTCTGTCATTAAGTCTGCACTTCATCTCTTGCGGAAGCAGGGAACATTACTACATCTCATGTTGCTGTGCCTGACTAGCTTTTTTTCTGGAAAATGTGAGCTTTTTCTGCTGTTGAGTTAGAGGATTCTGCTTTAACAGTCACAAAGGAAATGTGAAGAAGTTGAACATGTAAAATGGGTCATAACATTTATTTGTGAATACCTTGTGCTTAGACCTGGGGAATTTCTTTTCTCATGAGAATTTCAGTTTAGGAGGTGGCATACTGACAGTAGTGTTCATTTTCTTCTTATACTACAAATTGGAAGATATTAAGCTCCCAGAATACTACTTAAACTTAAGTGTGGGGTTTTTTTACCCCTCCGTTTTACAGCCTTGAAAACTGTGGCACATTATAGACTCAAAAAGTCACACAAGAGTGGATCTCTCTCAGTATAATGTAAATGGAAGAGGCTCTGTTAGTGTAAAACAGAATACACAGGAAAATCTTTGTATCAGTTCCTGCATGGCTGAGTCTGCAGTGAGCTTCAAAGGTCTTGCATCTGAGGAAAGTGATGATATGAAGAAAGTGTTCTTGTGTGGAAGATCACGTAGAGATCAAGAGAATTGGAAACGAAGTCAGCAAAGTAATATTTCTAAAGAAAGCCTTGTGTAAGAGAGAAAATAAATGATAAGTTGGAAACTATGTCTAATATGAAAGGTTTTAGGAACAGAAGGCATGAAGGTGAGAGCTGAAGGAGGAATCAAAAGGAACAGTTATGGCCATAAATATGTCATGATGACTGTAGCAGGACATGAAGTGAGAGAGAAGCCGGGTTTTGTAGGACTGAGTAAGGAGTGGATCATGAATTCCTGTTTAAGGTACTGGACAGAGAGCTGTTACCTCACTGTTGAGGTGAGACTGAGTCAAGCATCTGTGAAATTCGAGGGCATGTGCTTGTACTGGGGGCAGTTTTGCTATTCCACTTAACATTCCCCTCAGGGGTGCATGCACAGCCCTTTTGATTTGGCCCTGATTCCAGTACGGGCTGTGTATCTAAGTGAAACTCTGGACCAACAGGCCTGCTGTAAGCATCAGGCCTCCCTGATAGAGCTATTTCTACCTCTTCTAGTTATGAAGGAGGTGGCTCTTCCTCTCCCAATCAGTATGCTGCTGAGTTGCATGGCCTATGGCTGTGTGGACTGAAAAAATACTGAAGAAGTCTGAACTTCAGCATTTGTCTTTTAGAGGTGACTAAAACTCCTTGTCCCTGTCCATCCATTTCAACACCAGAACTTTCACTGAAAATAAAAATATGTGTTAAACATAATTTAGAGCCTTATAATAAAACATGTCACATGGTTAACCTTTAATACAATGTAGCATTTAAAGAATAGTTTGCATCTTTTGCTGGTAAATTACTACATAAATATTTAGATTAGGTGTGAATAGGAATGTGGCATTATTTATGGATCCATATTTCTCTGGCATTTCAGATGCATGGTTGTTTTGCTCCTTAATAAATGCAGATATTAAAAGAATAAGCATAGACAAAGTGCTAATTTTAAAGCTTTGCAGCTCAGGGGAGAAAAGTCTCCTCATGTTTTGTTAGGACTGCTTGTTGTCTCCAATTGCACAATTGAGAGAAATGTTATAAAACACTAGAAGTTGCATTAGGCTCCTTTATTTCTGATACTTGTCATGGGGTGACATGTCTCACCTGCTCATGCAGATTGGTAGCAGAGCAGCCGGTCAGATCTGAAGATGTTTTGGTGCTGTCTGTTCCTTCTTGCTTCAGAATCAGATGTGTTATGGTACAGTTACTGCTTTAATTTTTGTCTGTATTTTGCTTCAGTTCTTTCTCACCTTAATCCTTGGAAGGGCAAGGCAAGAATATATGAAATGTCATACTCATGAAAACTTAAAAAAAGTGCACATCCCTTTTTTCCTGGTTTAACTAGGGATTGGACTGTTAGGGAGGCTGACCAGAAAGCCACATCAGCAGAATGGAGTGCAGCAATTCAGAGAATGGTGCTGACAGAATGGTGCTGCAGGCTGCTGTGGAGGAACTCTCAAGTCTGATACACCTGGGTTTTCTTACTTCTGTGAGGTCCTGTAAATCACATACCTTGTCTGTGCTTCCCCCATATCAAATGTGACCTTAGCTGCAGACTGAACATACAGGGAAGGTGGCAGCAAGTCTGTTGATACCCTTGAGCTGTTGAGATACTGCAATGAGGAAGGTTTCTGGCTATTAGTACAGGAATAAGTTTCCATTTGAGATGGAAAAGGTATGGATATTTCCTTGATCTGTTGAAATTAAGGAGAGGTACCAAGCAGCTCTGCCACAGTTTTGGCTTCTAAATTAATCCTGCACTAAAGAAGTTAAATCTTTGAAGGCTCCATAGTCTCCATGATGTTTATCAACGAGAAAATCTGACTAAATGTTCAGTGCTTTTGTGCCCTTTATTTGTCTTCTGTTTTGAACTTCTGGGAGGAAGGTAGCTGTTTGTATTTATTTATTTGTTTCTTTAATTTTAATGTGGTCTTTTTCCTGAAAACCAGTCGTTCTAGTCCAGGATCCTTGCAAGGTATTCACATACATTAATTTTCCTTTCCTTCTTGTTGACAGGAAATAGGCATTCCCATAAAGCTTGGTGTGCAGGTTACCTTGATCACCCATTGTCTGGAAAATACCCCTAATTTCTCAGATTTTTCTAGGGTCCTGTTATATAAAACCTTTTAGTGTCTGATATATTTTTTCCATTTCCTTATGTTATATTTGGTTTGGCTCAAAAATTTATTATAACCACAGGAATGTATTTGACAAGAAGGCCTATTCCGTTCTTCAGTTGACTAAGCCCTTTTAAGCATCCGTGGTGATCCCTGCATTATCAGCAGTTGCTGTATGCATGAAGTCATCTCACTGCGATTCTGACTGCATTGCAATAAGTGAAGAATTTGCCAAAGAACTATTTGCTTACTCAAATATTAATCCTGTGAGAGGACTATATCTGAAAGTATCATTTTCTTGCTGCCAGTAACTGTCTTTATGCAAACTCTTTTCAGCTATTTTTTCTTCTGATGAGCACTTTTGAGTTTAGATTCAGGAATTCCTGTCTTCAGGAGTAACAGCCCTCCGGCACTGATACCCTCAAGGCTAACACATAGCAATGTTTCTCTAAGATGAATGGAGAACTATATTGGGAAGAAAAAGAAGTCATAGCTATGGGGAAGAGGTTTTCTCTCTTCCCCGCCAATACCTTGGACTTCTGTGTCCATACACATCAGCTGTGTACCTTGGTATGCTCTTTGTAAGAAGCCAAGAAGACCTCCAGGATGTTAGCTATTCTTTAGTAGTAATAAATGTGGGGATTTTGGGATGAGTGTTTTTTCTTGTAGGGGTAGCAGCTTCCAAAACCTCATGACTGTTTTTGCCTGAAAGCATGGACAATTCCAAAAAGCCTGGAGTTCAGTCTGAATGGGTCATTCTGGCCTGTCCCAGCAAATTACATTTTCTGATACAAAATTAATCAGCCAGAGTAAACATCTTTATCTCCAAGAACAGTTAAAAAAAAAAAAAATCCTAGGAGCTATACATTTGGCCTGTGGAAATTAAGTCTTTGCTATCATTACTTTTCAGAAGACTCATTCTAGGTCATTAATGTCCTTTCTGTTCAATAAGTATTAACTATTTGATTTGAATACCTTTTTGTTACCATAGGGTGGCTTCAGAAAGTAAGGTGTGAGGGAAAAGAAGTTTTGTAAACATGCTTTCTAACAATGTACAAAGGGAAGCAGTTCTCCTCAGATGATTGGAGAAGAGGTATCTTCACTCTTCTTAGAATGTTTTAGTATTTTTAACTTACTAGTTGTTGTGTTATGAAAATATAAAACATTTGTACTGTATTAAAGTGCAGTGTTACAATACTGTCAGTGGCAAAAACCGTGTAGCAAAGTATAAGGGCAGGATAATGCTTGCCCCCCAAAGCCTCACAATATCCAGAAACCTGTAAATAAAAACTGCAGTCAGAATGTTTCTCTGTGTTTGATAACATTAGATGGTAGTGGTGGTGTTCTTTTCAGGAGTTTGTTTAGGTGAGTCCCTATTTGCAGCCTCCTGTGGAGAGCACTTCCACAGCTTAGGGGAACGCAGGAGGGCTTGTAGGCACCTAGATTTGCTCAGTTGCTATACAAGTGCATTTTCTCTGTCCTGAGATGCTTGCAATTTCATAACAGTTCATGCAAGAATAGGGGCTAACCTGTAGCCTTTGGTCTCCTGAAAACGTAACAGTGGATATTTTTTCCTCCCCTTCATATAATTTTAAGTTACATTGTTTTGGCCTGCCCTGCTATGTCTGTGGACGCAAAGGAATCTAACCTGGGGAAGTGTTTTGCTGTTCTTACCTTACAGTTTCTTTTTCTTCTCTAATCATCCAGATCTGAAGACTTTTAAAAGGCCTCTTAATTTGAGGAGCTGTGGGTCACTTTATGGACTTCTACATCTCAAATTGCCAGGAGGAAAGGATACCATTATTCATTAGACTGGAAAAGCAGAAGTTTCCTGTCTTATAATATTTGAATAGGCTGGGTGCGAAAGAACCAAAATCAAGAAATGAAATCCAGTGTGTTGGCAAAATAAATAATATTTATTTTATTTTTCTACTAGTTTTAGACAGCTCTGTTTACCTACTTGTGTCTCTAATTTTGAGTTGTGAGGCTTATTTTTGAGTACTGTTACTGCAAAAAGAGCCTATCACCAGAAAGAGCAGCTGAACACGCCCTGTTTCAGGCAGTAATATTTGATTCTCAAGTGCTGTAAATGATGTAGAAATGTGCATGTATTAATGAGGGGTATAATAGGTTTGAGTGAAAGTGGGAGATAAGATGTGTTAATCTTGTATATTAAATAGTCCTACAACAATGAACCTTATAATGAGACTGTTATTAAATCTTTCCTTCACTGGCCTCAGTTCAGTAAAGCCAGTGCTTCTGAGTTTGGCATGTTTAAAGCCATATTTCACAAGAAAGGACCAACTCTCTGGGATCTTTGTAATTTCAAAGTCCTTATCACATTAGAGATGTGTACAGCACATGGTGGAAACGATCCTTCCAGCACTCCATCATGTAATATTTTCCCTTTTTTAGGTTTGAGGACACCTCCCTTAATATTAGTGTGCTGGTATGGAGTGTGTTTTGACCTCAGCTGTATCTTAGAAAAGAAGCACTGCATTTCTCTCATCTCCGTCATACAAACAGATTGTGTTCTAACAAGGTTAGAAAGACTGTCAAAATAGCAATAGTTTTAAAAGAAAAAAAATTATCTAGAATGATCTGTGATTTTTACATTTGTTGTTCTTCTAGCTATAGTGCTGAGGACAGTTCCATAAGAAGGGCAAGATTCCTTGGTTCACTGGTATTTTTTTTTCTGTTTTTGTCCAGCAACATTTACAGATTTTCATCTTGCCGTTTGCAACATTTGCCAGTAGTCAGATTAAAATATGCATGGTGCTGTCTGATTATGTTCTGGTTTTAAAAGAGGAAATCAGAAAGTTTAAATACCCAAGCCTGATGCCCACTGTGGAGGATAGAGTGGCAACCGTGCTAGGAAGTAGCAAACAAAACCATTCCCTAACATCCAGGTTTCCTTTCTAGTAAGGACACAAACGAGGACTTTCTCATTCTGAAGGTGGTGGGAGCTGGGCTGAAGGAGACTGCCTTTCTCCTTTCAACTTTATTCCTGTTTAAGGGCAAGGAAAAGGTTCAGTGAGAGACATCAAATATATAAAATTAAAAGCGATGATCGATTGTTTCCTGCAAGGAAGCAACAAGACAGGCACTGTTGTGTATTCTCAGGTGATCCCCCTTCTGCTAGTAACCAAGACCAAACCTGATTAGCTTAGGTATAAAACAAGTTGATGTTTGTGATGTTACATTCTCATTCCCTGCAAAGCAGGGAATGCTTTTTGATTTACTATGAATGTTCTTTAATTGAGATGGAGGTGCTGTAGCTCTGCTCTCAGTAAATTCAGCTTTTACATTCCATTTATCTTTTGCCTCTTCGTCCCCTTTTCTCCACGCTTCTGACTCCGAGCTCACATTTATCCTGTTAAATAATTCCTCTTACTGTGTCTGTAGGAGGCTGACCATCCTTTCTCAGATACCTCAATTCCCACCTTATTTCTCCTCGACCTCCTGCCAGGAGCTCCATTGTCAAATTAGAGTAAGGAACATGCGTGTTTTAATATCGAGTAGTACTGAGATGACAAATGGCTTTGTGTAAACGGTAACTGTGGCTACTGCAAAAATTTTTTTAATTCTCACAAAGACCTGCAACTAAACCAGCAAACGTTCTTAGGTTTAGGCGTTTCATGTAAAGCCGTGACTCACTCTGCGGGTGGTGTAGAATGTAATTTGAGGAAGAAGAGTAGCAAGAGGATTGCACGTCGCATTTTCAGGTTGCAAAGCGATGCTTTTCGGTAAGAAAGTGAACTCCGAGCATTTGGCCGGGTGCGCAGCGTGGGCCGGGCAGCGGCAATACCCGGAGCGGGCACACGGTGGCGCCACAGCCCCACTTTTGGCGCGGCCGTGGTCGGTCAGCGCCGCTGCCGGCTCTGCAGATGCACATATGGCACAATATTATCATTTTATGGTTACAATTATGAGCAATTTGATACAAAATGAAATCCAAATTATGCAGTGTTCGTTTTATTTGTTTAATTTTGTGCTCTAAATATGTAGAAGGAAAAATAGCGCTGGTTTTGTGTGCATGGTGATAGGTGCAATGCCTCCTTTTGGCTTTGTGTTCTCACATAGTGCATGTTGTGATTATTTTCTTTTGTACGTGATGAAACGTGTGGAGTTGTTCTCAGGTGCTGAGACTGTTTCGCACAGAACTTGTGTGTGTCTGAATCTCCAGGCTCCTTTCTTCCATAAGAAATGCACGGTGCAATTACTGGCGGGTAGACAAATACATAAGTAACCAGTTCCTTCACAATTTCCCGTGGAAGAGGCTGGGTAGCTGTGCAGTTTAAGCAAATGCCAAAGGAAGTCTTTAAATTCTGAAAGTCACTATAGTCATTGGCAGAGCTCCCCTGAAAGGAGCAAGTATATTCTGAACAAATTCCTTCTTGCCACTGAGGAAAATCTCCTGCCTTTGCAGTTCTTAAGCTAAAAGTAGAAATTTTCATGGCCCATGCCAGGATCAGTATCTTGTTACAACTGTGGGGTTTGTATTTTATGTATTCAGGTTCTTAGTTTTTCCTCTCATTAGATCCCTTATGTTCATTATTATGAAAATGCATATTTTTGCCAGGATATGTAGCAGCATGATTTATGTTTTGTGTGTTATGTTCTTCCTTCCTTTTCACTAAAAGAAAGTTGTTAACAGAGCCAGTCTGTAAAATAAATCTTCAATTTTTTTTTTCTTTGCTTGTAAGTATTGTTTTGTTTTGTATTAATGAAAATAAGGCTAGATATGTGCTTTCCACTTGGAATAGAAAATGCAAGCTCTGAGATGGTATTTGCATTTATCGATCCAGGCACATCTGCTGGCATACAATGGTGTGTGATATTTTTGTCCTTACCCACCTTTGAACCAGAGAATATGGCAGATAAGCTGTCCAGTTTGATTGGCATATCCTGTCCATATCAATACGTAGGATCAAATCCTGTACACTAAACTGCTTTTGCATTTTGAAAGTATGTTGGAGACTCCTCTGAGTTAATCTGCTATACTGGGAATTAGTTTTAGGTTTAAATGCTTTCCTTGCTCTCATCAAATCATATGGGCTATCTTCTACTTTGGCCAATTTTAGATGCACTATATTTGCATTGTGCATCTCAATATTTTCCAGAGTGTTAAAGTGAACTTGGGAATTTCATCATCTGAGTGGAACAGAGTGTCTTGGTAGATAATATAAAATTTAGGCTGTCTATAAAATAAATTACAAAATTGCAAGTACTAGTATAAATCATAGTGGTGAATTTAACCAGGGTTGGAAATCTTGTATTTTTTTTAATGCCTTTTCTTTGGGATCAGTTTTAACAGTGGCTCTACAGGTGCTATAGGTGGAAATGGAAAGATTACTTTTTGAAAACAGCTCTTCGGCTGTTTAGGAAATTGTGTTTTTTGTTGCTGTTCACACCTGACATCTGGGAGTCCAGAGACTAGATTAGAATTTGATGTTTTTGTGTGCTTCTTGAAAGCTCCAAAGGGCTGCCCTGGCTTTGTCCCTAACTTTCTTAACTCAGTAGCTTTTCAGTAGGTAGGTAACCATAACTTAACTAATTTGTATGCACCATATGCAGTCTCAGCTCACTTCAAAGTGTAATCAAGTCATGAACTAATTACAATACCATATTCCCAAAGAATGTAAATTTAATTTCCCTTCAAACAGAATGGGAATGTATTAAGCAATTCCTTTATATGATAGCTGTGGCATTCAACAACATAATGCTGATGCTTCGAACAGAAGTGAAGTTCTTAACTTTTGTGGACCTTGTGACCTTTTCCCCTATGCAACTTCCCCTTTTATTCTTGTATCTTGAGTTAATTTACTGACTGGATAACAACATTAAAATATTCAAGTGTAAATTAAAATGTAACTGTTGGGCTTCAGATTGGAGATCACTCTGTCTTATTGTATGTGACTTGCTTCTTTATAATGTTTTCAGAATTCTGCTTCCTAAGGCATTTGGATCAAAAGGAAATTGTGTTTTGAATTGAAGGCTCATAAGGTTCAGACTCTCACCAGATGATTTCTTTAATACATTGAAAAGTGGATGTGCAGAAAGTTCCCTACAGGTTCTTAGCATCACTGTGCTGTGGAGTCCACATAAACTCAGTTATATAAGAACGAGCAAAGTGAAGTTGTTCATAAAACATTTTATTACCTTCAGTCTTTGCAGCAACTTCAAGTTTAGATAATAAACCTTCATAGAAGTTACTAGTCTCTACCCCTTCTCAGAACAATGATTCACATAGAGTCAAACCACTTATTTTATTTCTCTTAATTTTAAGGCAGAAGAAACATGTTAGGGTTGACTTTGATCTGTGCCTGGATAGTGCGATATCTAAAATGGAGTCCTGTTGCTCTTCTGAGATGAAATTGTCAAAGCACCAGACTGTATGTATGAAATCCAGGTAGTATTTTAAAATTAAATGTGGGTCAGCTTCCAATAGAGTAAGTGATTGTTAAATGCTAAAGAAAATAGCTTAGAATATCTTAGTTTATATTTTAAAGTGTTCCTTTTAGATGTTAATTCATTAATATCAGCAGTTTATTTTTATTCATGTGACTTTTCATATGTAAGTAGTTGAAGCTGCAGTATTTTAAGCCTTTCTTTGGTTAGGGAGAAAAAAGCCTGCAGGTGGAAATCAGAATGACATACTTATTGCTTCTTTCCCAAAAGGCACCATATCTCTCTCCTATTGATATGCAAAATATTAAGGCAGAAAATAAACCCCATTGCTTTATGTGTCAAAATACTGAAAAAAAATTATGCTTGGGTGATGCATAAAAAAAAGTGTGGGTCCACTTCTAGCTGAAACACACTTGTAGTGAAATTTGCCATTAGTCTATTGTGGGTCTTTGTAGCTCTGCAGACTCTATAGATTTGGTTCCCTTAGGAACCAAGGTGCTTAGATGTAGCTTGATCCTTACTTGTAGTTACAGGGATAGCACTGTTTGGAGACCCAGTAGCATGGGTCTTAGCCTTTGCCTGAGTTTGGTGAAATGCTTTCTTCCTCTTGCAGCATTCTTTAAAGTAGTTTTTGGGCTACTGACTGTACAGTGAAATGTTGTAGTAGTATATGGTGCTGCAGTTACTGATGCAGTGGTGTGTCTATTAAACAGCTGTGAGCTTGCTGTGACATTCTTCACGTGCCAGGCATGGGCCAGAGGCATTTTGGAAGCACTGTATATATTGTTACTGCCAGAAAAAACCCAACCCCAGACAAACCCCACAAAAACATCAAAGCACGGTAAGTTGGATCAGGCATGTCGTGCTTGATGCTGTGCTGCTGGGGCTGTGCACGGCTCCTTGAATGGGTCTGACGCACACATCTGCTTAAGAGAGGATGCAGACAAGCTCACGTCTCCCTGCAGTTTATCTGAGATTTTTCTTGGGAGACTGAAGACCTCTCAGAACTTAGTGTAGCTTTGTCCACCCACTGTTAGTGGCATTTCTGCAGCATCTCCTTCCTGGTCTAGTTTGTCTCACAGCGTTTGTTTTCAAGGGACTACCTGAGGCAGTGAAAAGAGTTAAGTCTGCTGAAACTGGCAACATGATGATAACTATTCAGGTTTCTAGCTACATGTCCTTAAGCAGGAATTTAAAAAGACCAGTGCTTTGTGGCTACTTGGTTGTAAGTACACGTCAAAAAACTTCCTTCATCACATCACAGAAAGTTTCTTGTATCTCTACCACAGAGTTCAAGTTAATGCTGTCCGATTTAAATTTCAATCCAATTTTTGTGTGTTTGACTTTTTCTTTCCTTTGATTACTTTATTCATCTTTGCATATCTCTGTAATAGCTCTGAGTCTATAGAGAGTCTTCTATTGGATATGGGGCTGAAGGGACTGCAGCATCTGGTGACTGATGATGGAGTTTTAGCTCCTGTGTTCTGTTCTGGCCATGGATTAGAGAATGCAGCTCTGAGTGAAAGGACAGTCCAAGCTGAAGCTACAGTCAGGCACAACAGGAATGAGTCATCGCTGCGCATCTTGTTTGATGCTTGGGAGGTCTATTAGGGCTTTTCTGCATGGGTGAATGCAGGCAAACTCAGACTCTGAGCTAATCAGGTGCAAGGTGAATCTGGTCTGTTAGTGTTGTGCCTGAGCTGTGCTAGTTTACCCTGCAGCTGCATGACACATGTCCTGGAGCTGGCTTGAGGAGTGTGGGGCTGCTGGGCTGCAGCTGTGTGCTCACAGATGCCCAAAAACTCCCCGTGATACAGTTTTCTCATGTGTAAAAAGGGAAATAGAGCTGCTCTTGGCAAACCAGTGAGGAAATTGTCACTAGATGGTGAGTTCTCACAAACATTCTGAAAATACAGGAAGGCCTTTGTTATTAGATTGATTGCAAATAATCTCATTAGCTGTGTTCTCTTGTCTTGCTAGTAGCTTCTAGAAGAATTTTTTCCAGACTCAGTTTGCTGTGACTGGAAGCTGCTTTAAATTTTTTTTTTGTTTTAATAAAGTGAGATAAAATGAAACATTTATTCTTAAATTATAAAGGCCCGCCAAAGAAATCTTCTCTCTAAGGAGAAGATTCTCTATCTTCTGATTTGGTTCCCTTTTTCCCCTCTTACAAAAAGTGATATAAGAAAAGAGAATTTTGGTAAATAGTCCTCATGGACCAACCTGATGTTGGCTTTATTTGGAAACCTGGACCTGAAGAGACCAGTAGTTGTTTGAATTACTGTAGCATGAACACTGCTTGCACAAGCATGTGGAGGCTGATGTGTGGAATTCAAGAACTTCTGAGGTAGATGCTGAATGCTCTGAACTAAAACATTTCAGATTTTAAGCTGGGCTTCACTTCTGCTCAAAGCGCCAGTGGAAACAGTGGACTGGGAACAGTGAAGGGAGTCACTGGGTGTGCTAGAGACTGACCTTTCTCCTCACAGTTTCTGGGGAAGCAGAAAATGTACATTTTCTTTTTTCTACTTCAGCCTGTGGGAGGCTGACAGTATTTCAGCAAGCAGTAAGCTGTAAGTTGAGGTGGCTTTAATATAAGGTAGCCTTAATGGAGCAGACTTAATTGGTTGAGAATTAAGAGTGGAACTCAAGGAGGGGGTTGGTACTTTGCAAGGTGGATAAACACGCCCAGACAGGTGACTGTTGCTGGTAGAGATGTCCACTGCTCCCAGCTCCACACCCTCTGCATGCCTGATGCCAGATCTTGTGCCTGGTTGTCCTTTTGCCTCGCTGAGACAGTTTGCTGAGGCCTGGAGGGAGACATCTGGGGGGCAGCAGAGCTGGTGTGGATGGAAGAAATGAGTGGGAGAGCATCTTTGGAAGCAGTAGAACCTTAGGTTGGCTGTGCCTTCTTGTAGAGCTTCACCCCAAGGAAAAGCTCTTAGTTCCATGCCTGGCTCCCTGGACATCCATTCCTGGCTTCTGTGAGTGTGTCTGTAACCACTGTGTGCTGGCAGCCCCTCCTCTTAAAGCCAACTATCTCCACTGGGGTTATTATCTCATAAGAGCCATAAATGAGCTCTTAATTCTTTGATTTACATTTAGTGAAAAAATTAACTAATTTATTCTCTAAAATATGTAGCACTTGCAGTATTACATGTAAATGTGGCTATTAAAATCCTAACCTTTGCATTTCTATTTTTTTTTTGTTTGTTTTCCCCCCCTCCACATACAACCTCGATACTTTACTGATAAACTGCATAAAAAGTATTTCTCTAATACATTCAAATGTGTATTTCTTGGACATAAAACTACCTTTTAGTGAAATGCCAAGTACCACTTCTCCCAGGTAACTAACATCTTGCAAATTCAATATTTGTGCTCCTGAACACATGAAGAATTACCAAATATGTCTATTTAGGTATATTACTTTTTTTTTTTTTTTTTGGAATGAAAATCTGTAGGACTTCTCCTGTATTGTTTTTTCAACCTTAGAATTTTTTTTTTTAGTAGCAGATTATGAAAATAATTATAATGTGCATCTCTGTCCAAAGACTGTATTGCCTTAGCAGATGCATGATCTTGTTATATCTGAATGACTTCAATATTTTTGTGACAGTGTTGTGTATTATCTGGCCAATTTGTAGGAGAAAAAAGGAGATAATCTTGCTGCTTTTAGCAAAAAATTCAATAGAATGAGAGAGTAAGATCTAATATTAAGGCTTTTTTTTTCTTAAGAAGATATTCTACAATAAATGTACCAGCACATTTTTGAGATTTGCCATACTTTCAGCTATGTGTCTCAAACAAGTGAACTCTTTTTTCATATTCGAAGATTCATGTTTACTTAAGTAAGCAAAGCAGGGCTTTAAACTCTTACGCTGTGGTGGCTGTCACACTACTTTGCTTAATGTAGAGTGATTGTGTGAGTGAACAAGATTTTAATCTTCTAATACAGTGAGTTATACTGTGGCTGACCAAATCTCACAAGTATTTCAGAGACATCTCGGCCACCATTCAGCCTCACGTGAGCCATTGCCCTTCTCACTCATGATCACATAACTGACCTTTGGACAATCAGGATTTGCTTGCATACTTTGCTGACGTTAATTTTGCTTGTCCTGTTTTAAACTGTATTTTAAATGAATTTGGCAGCCACAGGCAGGAGATGGTGGCATCGTTTGTGCTGTGAGGCTCCACAGTCTGTAAAGCCTGGGAATGCGGGCAGTCTTGCCTGGCTTTCCAGCAGGACTGATACTAGCACTGTGGCAAGATTTAGGATGGCTGCCTGGCTGTCACTCGTGTGCCCCAAGGCTGTTTAGGGTGCTCGTTTGTGGTGCCAGCAGTGTGCTCGCTGGAGGGAGGAGAGGGCAAAATATGTTTTGAGGGGAAGGGGTTGCTGGAAGCAAAGTGAATTAAGAGGGCTGTAAAAAATTGATAAAGATAGATAGGACTGTCTGTTTTTATATTCTGCCACATAACATGGGTTTAAATGAATTTCCCTATAATTTGTCTTCAAATACCGACATTTAACTCTTAGGCTGTATAAATGAACTGGCTTTTGCTAGAGTAAAATTCATGCCCTGCGTCCAGGCTAATATGTTCACCTACTATAAACATTACTGCCTATGGTTACAACTGGAATAAAAAATTCCTTTTATATACATCATAGCTGGCAGAGACTCCTGAGACCACCACAAATCACTTCAGCCTTTTGGTGCTCTCTGACGAAATGAACTGAAATGTAAAACAGTTCCAGCTTCAGGCAGGCTGGCTCTGGAAAGCAATTAGCTTGTTAAGACCATTGTTTGTACCCTCTTGTATTTCCAGGTTCTGAGCAAAGGTGTTGTGAGATTGATTTCAGCATTGGGGTTTATTAACCTTCCATTCCTTCCTAAAATGTTTTGCTTATTCTCTCGGTATTCTTTTATTTAAAGGAAAGAAAACTAACCAAACAACAACAGAAATGAAGCCCTGGCAAGGCCATCCCTCCTGCAAAAGAATAAGAAGAAAGGAGGTGGTGGGGGGAAGGCAACAAAACGGAACCAAAAAAAACCCCTTAGGGTTATAACAGGGAATAACAAAGCAGTGAGTTATTTATGCAGCCGTGATTGGCAAAAGTGATTGCAACATGAATTTGCCCAGAAGCAATGATTAGATCATAAAAATGTTAAGGAAATCTGTAACTCAACACCGTTTTAAAGATTGAAGAAGTTTTTGTTCCCTACCTTAATTGCAGTGACTTGTTATTAAAGTATTTATTCAGAGTAATCTCTTTGGACAGCGAGCCCTTATCCCATCTGCATGCATAATTAAAAGTGAGGGGGGAGAGAGGGCAGCGTAAATGGTTTACCATGCTACATGAGCAAGGGAGGGAATTACACAATGACAGGTGAAGAGCAGATTTATCTCCTGTTGGAATTTCAATGCTGCAAGCAAGGCAGGACACTGTTGCTAATATCCTTGCAAACACCACAGTTGCTGCTTCTCCAAATTACTGTCCAAAAAGTATTGCTGGTCTGTAAAAGGCCTGTAGCACTGCATCTGTGGCTGTGGGGTTTTGAGCCATTGGCACTTAAGCAAAGAGATTGGATTTGGGTATGTGGGCTTGTGAATTGATGTCTGTGCTTTAAAATGGACTATTTACTTACTTGGCCAGCTATTAATTTATTTATAAATAAACATTGGTAATGGCTGGGTTTGCTGAATACGATTAAGAGGGTTGTAACTGTTCCAGCTAAAACAATGTCGTCACCTGCCTCCTGCTGCTGTCCCTTTTCCAGTGGTAAAAGAATTTCATGCAAGTCTTCTTTTTCCACTCTGAGTAAAGAAGAATGTTGTACTTGAACATTCATATCTAGGCAGATTTATCATCATTAGGCACTACTCAAACACACGGTATCTGTTTTTAAATTTAACTGTAATGGATCTAAATCAGATTTACACAGAGTAAGTTGGTATATATTTGGCTATAACTGTTCGCTAAACAGTGTTTTTCCCTTAACTTCTGATGTCTCACCTCTGCAGCAGCAGTACAGAGAATGCCAAGAACTTTTGAGTCTTTATCAGAAGTACCTAGCTGAGCAGCAAGAAAAACTATCACACTCCCTTGCTGAACTCAGTGCGGCAAAGGAGAAGGAGCAGAAGGTAAGCTCTTTTTTTGCCTTCTCTTTTTTATTTAAATTACCTAGTCAAAACATCTTTTTGAGACTGTGAGTGTATTATCTTACATCATATGGTGTTGAATGCTATTTTGTGATTGGTTTCCCATGCGTCCTTGCCTTAATACATGGATTGCAGGAACTTAAAGAGAAAAATCCCAACAAATTTTGGGGTTAGTAGAAGGTGAAGTTAATTGACCATGTTATAATGGTGTAGGAATCATGGGAACCCACACCTTTGCCGAGGAAAAAGTTAAGATTCTGTTATGTTTTCTGTTCTGTTATTTAAACAGGAAAATAATTGCAGTCACTGTAGATACAGCCTTTCACATTTTCACTGTGGCTTTTGATGATTGAAAAGGGCATTACAGATGATGCATTTGGTCAATAAGACCTTTCTCAAGTCTGTAGAGCAGCTCATCTGATTTAAGCTATTTATAGAAGACCTGTAGTTCTATATGCAGTTAAAACCAGAAAATGTTGACTAGGGATACGTGTTAAATGAAATGGTAAAATGTTTCTTGTATGTAGGCGCCCAAAGCCTTGAGAACGTGGTTGCTTGAGATTTTCCCCTGGTAGCCAGGTGCTCGGTTTGCATCCCTGCTGATGGCAAATTATACCCTGGAAGAGAAGACTGCCTATGCAAGTGCTCTACCCCATGTCCTTGCTTACTGTTCCCTGGCAGAAGCTTCCATCTGTAGATAGATCTCCAGAACCCATCTTATCTAAGACCATGCTTTTTTGTAAGAGGTTATGCCCTTGAGCCCCTCTTCTGCTGGAACAGTCTTAAAGGCTTCTCTATCACAGGGCTAGAGGTAAAGTCATCAGCACAGGGTATCCAAAAGGAGGTCTGATTCTGGCATCTCAGTGGTTCCCTGCTGTGAGAATTATACAGGCAGATAAGAGACAGGAGACAGGCAGATACAGACAGGAGACTGGAGACTGTGCAGGAAGGAGTCTTCTAATTCTCTCAGGAAGCAGGTAGCAATACTCTCTGACTTTGTTGGCATCAGGAATGTTTTTTTTTTTTGTCCTCATGATTTGGTTTTTTAGGGTTTCTTTAGCTTTTTTTTTTTTTTTTTGATCCAACATTGTTGGACATTTAGCTATTTGTCAGGCTTTTAACCTTTTATAAACATTTCATTTTCATTGTTTTGTGGTTATGTCTGCCCTCCATTTTTGCAAAGGCATTGAATTCAAAACAAGAATATCCTCCAAGAATGGGTGATGTCTGTGTTGCTGTTTGTATGGCATGCAACTTGCTGGGAATCTCTGTGGAAAATAGTCCAGAGGAGTCCATGTAGTCTAAAGGCACTGTGGTAGCTGTGTTTTGGGTGATGCCAATCCTTCTTTCAGTTTTTGCCCTGAATGTTTCATTTCTAGCCTTTCAACTTCAAATACATTTATCCTATAATAGATTAGCCCTTATTATTGAGGGATCCAGTGTTATCACATCTACAGGACAAAGTCATGGAAGCAGATAATAGGAAACCTTCAACCCACTGACTATCAAATTATTTCAACAATCCCCGTTCTTCTCCTCTTCTTCTGTCTTCCTAGTCACTCTAGCAGTGTATACACAGAGACTTCTTTCAAATTGTTTTCTGGTTTCATGTGCAAAGTTCTATCAAGCTCGTCTTTGGTTCTGTTATTTCTTTTCTCTATACTTACAGGTACTTTTGTCCACAAATGCAAATTCAGATATTATATTGAGGTTTGCCTTGACATTTCATTTATGGTTAAATACTCTACAGCTCCAGCCAAGCAGGTCTGAAATTATCCTAGTCCT
This sequence comes from Taeniopygia guttata, assembly GCF_048771995.1. Lineage (NCBI taxonomy): Eukaryota > Metazoa > Chordata > Aves > Passeriformes > Estrildidae > Taeniopygia > Taeniopygia guttata. The sequence continues at coordinate 45,332,902 of NC_133063.1, read as the reverse complement.
TTTCTTGTGGGCAAAGCATTGTAGGCATAGATAAAAATCAGTTAGAATATGCTTCAACTGTTTTTTTTTTTTATGGCCTGCAAAATGTTTCTGATGTTTCTAGCCTTCCTCTTCAATTTTCTTGTTCTTTGCATTTGGCTTTATAAATTGTTACCATTTTTTACCCAAACAAGCACTTTGTGCTGTGTTTCTCATCGCAGTTTAGAAACTGTGAAGAGGTGAGCAGGACTGCTCCACTCTGTCCATTCTTTCTCTCATGCACTCCCTCAAGGGATAGCTTTCAAAACCCAAGGAGGGCCACTGGGCTGCCTCTTCATGGGACTTGTGTGTTATTTTCATACATATTTTAATACCTGAGCTGTGAGCTCTTAAAGTCCTGATGGGTCCCTCTTCGAGTGGTTTTTTTTTGTTCTCTTTGAGCACTGTCTTAATACAGTAGCTCAGGCTGGCATTATTCTGTCTGCCTGACGGGGTCTACAGAAGGGGAGCACAGCAGGGATGGATTTTTGGGGGGAAAATTTGGAAGAGGACAGGCCCAGAACACTTTCCTCTTGGTCCAAGTACTGCCCCTGCCAGTTCCTTTTGCCCCTCTGAAGCTTTTGTGCTCTCCTTTTCTGTTTTAAGTTCGACTTTGACAAGAGCAATTTTATTGAAATGTTAGGATAATGGAAGTCTTTGAGTTTTGTTTAAATCCAAATCCATTTGAAATCTTTTCCTTTTCGCTTGATTTTCTCCGGGTTAAGGAAATCTTGGATATGTCTGGATTTAAAGCAAGATAGGTAGCTTGCCACATAGTTTTCTCTTTGTAGAACTGTCTAGGAGACATAATCAGTGTTTCCTATTACAGAACACTGCTGATTTTACCGGGATCTCTGTGTTTCAATGTGTGATGTTGTTCCGATTTTTCCCGTCTCTTGCAGAAACACTAGACTGCGCAGCTGTACTCTATAATGAAGCACTTCTTTGTTCTGCCCGTTTTGAGCTGTTCTTTCTTGTTTCTGTTATTCCCCCCCCCCCATCCCCCCCCTTCTTGTTAGTTTGGAGTAATTTCTAGTGCTGCATCTGTATCTTAATGCCTCCTGCTTCTGCTTTTCACCTGCCTGTCTCCCTCGTTCTTATCATACCATAATTTGGAACATAAGCTCTCACTTTAACTTGGGCTTAGATAGGTCTTTGGAAACATCTCCTTTCAGTGTTTAAATGCTGGGTTTTCTGTCAGAATAAGACAATTAACAGGTCAAGAGAACAGCAGCTTACCAAATATCGATGGCATTATTGTAAAAAGAGGTGGCGTTCTATAGTATGTAAATGACTGTAGTAGCTGTGTGCATGTGGCTGAAGTGCGGCCCTGGTTTGTAGCTGTACTGAACTAATGCAGATGCTTTGGTGCTTTTATTTTTGCCTGGTTTAGTATCACCAAACAATAGTAGTAACTCTGAAACCAGGTTTTCCTCTTAGCTAATATTGCTTCTTTATAATGAAAATCAGCTCTCAAAGTGTAAAGAAGCATCCTGGTAGTAGTGAAATAAAATGGCTAGAAAGATGATGATAAGACAATTTAAGTCAGAACTCTCATGGAGTCAATAATCAGTAACTAGAACATGGAACTTCCTTTTTTTGTGAGATAAAGTTAGTTCAATTTGAAAAGATACTTAAGGTGACATGAATTGAATTACTCAAACTGGCCTTCTCAGCATTAACTCTAGGTTAATATCTCATGATGCCTCTGGTTTCATTACAGGAGTTTTAAGTACATAACTTTTTATAATAAGTTCAATACCTAGAAGCCGAACTGAAATTGGTTTACCTTCTACCAACCCATAAAAAGAAGCATTAATTGTAAAGTGAATATTAAAGTAGTTGCTAAAGTTGACTCAGATTCAGAGAGATAGCACTTTGGTAAAGAAAGAGCTCTTCTGAAAAATAGGCTTCTGCCTTGCTGTTAATAGAAAGTATCATTCATAGTAAAATGTAGTTTAACTTCTTTATCAAAAATGGTTTTTGGCTATATCCTCTGCAGCGCCCAGAAATTCAGTCTTAGCCATTTTCAGAAGCTTTACACAGACATGTGAAGAAAATTGCCCTTGTTCTAGGTAATCATGTCTGACCTAGTTTATATACTCACTACTTCACTGCCATCTCAAACAGTGGCAAGACTCCAGTTTGATTTGGCACGTTCTGGCTGATGAATCTGTAGATGTTCTGCAGTATAGGGTGGGACTTGAGGCACAAAAGTTGGACAGACAGCTCAGTTTCTGCAGAATTTGGGTTCTTGAGCTGTATCACCTTAAGGAAAGATAATACCTGTAGTCTTAGCACTGCTTATTAATGTTAATCTTTGAATTTACAAGTGCAGCTGGCTGCTGTTTCTTATTTTGTGGAAGATTACGAACACATCTGCTAATTCTCTTGGTTCACAAAGATTCTGGTGTATGTATATGTGTAAGGCTTCAGTTCTTCCCTGTGTAGAAGAAGCATGGGTATGAAGTGAGATTATAGACGGAAAGGAATATCAAGAATTTATTTTCAACGGTGTATCATCTCTCGTCTCCCTCTGTGTTCTGATGTTTGCCCCGTCTTTTAGGATTTGCCAGTGGCCCTCATAAGGAATAAGGTATTGTTCAATGCTAAGCACCATGCAAGCATCCTGAAAGATATGGTCTGCTTTGGGCATATGGTAAAATCCTAACAAAGCTGACTTTTGGGAAGGCCTTTTTTAAAAAAAACCCTTCCTTTATTATGTTGCTATTTCTCCTTAATCACTTCCTAAAAATTGTTGAATGTAGTTGTATCACTTCACAGTAAAGTCCAAAAAAAGCCTTTTTCTGTAAAAACTAATAAGCCTTATTTTCTTTTGATACTGGTAACTAAGATTCTTGTCCTTTTTTTTTTTTTTTTTGTCTTAATAAGGATGATTACATACTAAAGCCTCAAAAAGTCCTTATTTGTTGTATTAATTTTTTCCTTTGAGGAAGGTATTGAAACATGCCAATCTTCAAAAGCCTTTCCTTTGTGATTGTCCCCAGACTTACCCAGTTACATATTTTTTCAGCACAGGTCACCTTTAAACACATTCTTAGCTTGCTTAAAGAAAAAAGAAAAATCCCACATATGTGAAGAGTTTTGAATGCTATAAGGTCCTTCATCATAGGACTGACTTTGTCTGTTTACCCAGCTGTATGGGAACAATGAATGAGTCCATCTGAAAGATACTTGAAAACTGGGATAATAAATAAAGAACTAATTTGACTAGAGACTCAAGGTTATTGGAATAATTTGCAAGGCCAGACAGAGACAGTTTTTGCATGAGTAACTGTCAGGAATAGCCTTGCCTTATCTGTGTTACTTTCTGCAAATCCTCTGATCTCTCTCTGTGCATCTCTTATCAGTAAAAATGAGATAATGTTTTTATCCACATTCTTTCTGTTTTTTTTTTTTTTTTTTAACTGAGAATGTCAGATTCAGGTGCTTTTTCATGGGTGTTCAAAGTGATTAGCAGTGATATTTGAAACATAGGGTGGTCTGGAATAGACTACTTTGTAATAGCATGAAGAAAAATAATGGTTTTTTTCCTTTTACCTCTAAGATACTAGGTCATAGTTAATTTACCTGTCTTTTCTAAAAAAATGTTAACATCGAACAGGAATCCAGATGGATATAAATATTTAAGCAAAAAGGAAATATCAGTATTGAAATGCCTGTGTGTTGCTAGCATTCACAACAGAATTCCACCCACACTCAATCTCCTGGAATGTGTGCCACAGTAGAACTGTTTGGCTTGCCCAGTCTGTTTTCTTGATGTGAATGACACTGTATTCTTGGTGATAAGCACTTCACTCTCAGCTCACTCAGTTCACTGCTTAACTGAGATCTGTGCCAATTCACCATCTCTTTGTTCTACAGTCTTTAATCAGCCTTGTCTCTAGTCTCTTTTAAGATATTTTCATTTTCCTTTTGTTTTCTTTGAATATGCCTCTTTCAGTTTCATCCATTTAGCTTTAAAAACTGTCCCTCCTATGGAAATTTTTTCCTTGGGTGAACAGTCATGTCTGGTGTATATTTTTCTGTTGGAGGATAAAGAAGACAGAAAGAAGACAGTGCCTTCCTTTCCATCCTCTTGGTTTTGTAGGCCTCTGATGATACTGTTACACTTGTGAAACATCACCTCTGGATTTACACGAAAATTCAAATTTGCAGCAGAACTGCCTGTCCTTGAGAAGCACTTTGCAAACTCTTAGGTCTCATATTGCGGTTTCTCCTGTCTGACGTTGTAGTGGCTCTTGGGAGAGTGAATTGTGGCCATACTTACCTGCATCCTCTCACTTTGAAGTGGATTTAAGGCTGCATATGAATGCACTTGCCACCAAAGATTTTGTGTTATGCTACAGGCCTTGAGGAAGGAAACATCTCTTTTATCCATCACTTTGTAGAGTTACCTGTTTACCTGGCAGTCATTAGGAGTGTAAGCATACCAGCTGCCTAGCCATATGCTGTCACTACTGTTACGTAGTTCATTTGACCTATGCATGTGCCCTTTGATTCAGCAGTATTTAGCCTTTTTCAAAACTTGAGACTCTTGAAAATCAGTTTCTTGTGTACGTATATCCTTGATTCTCTGGTTCCCAGCTCCTAGGCTTGTCTTCCTCCAAGTGTGGCATGTCCTTCATGTTGTGATTAACATTACATTCCTGAACTTCAGGAAAATCAACCCTGTAAGCTTTCAAAGCCCAGCAGAACCAGGAGCCTAATGTACTTTGAAGCTTGCCTTGTTTTGGTGCAAAGTAGACCAGATAACTAGCACTGTTCCTGTCCAACTTGAATTTTTCTTTGACTGTTGTATATTCTCTCTTCACCAGCCTTACAAGAGGGGGATTATCCTGTGAGAACGTATTTTGGTAAAAAGTGAAAATGTTTCTGGGCCAATCCAGTTTTGATTGGATTGGAATCCTGTTTCTGAAAATCCAAACACTTTGAGTTGCCATTTCTTGCTATTGAAATGAATACAGTCAGTAAATCTTGTAGGATTTCATAATCTAAATACCTTTATTCATCACTGTAGATTACAGATAGTGTGATGTAAGTGATTACTATATTGAAAGATAAATTGCTTGCCATTTCTTGCCTGCAAAGCATGCATTTTTGTGTGTTGATCAGGTTGTTTAATTAGAAGTGTCTTTATTTAATGAAAGCCAGGTGATTATCAGTTCAGGGCACTAAAGGTTGGTCTTTGTATGGCAGAAAGATTTTTCATGAGAGCCGAGGGTGTAATTTTCTTTCAGCTATGAAGGTGGGAATTCGTTATCTGTCTGTACCAGGATGATTGCCTGCAGAAATGTCTCTTCGGGTTACGTCTGAATACCCTAAGATTTAGCTTGAGTCTTTCATTTTGAGCTGCAAAAAAGTTTGAACTTAAAGTTCTTCTGATGCACAGTTTGCCATTTGAAATTTGTAAGGAGTCTCCTTCCAGGATTTTATCCACTACAGGACAAATTTCTTGAGACAGCTGCACTCATCTCCTTATATAAGCAGAGTGTAACTAGTGAGGTGGCATGAGCACAGAGCACCATTTATTGCACATCTACATACATGTTGCATGTGATTTTTAGTTTATAGCAGTATGATTTCCTGTCTCTGATCCAGTGAAAGCATTAAATATCATTGCACAACAATTTTTGTTGCTATTTATGGCAAATTCTAAAAAATTTCTGGCATGTTCCTCTAAGTTACAGTAACACGCATTGCTTTTTATTTTGAAACTTTGTATAATTTCAGATTTTGGAACATGGGTGGAAACAGATCATGTAGACATTCAGTGCTATCATGTGCCAAAGATTCTTCACAGTACCATCAATGTAAAAAGGGATACATGAGTTTCTCCTGTCTATGCAAGAAAACGGTCAATCTGAAACATAAGTGTTCAAAGCTACCCACACATATGCATGGGCTCTCAGGCTGATGAAGTTACTAAGATTTAGAGTACAGGAAAGCAAATTATATCCTCTGACCTCTCTTGGAAGTCTGGATTACCTTGAAGTTGATCTCTGCCTTGAAATAAAGTAATTTCTCATTAATCTTTAATAGATGCATTTAGCTCCATGTTAAATCTTTCCCCATCTGTTCTACATCAGTGGTAGCAATTCTATTGACAGGAGCAGACCAGAAAAACACTCAGGATGTCTTCTGTTTTCTGGTGTGTAATTTCAAAAACTCCTTTTTGCTCTCTGGAACTGAGTCATGAACATCAGTACCTTAGTTGTACGAACCATCTGATTAATGTCTCTGCTCTAAAACTTCAGAAGAGTTTTCACAAAAAAGACCTGCTTGGTGGATTAGGCTGGAGCTGGTGTCTATCTGTAATTTTGTAAAGCTTTTAACTCTGTCTTCTGCAACATTCTCCTGGAGAAACTGGTTATTCATAGCTTGGATGGGTGCAATGCTGACTGGGGAAAAATAACTGGCTGTTGGCCTAGCCCAGAGAGTGCTGGTGAATGGAATTACTTGCAGCAGGCAGCTGGTCCCTAGTGCTGTCCCACAGGACTCTGTACTGAGGGCTCTGTACTGTACTGTTTCTTATCTTTATTGATGATCTGAGTGAGGGAATCAAGAGCTCCTTTAGTCAGTTTGAGGACAGCACCAAGCTGGGTGTGAGTGCTGATCTGCTGGAGGGCAGGAAGGCTCTGCAGAGGGATCTGCACAGGCTGGATCCACAGGCCAGGGCCAATTGTGTGAGGTTCAGCCAGGCCAAGTGCTGGGTCGTGTCCTTGGGTCACAGCAACCCCCTGCAGCTCCAGGCTGGGACAGTGTGGCTGGAAAACTGCTGAATGGGTGCAGGTTTTCAATGGCTGGACACGAGCTGGAGTGTGCCCAGGTGGCCAAGAAGGCCAATGGCACTGAGCTTGTGTCAGCAATAGTGTGGCCAGCAGGAGCAGGGCAGTGGCCAGCAGGAGCAGGGCAGTGGCCATCCCCCTGTGCTGGGGGCACTGGTGAGGCCACAGCTGGAATCTTGTGTTCAGCTTTGTTTCCTCACAGCAGGAAGGACACTGAGGGGGCTAGAGTGTGTCCAGAGAAGGAAATGGAGCTGGGGAAGGGTCTGAAGCACAAGTGTGGGAGGAATGGCTGAGGCAACTGCAGGGACTCAGCGTGGAGAAAGGGAGACTCAGGGAGGGCCTTCTCACACTCTGCCATGACCTGAAAGGAGGGTGTAGCCAGGTGTGCGTCAGTCTCTTCTTCCAGGTAACAAGTGACAGAACAACAGAAAATGACCTCAGGTTGTGCCAGGACAGGTTTAAGCTGGATATGAGAAAAAATTTCTTCACTCAAACAGTGGTCAATCATTAGAACAGGCTGCCCAGGGAAGTGGTAGAGTTACCATCCCTGCAAGCATTTGGAAGATGTGTAGATGTGGCAGCTGGGGACATGGTTTAGTGGTGAGCAGGCACTGCTGGATTAATGACTGGGCTTTGTGATCTTAGAAGTCTTTTCCAACCTAAATGGTTGTATGAGTTCCAACCAGAACCTTGGTCTCTTCTCTGACTAGGTCAAGGACCTACTCTTGCAGGCTGTCACTTTTAAACCTGAGCAGATAAACTTTAATTCACAGTCATATTGAGAACATAATTTTAGTCAGGAGCCATTTATGTTCATGGTTACAGAAAATGAGACTGAAAACTTTAATAGAGAACTTGTCTCATTAAGTGAGAGCACAGGACTGCAAAGCTAGTCGCCTGTGAGCAACTGAAGTCACTCATCTGAATGTTAAGTGACAGCTGCGGAGACAGAGATTCTTTTCCAGAGATCCCTATGCCACTCACATGAAGCGCAACATTCTGCATTTAATGTGTCTTCTTTTTGGATACTTATCCTTCAGAACTTTTTCAGCTCTGGGATTCCTTGTCATTTGTGGTTTTGGTGTATTTTACTGTGTCCCTTATGTAATGAGTGTGCACATTTAATATGGGGTTAAAGGAGACGGAATGATTATGTTTAGCTGTAACTTCTGCATTAAGTGTGAGCACAGTTCCTTGGGGTCTCCAGAGGTTTTGAGGTTGAGAGGGGTAGAGGACCTGGGATGCAGAGTGGTGTTCTGGTATCACCATATATGTGGGAAGGACTTGCTTCTGACCAGTGCTGTCAGTGCAGAAAGCCACCTGGGTGCTTCCTGGGTTCCTGGGTGCATATGCAAACATCATGTGAATGAATACACAGACTGACTTTTAAGTAGCCTCCTTATTAGCAAACACATGTTTAGCACCTGTTGAACACAAAAACCTATGGCTGGAACATCAGCACATCAGCACAAGTTCAGCATTCCCAGTTGAACTGATACATATGTAAGCAAGCTTTGAATATAATAATCTGTTTGGTTGTGTGACTATAGTATTTCCATTTTTTTCTAAACCTTAGCGCAGACATAAGTCTCAGATTTATTTATTTATTTATTTATAACTTGAACATTCTGGCTCATCAGTTGATGTCAGCCTTTTGAAACATTATCTTATGCCCTTACTGTAGATTCCAAGCTTCAGGTAAAATCAGAGCCAGGAGTAGGTCTGGAGGCAGTCGTTTTTACTTGCAGAAATAAGAGTTCAGACACACATTTAAAAAGGTCTTTAAATATTTAGGCCATTGTTTTTCATTTTTTCCCCATGGAAATATCATTAAAGGGTCATGAGAAATTTTGATTAATATTTTTCATTACTTGTGCTGACTATGAAAATTCTACATGCAAGTGTGCAGCTGGGACTGCTGCTGTGGTCTACCCAGGTAGGTGAGGGCTGGCAAATAGATGAATTGGGATTGAATTCTGTTCTGTTACTGTATTGCTATCAAATTAATTGCTTTCTGGATTAGTTTGTTGCTCTTTAATAGGAGATGATGCCCAGTATTTGTTAAAGAATGTAAGCTCAGTGAACTTAAAATGCAGTGTAAATGCAAAGTTGAATTGTAGATCTAGTTGTAAAATAATGTAAGGAGAGTTCAGTTAGCCCAGGACTTCTCCACACATAAGTTAATTCTTAAAAAAGTCTTTTTGCTTGTGCTGGGTTAGAAAAAACAAGTACTCAGCATAAGGAAAGCTCATCCCTCCAATACTGTATGATACAAGGCAGATTCGCATATTATATGATCTATTTCATGGATGTGTTTATTCATCAGAAGTAAAAAGAATCACATCATCTGAAATGGACAGTATGTCCTTCTGTGAATAGAGTACAAGAAGACACTGGAGTCCTGTATTATATAGACATACCTCTCTGCATTCTTAGTATCAGTTTATTGAAGGATTAATTCTGTTATAACAGAATATCTATATATAATATATATAGTCTGTTATATTAATCCTGTTGTGAGTTTATTGAAAACACTGTGGTTATAATAGTGTGCTTATTTAAGAAGAAGTAAATGTAGAGGACTACACATTTGCTTAATAAAAAGTATTGGAAAACTTGCAGCTTTTCCCTCCCTTTCAGTGTTTTCAGTCAGACCAAGTTACTCAGTGGACACATACATATTGGAAAGTTACTCCCTGATTCCTTCTTTCTTATGATGAGTGACAGCAATGTCAGTCACTCTTGGGTCCCTGTGTACATGGCAAGAGTGAAACTGTGAGGCACTTGCAAAAAGTTACTCAAATCTAGCAGATGATTCAGTTTAGATGAATCTGGGCATCTTCTTTCTGAAGTCCTTGTTATTTTTTATTAAATATGAAGATATTCCGTTTACTTTTTCCTGAATGATTAGATGTGATCCTCACTAAGATGATCAACATTGCATGTGAAATGCATAACCCTAAGTAATAACCAGGAGCATATTTTTCTCTGGTCTGGCTTGTTGATTTTCAGAGCCTATTAAGGCTCTTTACATGATGAACTAATCTCTTCTCTTAAATTAAAAGTAATGCTCAAAATACTTATTAATTTTGTCTTCAACCTTTTGGACCCTTTAGTCAGTACTTCTGTGTGGGAACAAATAGCTGTCAAACAGATCTGGGCAAAACTAGAAATGTTCATTATCCCCTTTTAACACTTCTTTTCCCAAATAGAAGCAAGTTAAAAGGTTGAATTAAGAGGTCAAAGCTTCTGTTAAAATAAACATGAAATAAAAAGGTTAAGGATATTACAAAAACACTTAGAAATGTCAGAAACACTGTAAAGTGGAGGGCTGGTAATTTTTTAATGTATCAGAAATCTAGGAGAAACCTTTTCTTAGTTTGGATGTAATCACCATTTTTTTTTCTCTCTATGTTAGTGAGGAATTTTTCCATATCATGGTTTGATGGACAGGATGACTTGAGTGAGAGCTAACGTGGAACTTGCCAGCCATCACAGTAAGAGGCACTATTTCACAGTGGTAGGGGGCAGGAAAAAAGTTCATTTTGGGGACATCTGGGAGCAATAAGCTCACTTATTTGGGTGGCAGGTGCTGTTTGAAGTAGGAAAGATCTCAATATGTGTGCTAGCAGATGTGAACTGTTGCAAGGTCAGTAAGTTGTGAATACATGTGACAAGCCTCTGGGGCAGGAGGCCGCGGTTCCCTTGGTGCCAGGTGCAGAGCTGGGAGCTGCTGCTGCCAGCATAACCATCACCATTGTGGATCAGGAAAATTTCCTTTCTCTGATGGTCATATTCAAGTAATGAAGATTTAGACATCTCTAATGGAAAGCTGTTCCTCCCAGCAACTGGTCCTCACACTTAGTTTTTACATGTATTTATCTCTTTCCACAAAGGGGCAATTAAACTCCCATAAGTCTGCCAAATTTATTACATTCTGTCTACCTAAATATTTCTTGTCATTTCAGTTGAATGTGGCATTTTCCGGTTCTTTTTATCTTGCAACTGCTTAACTGTCACACATTCTTTCTGAGCTGGCTAAATGTCGAGGGTGGAATAAATTATTACTCACATACTGTTATTTGTATAACAGTAGTATTTGGATTGGAGACCAATATCCTCTTGTATTAGGTAGGCAACTGAATTTGAATCTGAATGATGGTCACTGTTCCAAAGAAGTGACAATGTTGATGTGTTGAAGCATTTTTTTAAAATCAGTTGGATATGAAAGCTGCTTTGAAGATAAATGCAGCATGATTAAATTAAGTATTACTTACTGATATATATTTCTTGCATAAATTTGATTTTCTATTTACATTGCTTCCTGAAAATGCCATTGTTAATAGAGTTCTGACATCTTATTTCCCTTATTGCTATCTTAGTAACATTTTATTTCTGATGCTGTAATAACTCAGTGTAGACTGAAAGGATAAAACTGGGGGAATTTTCTGAACTAATTAGACCTTGATTTGTCTGGCTGTCCAGTGCCTGACAAACGTGTCTTTGACATAAACAAAATAAAACATTTCTGCTATTAGCCACTTACAAATATCTATTTTGGCAGAGCTTTGAAACTATTTAATTCTCAGGGCATATTGTGCTGGGTAAGGAACCAATTCAAGATTTTTCTTTTGCCATTGTGACTCCCCCTTCCTGTCTGTGTTGAAATAGAGTCATATTTAGTAGCTTCACAAAAACTAAAAAACAGTTAATGCACTTACCACCCTAACAAACTGAGTATTTCTGAGAAAGTGGAAATGTTCCCGTTTCAATTTCTGGTTAATGACACACTTGAGTATGGGATCTGAAATGTCAGTCTTTGTATTTTCAAACCTGTAGAAACTTGAATAAAGCTTATACATAAGAGCAATCAACTCTGATAGCAGTAGGCTAAATATCAGTTTCTGAAAATAAATTTTATATGATTCTATTCTCCAGACAATTTGACTTTTAAATGTTTAAAAATGTGACATCTTTATATAAGTGAATATAGATTGAGGCAGGAGCTGTAAAAATTTGAAGTTTCCATGCATCACCTACTTTTCACTATCACCTGTTAAACAGCACAACTGGATACGATGTGGCTTTACTACTTTCCATTGCAATAATTTACTGCCCTTCTGACCTATAAACAGATAACCATTATCATGACTTGATACTTTTAGAACTTTGAATACATTCAGGTGTAATTCACAGTTTTAAATGTTGTATGTGTAAAAGGTTTTATAACCCAGCATTTGGAAGATGGCAGCATTACATTTCCTTGAGCAGTGTTCTGGGAGTAATGATTTGTCACTGCAGCCTTGTTAAAGGGCTTCCAGAGTGAGTGTCTTCTCACCTCCTCCTGGATTGCTGCATCCTTGTGTAAGGACCATTGAAAAATTCATTAAGCGCCTTCTCTTTTATCATTGCTTTCTTTGAGGGTGACCTAACTGCAATCTGCATGCAGAAAGTTTTTGGTGACCTCAGTTATTGATTTACACTTACAACTTCCTTGCAGTGGGAGGGAGGTGAGGGGGGACAACAGAATTTGGGAATGAATGTAAGTGGCTTCTTGTCCTGCATCTGCTACTGATTCGCTCTGTGACCTTTGGATAATTACTTCAGGTTTCTGTGCCCAAGCTCACTGTTTGTACAGTGAGGTCAACAGTGTTTCCCATCAGCATTTGTAAAGCTTTTCAAGTTCTGTGCTTGCAAACCACAAGAACAAAGCACTGTCATGATTCATAATGGCATTACTCCCTTTGTCCCAAAGTCCTCTATTGAAAAAAGAACAGTTGGGCTGGTGTAAGAGTGGTGAATCAAGTCTGTTGTCTGTTTTCTATTTTTGAGATAAAATAGCCATAAGAAGTACTCATGCAAAATGGCAAACCATTTAAATGCCAGCAGGGTTGTGTTAGACTCCTCAGGTTGCTGCTTCTGAGTGCCGCTTCTCATTTTGGTCCTAAATAAGGCCCAGAACAACAGATGACATGTAGATTTTCACATTTGATTAAACTGAGGGTGCAGTAATGTGCCCAAACTGTGTTTGTTCATGGAAACCAAAGGATTGGCACCAGGTACAGGTGCTGGCTAGGAAGAGAGCTAATTGCCACTGAACACTTGGTAAGGTTAATTTCATCATTGTTCCAGTCAGTTATTTTAAAAGGTTAGGGGCATGGGAAGTAATCTTGAAGCATATCAGCTGAACTGGGTGTATTCTTTGAAGAAGAATGCATGGAAGGATCTTGAGTGACTTGCTAAATACTGTATGTTAGAGCGACCTGAGATGCATAATCCTTATTTCTTTTATGAACTTAGTTTTTAAAACTTGTTTTAGGACATAATTGAGAAGAGGGCTCATAGTAGTCGACAAATACTTTACTTGGTAAGCCAATATAGATTGAGAATGATTGAAGATAATCGGAAGACTTCTGATGTTTACATAATATTTATCTAAAGCACGCATTGTAACTTGTTTGTTACAGCAGTTATTACCTGGAGATTAACAGTAAATGGGTGAAATGAGAATGTAAGAGCAGAATGAGAAAAAGACAAAGGGTAGAAATAGGGAGATGACATAGCCATGTTCTGTTGATATTTGTGAACTATAATGCTATCTCATTAGGTACTCCCAGAAGAAGAATTCATCCAAGTTATTGTTTCTTGAGAGGATAATCTTCTGAGATAGCCATTGTGAAGAATACCTGTAAGCACATGGTAAGAGGGCTTTGTGGGTATCCAGAGTTCATATTTCTCTCAAACTTAGAAGAAACTTGTAATTTATTCTATAAGTAAAAGTAAGTATGTGCCTTTGCTACACAGCAGGTGTCTTCGGTTTGCCAAGTTCAGCTGTCCATCAAAGATGAGATAATTTAATTAAAAAAAAGCTTTTATGCTTTTGTGGTACGCTGTAGAGAGAATGTGGGTAGAGAATAAAATGTTTGGAAGAACAGTAGAAAGTATGCAGCACAGGTCAATGAGAGGTCCTCTGTAATGACAATAATTGTTGGGAACACTTTAAAATACATTTAATCAGTATTAATATCTGACAGGCAGAAATTTTGACATAGCCATTATTAGAGAGCTTGTTTAGGCAGTGGAAGGTCTCTACTGAACTAGTGAAGATTGGGTTAGGCTCTGACTGTGGCCTAATTTTATATCTTTAAGATTTTGGAGGCATGTTGGGATTTGGTGTTGCAGTTATGCTGCATTACTGAATTGAAATTAGTTTTTCATACATCAGAAGAAAGTACTACACACTTTTAGTTTTACTGAAATATTAATACAAAAAAGCCCTTTCATTCCTCAAATGCTCTTAAAGTGTTCTTTCTAACAAGATAATAACTGTAACCTAACAATTTTATATGCATAACCTTTTGTAGGCCAGGCAGCATGTGCAAGCAGAAATAGCAGATTATAAAGAATTAGTGTGGTTGTTTTTATCATGTTAGTGTTTAGAAGCTCAAGCTACATTCTTTTAGGTATAGCATGAATACTAAAGGAAGATACAGATTTCTGGCCCATGCTGCAATTTTGCAGAAGCACAGTTCGATGCTTACATCTGTGTATGGTCTCTTTACTGGGCAGTCTGGTGGTATTCGGGGCAACAGATCCTGGGCCCGGAAATATATACTGACAGCCAAGGGAGCTGTCAGGTTTTGTGTACTGCTGTAGTAAACTAGAAACAAAATTTGGATTTTCTGCTTTATTTGTGTCACTGCAGAGGTGTCGGAAAATGGAGGGGCCACTGTAATCAATCTTGGAGTAATTTAGGAAGGCGCTGCATGTGTAAATAAAACACAATTCCTGTCCTGTCTGGTTTATGGTTTGGGGTGCAAGCAAAAGAGAAATGAAAGAAAAATACGTAGTGATGATAGCAGAGATGGAAAGGCAAGGATATCCACCAAGCATATTGCCCTGTGCTTGCTAGGAGGTGTGAGTGGTGCTCTGTGCCTGCCTCACCGTTATCTTATAGCAGTAGTAACCAGCAGTTGCTGTTACCCCAAGCGGGGCTTGCTATTCAGATTACAATCTTGCTTTTTCCCTCTCAGCTTGGATTCCAATGTAACTTTAGCAATATTCTTATGGAGAACTGTTAGAGCAAGATAGGAAGTGAATGTTTTATGGCAGCTCAAATTTGTGCTGGAAAATGGCTTAAAGTGTTCTATTTTAACCTGAGCACTTAGTACAGTATTTGTGGCAGTCGAGAATGCAGGAAATAAGGATGCTTTGTAGCAGAGTTAATGAAGAAGAGTTCAGTGAGTGCAGACCCTTGGCTGCCGTTACGCTGGTGCTTATTTTCCTGTCTTTCAGTAAGTCCTTCCATGCTCAGGCAGTGTTGCAGGAGCATTTTCTTTATGTGGCAGATGAGGCACGGAGGAGAGGGCCTGTGGGAGATCACATGCTGGGTCACCGGTGAAGAAACAGGATCTTTATTTGTTGTTTGTTATCAGAAATGAATTACTTGAGGGCATGCTTGTGCCCTGCTTTGGTCAGGTATCCCCTGAACAGGCTGATATGTTGTACCACATAGTGGTATTAGCTCAGCTCCCAGAAGCAGTAGAGCTGCATCAGTAATTAGTTGTTCTCAGCAAGCTTAATTAGCAGGCTCAAGCAGATACTGCACTGACATGGATACTTAACTTCTGGTTCCCGAGCCAGCTTAAGTATGTGTGCAAGAGCCAGGCGCTGTGCAGTGTGAACTTAAAGTTTTGCCATCTTTACTTGATTTCATTTACAAAACAGACCTTAAATCTCCTTTTAAACTTATTTTCTCAAACTTTTGCTGCAGCCAGTGCCTTTAGAGGTCCTTTTTATCTGTGTGAATAAGGAATAAGTACTGCTTCAAAGAAGGCCCACACATATCTGATTAGAGAATATTATTTTTGATTAAAATCCATTGCTTAATTATTCAAACAATTTTTTATTGCTTTAATTATTGTTTTTTAAATCAAATCCCATTTCACTCATCTTTTTAGGCAGGAGATGATATATATAAAATGATCTTAGTGTTTATTTGAACATTCAAATGCAATAAATCTGTTCAGTATTTCAATAGCATGCTTATTAATAGAACACATTATTCTGTTCAATATTGCATTGTCTTTAAAATTTATCAGAGCATTAGTAGTAATGAAACTAGCTTAAATCAATATATCCCTGTTACAAGCCCATCTCTGTGAGGAAGCAAATTCAAAAATTTGCCTGTAGAACAATAGCTAGGTGATAGTTGCACAAAGAGATCTAAAAGGAAGCCTTTCAGTGTACTTATAATTTCTAATTTAGAATGTGTGCAGATCACAATATATTAACATTAGTTTTAATAGAAATTTTTTCAACGTTAAAAAATATTCCCCAGAAAATACTTCAACTGCTTAGAATTAAATTTTGGTCTCACTGTCAGTAATGAAAAAGCTCCAACTCACTGGAGTAGGCTTTGTAACTACACCGCATGCAAAAACTAAATTGAGTATTGTGAATGCAGTCCAGAAAATATCACAGATATTTTCCTATTCAGTTGCAGAAATTGTGTGAAAAAACAAGTGCGTAATGAAAAAAACTAAAATTAGATTTAACATTCTCAGCTTGGCAATCGCAAGCTTCCATTAAATGTATGGGCCAGAATTTTTATACTTAGATGTCTAAAATTAAACCCCGAATAAAAGACCTGATTGTAGAAAGTGCTTAAGCACAGTGTTTGTAAAGAGATGCATGCCCTAGTTCTGATAGTTTCATTTTAGTTTTCTTGGTGGGGGACTGTCACTTCATTTAACTCAGTGCTGCAACAGAACAATGTCTTGTTCCCTTGGCTTGGGCTGGTTGAGTTGAATGGCCTTGAGTGCAGGGATGTGCCCTTGCAGCACATCAATCCAGGTGGGTGGAACTGTGTCTTACCACCAAGTATTTACAGGTAAGGAGGCAAAGAGGAGACCATTGAAAGTCAGACCACTCATTCCTTCTAGGAGACTTTTAAAAGTAACCTGCTGTTGCTGTGGGGAAAAGCTGCCTGTTTTCCACTTTTGGGAACCAGACTAACACTCTACACAAGTTGATTATCCAGTTTCTAAAAGGCAATTTGGGGTTGCGTCTAAATAGTGTTTGCTAAGAATGCTTCCATATTGAACACTTGGTTGCTTTTAATGTGTTTTTTGTTATGTATTGCCTGCAATTTTTAAAATTTATTTCAGCTTGCTTAATTCCTCCATAAATACCCACTACCCTCCAAAAATCAAATCAAAACAAAATAACTCAGATCGAAAACCCCAATAAAAACCTCAAAAAACTCTCCCAAAACTTCAGAGATACTGTGAAGGAAGCAGTTTGCTCCTCTTCTCTAACATCCTCCACGCATAGAGCTGAAGATCTTCAGCAAACATTGCCTCACAGTGCTTTCGTGAGATGGGTATGTAGTAGAGTGTTGCAGATGGGTATTTTGAGTCATGGGTGGGTTGAGTGATTTACTTTTGAGATATCAGTGGAAGAGACAGATGAGTGACAGCATTCCTGCTCATGAACTTGCTAGCTCTTTCCCTTTCTTAAGATGTTGAAATGTAATGAAACTTAAACATTTTTAAACAACTTCCAGATTAAATTTTAATAGGAACGAAAAATGAACAATATTCTTACAAGTAAGAAATGGTCTTCATTATTTTTTAAAGTCCATATCATAAGGAACAGCACCATTAATAAGAGCTTTGAGTTTTTTTATATTATGTACACTGTTCAGATAGAAATTTAACAGGGAATTTTAATGAAATGATGGCAGAAATCACATTTTTATTACATCCCTTTGCAGAATATTTCCTGTGAGACCAAGATAGAGAGAGGCCAAAATTAATGGCTTTTCATAGGAACTCAGTGATAAGTTATGGAAAGCTTATAGAGATAATATTTTTAGGCTGCTGTTCGGATAGCTAAACAGCCTTATGGAGAATTGCTGCTTAATAGACATATCATGGGAATTAAAGACATTTGGATGTTAATTTGTATACTTATTTTTGGTATAGGACCACAAAGAGAAATTCATTTTACAGATACTTCGCCTGCTGCTTTATAGAGAGAGGGAAAGAATTCACTTATCAGATAGTTCCTGTCACTCAACCACTTAAGAGAACATGGAGAGTTGTCAGGGGGATGCCTCTTTTTCTCTTTTTCTCCCCTTTTGTGATTTTTAATCTGAATGTAAGAGAATGTGATAAGATCTTGCCATGGTTTTGTTCTCATTAAAAATTAAAGAAATTGTTATTTTGGGAAATGAGAGTTATGTTTAGGGAAAATAAGCACCAAAAATATTTATGAAAATCTAAGCAATCTAGCATATTATGTTGACTTAGAGTTGAGCTTGTATTGCCCACTTGGCAAATATATTTTACCATATTGCTGTACAACTATAATAATAAATGAACATATACTAAAGCCCCCATCTACTATGGCAACTGGTGTTTTAAAAGCACTTCACGTGCTCAGTTTTCTTTATTTTAAATGCAGATGTTCATTAAAGTGTTAATACCAATGGGAGGCCCTGTTCAAAACCTGCATTAGAGTGAAGCACAAGGTGGCAATAAACTTAATTTGGGCTTTTATCTTTCTTGGTTCCACCTCAAAGCTTTTAAATATTGCAGTTCTGAAGTGCGAATTTCTTTTGTGTTAGTCATTTCTGTGAACACCTGTGAGCGGCTGGGTTTAATTGGCCTACAGCTGGCACTGACTGTATGTGCGTGCAGAGGCTGGGAGAGGCACTCCTGATCCATCTGCTGCCTTTACAGAGGGTGTCATTATCTCCTCGCCTTCCTTCATTTTCAGCTCTTTTTTTTTTTTTTTTTTTTTTTTTTTTTTTTTTTTTGGTCTTATATTCAGGTTAGAAAAGTTTAGGGATTAGGGACAGAAAATAGAAGGGGCTCCCATGAGATTTGATGGCTCCTGGACGAAGTAATTTCGGCAAATATATCTGCATGCATCAACACCTTATTGAACAAGTCAAGTGTGGATTTGCTAATCTTGTTAGTCACTTTGAAAACCACTTCTGTGGTTTTCATAGAGGTGACTGTGCCAAGGGCCAGGGAGGCTGAAGTGCACCGCAGTGACATCAGGCTAGAAGGAGGCAGTAATGATTCTAAAAGTCTCTTCTCCATGTCAGCTGTTAACAGTATAGTGGAAGGTGTCACCTCACATATGGCTGAAACAAAATGAGTACAGTTTTGTGTATAGACATTTTTGGTGGGATGGCTTTTTGCTTTAGTAATAGATGGCCTCATTTTCATTGAGACTCTCTGGATCTCAGTAACTCAGTTTAAAGTAACAGACTTGTTTCCCTGAGTGTCTTGTTCTTCAGCTTTGAAATAACTGTTGCTCTGCTTATAGTTGATTCTTAAGCAGATTTTCAGAATTAGGTACTGGCATAACAAATCTTCTTATTTCATACAAGAAACTACTGCAGAGTGCTTCATTAAAAGTTAAGAGGGAGTAACTTTAGGAAGTTCTTTACCAGTTGCTGCTTTGTAACAGATCAGTACATTGTTTCTCTACCTATAAGCTTCCCTGGGCTTTACAGATGAAGTTGAATTATACTGAAATGGAATGAGGGAAAGGAGAAATGCAGCCAAATCACTTGAACTAAGCCAAAATTTCCTAAAGGTAATATTTCCAGTGCTAAGAGGACAAAATAGTCTTTATATGGAATATATTACTCATTACAGGAGCAAAACTGGAGTTTTGAATCTAAATTGAAAGCTGAATCTAAATTGAAAGCTGTGAACTGCCACAAGCCTATAAATACAGCTTTTGGATTATAATAGGCCTTGTAGTCTTTATTTGTCCCTTACAATTTGTAATTTGGAGGAGGTTGTAGTTTGTGAATCTTGTGAGTTTACTGCATCCTTTTTGCCAGGTGTATTTCCATTAGGGATTCATTGTATGTGGCCTGTAAGGGCCCTTCATGGCTGTGCATTGTGAATCCTCTATGTGTTGCAGCTTAATGGTCTTCTGCCAGGTGAGACTTATTCTGGAACAAAAACATAGCTTAAATAGGCATGAAAACTAAGGAAATGCCTCTTCACTTTCCTGTTAAAGAAGCACATATATTACTCTAGCTATATTTCTTTATTTACATGGCCCACAGTCTTGATGATTGACTTTGTTCCAGCAAGAGGCATGCAAGTATTATTTTTGAACAAGTGGTGCTTCAAAAAATAAATGCACAGTGGGTGCAAAGTGAATACTCGAGAAATAAGGTCAATGAATAAACTCTCCCAACTTTGATCCTTGGATTTTTTTCATTGCTGTCTTTTTTTTGAGATCTCATTCCTACTCTTTATGTCAAGCTTGTTGCTTCCCTTTAGAGAAATTCCATGCTGCAGAGAACAGCATTGCTAAACAGAAAAGTGGTGCATACTGGAAAGAAAGAAGGGGTAACTACAGATGGAGTCTGTATGGGTTACTTGATACAAATACATGGACAGTATTGATTAGATAATTTCGGCTGGGGAGGGCTGAGTACGGGGATTCTTTTCAATCTGACTTCAGTATAATGTCTTTCATCCTTCAAGGTTTCCATTAAACACCATCAGTGTGACTGACTGCATGCCCAAGAAAGTGTAGCAGCACTCCCTAACTTCAATACAACTTGTTCAAGTTTTCTATTTGTGTTACTCAATTGTGTTTAATTGGAATACATTATTATAGCAGACACCTTGCCTTTGTCTAACCAGATTTTGGGCTGAGAATGAGTAGAAAGGTCTTATCTTAATGAAAATGAATTTTCTTCTGTCTGAACAATAATGCAATAAAATGATTAACCTTCTTTTTTTAAGCTGTTAATTGCCTGCATGTGTAATGCTACCTAGCGACATTTTTAGCAGTGCCTGGTGAGGGTCCTGCTGTTGGTCAGAGATTTTCAGAGAGGGCTGAAAGATAACATTATTAGTAACAATTAAGACAAATGTTTCTTTTGTGGCTTGAGGAAGGCTCATTTAGCAAAATCTCTCAAAGGCAAGGAAGGCACTGAGCATTTGCAAGGCTTTATTTATTTTGTAGGAAAGTAAATTCTTTGAGGGAAGGGAAAAACTGGAGTGTAGATTAGACCAGGCATAGCAAAAGCCAAAGGTATTCCAGTAATGGCACCAGTGCAGGCCCAAGTGCAGAGCAGTGGGATTTCACATACACTAAAGGGTGAGAAGCAGCTACCTCAAATAATTCTTACAGTAACTGAATACTTTAGTTCCTGAATTAATTAATCAAAGGCCCTAGACTGCAATGTCATTATGAATAGTCAGAACATTTTCAGCTTGGCGCTTGGCTCATCAGTCTGGCAGACACTGAACTCTGTCAATCCCTATTGAAGTTGTGCCAGTCTTCTTAGATGAAGTTGATTGATGTGAGCCCTTTCCTCACCATTCATTTGGACAGCCAGACTGTGTGTGACTAAATTCTTGGCCATCACAGACATTCAGATGAATTCATTTTGATTAGTTCTAGTTGAGACTTTGGGGAAACATGAAGACTAAATTGCTATTCTTTTTCTCCCTTGCCCTGTGTCATTCTCAAGCTCTTCCCTTGTCCATCCGCAACCATTACGCTCATGCACGCGTGCAAGTGAATACACATGCACACATTTCTGTTGCTAGGCATTAATCCATGGGTCCAGGCAGAGTTCAAGGGCTTTTTTATACTAATTGTCTTTTACCAAACTACTTATCTTCTCTGTACGGCACGATATTGGAAAATCGTGCTGTTTTCTCTGTTGCAGCATTTTAATGCTTGCTCTGTCTTCAGTGAGTTGCTTTGCTTTTTTTCTGCAATCTAGGACAAATTTAGTGTAAATTAAATGACCAGTTCATTTTTTTGCGCTCCATAGGCTGCAGCAAGTAATAAACAGCTTATGTAATCTCCTAATCATCAACTCAGCC
The DNA here is from genome assembly GCF_048771995.1 of Taeniopygia guttata. NCBI lineage: Eukaryota > Metazoa > Chordata > Aves > Passeriformes > Estrildidae > Taeniopygia > Taeniopygia guttata. The sequence goes on along the minus strand of NC_133063.1, from coordinate 45,311,190 downwards.
AAAAAATGTCATAAAACTCTGCAGTATACAGCACCTCACAATGATTTTTGTAGCCTGCAGAAACCGTATATTATGAATATTGTTTTCTATGGGTTTTTTTATTTAAATTGTCATTATCCTCCATTTGCAGAAAAGAGAAAGACTTTCTTTTCTTATTAGATGTTCCATTTTAAACCCATATTTATTGCCTTTCTGTGTGCTTGTTAATTCTACTTGGAAATTGTTGCTTACTTTCATTGCATTGGAAAAATGATGTAAATACCAGAAATATTAGGGACAAAGAACTTCTCTAATATTTCCTTCTCTGCCCCTCTCCCACCTAGAGTGTTCTAGGCTTCTCTCAAATTTCCAGTATTACTTTGGTAATTCATCTTACCCTTGCATTCTCCATCTATGTGTGTGACCAAAATTTTCATCTTTGACTCCTTGCTCCCACTGTAGGATTATTCTCTTTCTAGATCTTCTTTTAAACATTTTTATCCTGCCTGAATAGCATGAAAGTTGGCTTCCAGTGCTTCCCATGGGGAGCTTCTTCTCTGGTTTGCTATCACAAGGCATTTTTACACCCCTTATATCCCATTTCATCATTTCACACCTATTTTTAGTAGCCTGTACAACAGTTGCCTGTTATTTGGTAATAACTTGTTAGTGCATTATGTTTTGCTTTTTAAATGTTTGTTGTTTAACCAGATCACTGGTGTTATAAATTGCTCTCTGTATTCTTAATTTTTTTTAATGGTAGTACTTCGAGAAAGCATTATAAACAACATGCTCTCTTTCATACTTTGTAATGTGAAATATAGTGCTGAGCATCTTCTTCTCAAACTCTTTTAGAGGTAATCTTTCCATTTTCATGGTGCTATCATTGATGGTAGCCGTATCTCAGCTAGTCTTCCTTAGTGCAATGCATTGAAGAGAATTGATTTGAACAGAATGATAAATCAGTCTAAAAGTTACTTTGGGGAAACTTTTTAGGGCGATCTTACAGTGTCAGAAGGATTTGAAGTAGGTTTGTGTGCCTTCAATTATAAGGGAATACTGTTTTGGGATTCTTCTGAAGGACATTCTTGGAATGGTGGGATTTGCTACTCCCTTGGGTGTGGCAAGGGCGTAGGGTGATTTGCTACTCCCTTGCAGTTGATCTTCTGCCTTGAGAAACTGGCTCTCTCAATTCTGTTCTGTGCAGTTTTTGGTTATATATGGAGCTTACTTTACATATTTAATATATGTTCAGATAAAGTGATTTGACATGGGCTTGAACTAATACTGCTGATGCTGAGTGTTCTTGACTCTGAAATTATTGAAAGGTGGGAGCACTCAGCTCCTCAGCACCTTTCCAAACTACTATGTTGCTCAAATGTTAGGAATGTATTTATATGGGTGGCAGAAACTGCCTTCTGGTGAACCTTTTTCTTTCTTTTTAATTTGAACTAAGCAATTCCTCAATGCCATTTGATGAAATTGTAGCAAATTATGTTTTTTCAGGTCCAACTATTTCATGAAGGAAAATAGTCTTTTAAGGTGAGCTGATAGGAGTCTGACATGCAGTACAACATAGCTGTACTAGGGATTCATCCAAGAGAAGTAAATGCAACATGCATTGAGGAGGGTGTGTAATGGGAATCATTTCTGAAAAGGAATTGCAAGTTCCAGCCTAATGCAAGGAGGGGGGAGAGAATCCTGGCTTTCCTTTTGTGGTTCTGTAGACACTAGCAGAGGAATTCGCATACAGGTTTATGAGTCATCATTGCCTGTGGTGCTCTTGCTAAGTACCTTAATAGAACTGTGTTTGTGAGAGTATACAAATTTAAATGCTTTAGTAAACTACAGAAAGATTTAAAAGGGGGAAAAACGTGGGTGTTCTTACTACCTACAGCTTTGGCACCCTGTCTGCTTATTTAATTACTGTAACACATTTGACACAGTTGAAAACTTTTGAGTTAAAATCTTTGTGTGTATATTTTATAGAATGATGTCTTTTATATTTTCTCCTCTGAATTGATCAGTCCTTTTTCTTCAGGCTTTATTGCTGTAATACAGCTGTTGGTTATTTTTCTTTTTAATGCTTAGCCCTTGCCCAAGGTGCTTTATGGGGAGGAGGAGTAGATCAAAATAATAATTTTTCTTCTCCTAACATTAAGATAGGCGTTTTTAAATGACTCAAGCCAATTTATTGCAGAGTAGATTCATTGCGGATACACTCAAAATCTATTGGATTGATTGACGATGCTGTTCTATCGACATGTCTGTTCCAAAAGAGAATGTGGGATAATAGGTTGAAGATTTGATGAATACCATTTTGTTTAGAGAAAATTGTATTTTGGTGCATTTAGTATATTTGTGATGTAGGAGACTTTGAAAGTTACCTTCAAAAAGTGTCTTTATAAAGGTTTCGCCTGCTGATACCAAGCCTTGTGTAATGGACAATTCTGGCATTGCTCCAGTTCCAGGGAGATCCCACTGGTAGAAAAACACAAGCAAAATACATTACTGTGGACTTTGTAGACTGAAGGTTTTTAAAAATCCCACCAAAAAATCCAGAACTTTAGTTTGAACTTGACTTGTGTACAAGTTGTATATTTTCCTTTCAGATATTGGTGAGTTAAAATTGTTGTAATGAAAATGTTTATAATTTTCTAGATCTCTCTTTTATATGTGAGCAGCCTGGCTCGCTTATTGCCCTTGTGAATTGGAACGTGATACTTCTTTTAAAATTCTTCAAATTTATGTAATTATTTCTGTGGGTTTTATGAAATAATACATTTTAAAATTAGTGGAATTCATGAAACCATGTGGTATAGTCCCTAACAATGCATGTGAACGCCTAAGATTCACAGGGAAATAAGCTAATAGATTCCTTTTATCATTGTTTTATTGAATTGAAGCTTCCATCTTTACTTTGAAGGTAAAAAGAGTATTAGATTGCATGTTGAAAGTTCTTTTTCATCTTTTCCACATTAGTTTTACTTTTTGAAGTATGACATCCCCAAGTTTAAATCTGAATTTAGAGCAGAAGCATATTCTGGGTGAAGCAAGTGAGACACACAGGAAGAAAAAGCTTTATTTCCAGTTCTGTCTTCTTTATGGTTTATGTATGGCAGAAATAAAAGGCTTCTCCCAAACGAGTTCTACCTGAGATGTTTGTTTCAAGTATTTTTTGACACAGCTTGCTTACTTCATGATTAAGCTTTATATCCCACAAGTCTGTGGCCTTGCATTCCAGGCAGCTCTGTTAAATTATCTCCAGGTTCTCCCTTCTATATTGGGATGAGGAGGAATAAGGACCAGCAGTTGTTGGCCCTTCCTTGGCCATCTCTTGGGCCAGTTCTACTGTACCCTTAATTTGAAGAGTCCCTAAGGTATGGCTTACTCCAGCATTCACACCTTGCTCCCTGGGGCTGGAAAAAGAAGGCCATGGAAGAAGTGAGGTTGTGTTAGCAAGCAGACAGTAAGACTCTTGCCCTATTTCTCAGGCACCTTCAATATGCATTCATTAATACTCATGGCTTTGTCTCTACTCCATGTGCATGGGAAATGGAGATTTCAGGATGAAACAGGGCTCTCCAGGAGAGAACAGCATCAAAGTATTATTTGGTCTTGGTGCCACCCTTCCAGCAATTATCATAACCTCATTTATTTTCCTCTCAGCTCTGATATGGGGACTGCAGTTTTCTGTGCTGAAAGAAATTATGACTATTACTTTGATTATTCTACTTGGGTAGTGGCGTGAGTACTGTACATGCAGGTGCCAATTTTTTTTTTTTTTTTTCAGTTGGAGAATTGAATTCAGAGGTTGATAGTGATATAGTTGAACACCTACAATTTTCAGTACAAAATACAAGACTCTGAGAGTTCTGGTTAGTTGCTTTTGATGAATTGAAATAAATTCATATTCTCTTATTAAAAGCCCAGAGAAGAAACCAAAATGCAACTCTGTATGCATGATCCTTTTTAAAAGTGAAGGCTAAGAAAATCCCAATTGATACATATAAGACATAGCTTTTTAATTTATTGCTTAAGCATATGCAAAAAAGGCATTAATTTTCAGTAATATAAGATTCTCGATATGTAGTGCCTGGAGCTATGGTTTTGAACCTAAATTGAATGTATTTACTAAGCCATATAGCTCTGCAATGTGGAAAATGGAAGTGCATTTCAAATGTGTGCAGGGATTGCTATTACTAAAACCAGTTGCAGTTTATAAGTGAGAAAAATAAAGCTTCAGATGGCAGATGAAGAGACACCTTTATTGACTCCATATGCTTGACTGCATGAGGTGCGTTCCTGAAAATGGGAAGCAAGTGCCATATTTTAAGGAATTTCAGAAGTCAAGCATCAAGGGGTAATAGAGTTGACCTCTAATTTCAGAAATCACAGGCTAATGTTTGAGAACATTTTGCTTCCAAACTTTATTTAAAGCTCTGCTTAGCACTCAGTTTTATGACAGTAGGGATTTTTGGCTGGGAGGCACATCAATTATACTGTTACCTACCAGACTTTTCGCTTTAACAGCAGACACCAATGGCCTCTAGGAAAGAAATGCTGCTACTTTCAGACTGTGTAGAGGTGTGGCTGAACTGGCCTTCAGTCCTTGGTTTCAAATGCATGGTTTTGCATCTTCTGTTATTTTTGCCTTGGACAAAGTATGCTGTACTTTTTTGATTTATTTCCAAGAGGAGATTTTTTAATTCTGAAAGGCTTGTTGCCTCCTTGCTGTTAAAATATTTTAACTGTCATTTTTTTATCTGCTGCTTCCTAGAGTGTCCATTATCCATTGCTGCCATATGTTATCTAAAGGCTGTGTCTTGGAATTCTCAGTAGGCGGTTCTCAGCATGGGTGCTACTCATCTTGCAAAGGTCTTAGGAAATACAGGGTTTGAATGTGTATTTAATGTAGAATTGATTCCACCCTCAGTGCCCTCCACCTAGAAGTAAAGATTCAATATGAACACAGTGTTACTCTTTCCAAGATGATTGAACTTTTGCTTTCAGTACATGTGTGTAAATTTTTAAAGTACACATTTTCCCACTAGAAGCTCCAGTACAGGTAAGGTAAAACTTTGACTTTCACCTGCTCTTAACTTGACCATGTTCTTGTATGTCTGCTTCATTAGGTATGAATATAAAAAGTTTTGTCAGTATGGTAACTGCCACCAGTAAGCTATGGGAATATAGTGAAACATCCCTTTGCAAGTTCCAAGTGATTATTAGAGTAACAAACTACCCGTCATCCTTTATGAAAAATGGAGGGAGGAATTTAAATGTATTTTCTGTAAAGCAATTTTCTTTGAGTTATTAATAAATATCCATATCTGCTTTCTGAATATAGAATTTGAGCCTTATTAATACATAATACATAAATTTGTACAGGAGCAAAAGATTCTTTTACCATCTGGACTCTTAAAGCGACAGGTTTAAAGATTATTAGAATACTGTGGATAAATATAGCTTCTATTTAAAAAATACAGCCTAGGTATAAAAGCAAATATGGGACAAGATTTCTAGGTAGCCTTACTATTTTTTGTTAAACGAGGCTGATAAGATTGGTAAAATTAATAAGCTTCTGGGTAGTCAAACTTCTTTTGACATCTGAAAAATAAACAGCATATTTCAAAGCTAAATACAACTTGAGAGCAATTAACAGTTTATTTAAAAGCTAGTTAGGCTGGTTAGAGATTTGTCCATCAAGTGTAAAATTCTAAGTGATTTTAGAGTTATTCAGCAACTCCTTTACTAGAAGTCATGGGTAGATTTCATATATGCTACTTAGTTTTTTTCAAGTGCAATTGTCTTGTACAGATACCCAGACTGGTCTGTGTTTTTAGCAATCTGCTCTCATGCTTGATAGTGCCTAAAAGCTGCAATGCTGTTTATAGTCCTCCTTGCACTCACTTCAGATTTGGAGGAAAGAGGGAGTTACCTCTAAAATACAAGGTGATTAGTGGCAAAGTCAAAAAATTTTTTCTACTGAATTACTCCTTTGTCAAATGACACTTCTATTTACAGGCAGGGTATTTGGAAAATTCAAATGAAGTTGGAACAGTCCTGATGCTTCAGCACCACAAATCGGAGACTGGAAAATAAGAGACGGCATAGTTTCATGCTAAAGTTCCTACTGTGCACTACTGCTGAGGGAATGAGCTGCCACATCTGCTGTGCTGTGACAAGATCTGCACAGGATCTGTCCAGAAGACTCTCTGGGAATAGAATACAGGCAGATGATTCAATTGTTTGAGCTGTAGGCTATCTATGCTGTCACATTTAATGGCATATATTCAGCATCATCGCAAGCAATAGTGAGGCAGAACACAAATGTGTGAAGCAGTGCTCTTTTTTTTTTTCCTTTATAGAAATGAATTTCTTGTATTTTTAATTAGACTTGTGCAGAAACACTGATTTTCTTGATAAGGATATAGCAGCAGTGCTAAGAACATGGCAATTTAAGCATTTTTCAGTTTAGCACTGCTTACCCAAACCTGAATAAAAGAAGAAAATCAACGCAGGATTATTCCTAGTAGATGTTTTTGCAGCAACCTTACAAAGTGAGCAGTATTAGTGTAGCTGATTGGATTTCTCTTTACATATAAAGTTACTGCTGTTTTGGATCTGGATTACAGTTTTGATTTAAGATTTTTTTTTCTCAATGACTATATTGGCATTCAGATTGATTCTAGCTATCAATTTCAAACAGATTAATTTATTAATGACTTTTTAAAATATAAAAGCAGTTTGTAATGCTTTTAACTCCTTGGAACTGATAAACTAAAGTAGCCCTTCTGTGTCAGCCTCCTGTTGGACTGCAACTGGAGCTATGGGTTTTCTGTTCCTCTGGAATTTGTGCCACTCAGCTCTGAATTTTATAATTCCTAATATCTTCAGCAATCTCATTTTGACTGAGATTCTGAGAGGTTTTGTGTATTCTTTGACCTCACTGTCTTCATCTATAGACCAAGGAAAAGAGTGCTTAGTTACTGCCAGGAATATGTAAATACCTCTAAAGGTTACAAGTTCTCTCAAAGTGCCTTGTGTTTCTGCTGATTTCATGTTAAGTGGAAAACTGTGTATATGTGTAGTGGGGGGAATTCAATCATCAGATGTCAAATTTTGTTTTATTTTTGTAATGATTTGTGCAGTTGTTAATTGGCATCTGACTCAGAGGAAACTTCAGGGAGATCATGTATTTAGAAACAATCTGGCTTGTATTTTTCTCTCCATTGTAGCTTTCTCCCTTTGTTCTTTTGTTCTCTATTATGAAGGACATTTGCATTAAAACAAGATTTTTGTTTCTTAAGAGTTCAACTGCTCCTGCTGCTTATTCCCCACCTGGCCATAATCCTCTCTTAGTGACATCTCAATTTGTGGCTGTGCAAATGATTATGATGTCAAAGACAGGATTATGACTTCAGGTGAGAAACAAACAGCAGGAACTGGTGAACTCAGGAGAAATACACATGTAGATTTTTCTCTAACCATTTTTATGCTAAAGGCACAAAGAAAATGCAGATAATAGATTATGTATGCATATATAAAATAACTGATGTATAAGCAAATTGTATCATACCAGTGAGTAAAATGACAAATCTATTTCTTAAAATGCTTCAAATGTTCGTATTCTCTAATTTCAACTACAGAAAATTACATCCAGTAGAATAGTATCCAAAGGCAGTGTGATTAGGACATATTTACTTGACTTTGCCTGATTGCAACTCTTGTGAGAAACTTGTTTTGTTGTAGCATGAAGTCCTTAATTCAAAAATAATAGGGTTTGATGAAAAATGTAGCATGAAACCCAAACTGTGGACTACTGAAGAGTTAACAAGAGCCCCCGGTGACAGTGTGGTTTTCAGCCAGATCAAGTTGATACAACGGAAGGTTCTTGAATTTGTCTGACTCCTTAAGTTTGGCTTTTTTCCTGCTATTTAATATTGTGTTCCTGAGGAACCCCACTGCACCCAAAAACTAATTCCCTAAAGGATTTTTGCACAGTATCTCCTTTTAAAAGTTCTTGTCTGCAGTTTGAAGTCCTATGACAGTAAATGGCATTTATGGCTCTGCAGTCATTTGCCACTGGGCATTGGGGTAGTGGGAGGGAGATACTTGCTATAAAAGCTTTGCTGGTATAAGAATTACACTGTGAGGAGTGTGTGTGTGTGTGCATGTATTACAATACCAGTTAATGTAACTCATGCCTGAGATTATCTCTTCAGCAAGTTAGTGGTGGGTTCTGAAGAGATTGCTCCACAGAAATCCTCTCCAGGGAATTAGCTCCTATGCTTCTGCTGTTGGAGTTGTTACAGACAGGGTTACCACTTCTGCTACTTAATGCCAGGGTCATCACATTGACATTTTTAATTAGGAACAGTTTCCTCTTCTGCATTATTTGAAGAATCCTTGCTTATAGGTGCATTCTATTTGACTTTTGAGGTATTTGGCACTTTTTTGATGTAGTTGGTGAAATTAAATGGAAGAAACTGTGTTATCCTGTAGGCACTGACTGTCCTGTGTCAGGGTAACTGGATGAAAATAGAAGGGAAGAGAGGAGTTAATAAGCACAGAAATAAAGACATGGGAAATCATCAAATCCAGTTTTGGTATTTGAAGTACTCCCAGCTTCAGAGAAAGCATGGGGAGTGTTTTTATTGGTTGTTTTTTTTTTTTTTTTGTTTTGTTTTGGTTTTTTTTTTTCCCTCAAACGGAATTGAAGTAGTTATCTTCAGGAACCCAGTAATTAAAATGAGAAAGTTTCTAACATTTTTATTGCAGGCAGTTCTAGTGGTGAGATTAACATTAGATAATGATATAATGAAATAACCAGGCACCCTGTGATGATCTGACATGTGAGAGGCTGCACCGAGTGTGCACAGAGTTTCTGGTCCCCCAAGGGCTGTGATTGTTTTATGGTTTTATCTTATGATAACTGTGCTTTGGTTTAGCTTTTTTCTAAGCGTTTTGTGTGGTACACATCCCCTTCCACCCCCCTGTAAATTTGTAATATAACACTACTCTAGGAAATGGCAAATCAGCATGAAACTATTAATCTTATCTCGTATCATGAGACAGACACTGATCCAAGAGATCTGATTACTTTGCTTCTGGTCATTATCCAGACTGAAAGCTAGCCTTGGGCATTTTCATCATCAACAGTTCTGCCATCAGAAAGCAAAAGATTTGAAAAACAAGGGGAAATACTATAATCAATCCAGTTTAACATTTCATGCCAAAGATATGGTGTGGGACCAGACTCCTTTTGCTCATCACGTAGCAATCTTCTTGTGGTATTAAAGCCCTCGTTTCTGCCCTGTGTCTACCGCTTCTTTTCCTGGACATTTAAAGCATAATAAAGGACTTGAATGTCAGGCATGAAGACTATAAATAATCTGTAGTGATTTTAATGAGTTTAGTCACAATTGCCACAGGTTTGTCGTGCTTAATAAGTATTTCTGAAATGGAGCTTGCAGTCAGACTTTCTGCTGCCAAGTTGCTTTTTGGTCTTTTTGAGGAGGACGGAAACTGGCTCCTGTTCAGTCCTGCAGAACTGGACTGGATTGAACTGCTCTGGAAATAGCCAGCTGCATCCCCTCCCCTCCAATGAATATACTATGAACAAGAAATTCAGTTTTAATTTGTATTACAGTTCAGCTAATTAAAGAAAATTCATTTTAAATACCTGACTGAGCTAATGTGATTTGTGTTTCTTCTTGACTCTTTTCCCTTCCCTTTTTTTCCCCCTCCTTCTCAGTTCTTCCGAATACTTGTGACTTCATGTCTTTTCCCCCATCAAGTTTGTGACGCTTCAAAAGATGTACTTATTTAATATGTAACTATAAGGGATGCACAATCTCTGTTTTTTTTCTTCTCTAGTAGGATAGAAATTGTTGCTCAAACCCAGTATTTGGAAATTTAAAAAAAAAAAAATTTTCACTATTTGCAAATTCCAAGGGACTTTACAGATATGAAAACATGCGGTGAGAATTTATTCTCTGCTCAACTGGATGGTTCAAACTCTGTTCCTGGAGGGAGTGAATTTTACTGTTGACCTAATTCTGCTCCTGTTAAAGTTGGCACTGAGTGGTTTTAGAGATTTTCAGCCTCAAAGCGTTACTATTCTTTGTTGAATCCAGAGTTTAAGGAAGAGAGCTGAAGTGCAGCTCTTTCAAATGTAATAAGAAAGGCTTAAGCCTGGTAATCAGAATACATTTATTAACTATCCAAACCATCCAAAGAAGTGGCCTGGGAACCCAGATAGAGGGTTCAACTTTGCATTAGAATTTTGTCAGAACTTTAAAAATTTATACCTTTTGGCATCATGGCCTGTTTCTGCTTTCTGCATCATGGGCTGTTTCTGCTTTCAGCATTTGTGCAGACTTACTGTACAGATTGAGTTCACAAAGTGGGGAAGGATAAACCAGAGGAAAGGTAAAATATAAAACCCACAAACTTCTATGGTTTACCCTGGGGAAAAAAATTAAGGTCAAATTACATTTGTCTTATATAGGCTACATTAATTCCTATCATGTGGGGAAAAGATTTTTCTTTTTTGTATGTATGCCTATTAGGATACAGTCTGGAAATGGCACAAAGAGGTACAGAGCGCCTGCTTATCACAATAGAGCTCTTAAATTGGCATAACACAACAACATAATGGTTCTCTATTGAAAGGAAGGTCCACATCTGCAACTTGAAAGGACTGCAATGTAGGCGTTCACAGCTGGAAACTCCTTCCATATCCTATCCTGCAGCTTGTGAGCAGAGCACAATGTTTTACTAACTATTAATGTGAGACTGTGATCACATACTTAATTATTTTGCATATTTTTGGGTGCCTGTGACCAAGGCGAGACAATCCAGCTTTGTGCAAGGATATCCTTTCTTCTGGTTCTTGCAATTGCTGAGACTTTGAGAGCTTTATGAAACCGAACTCACTTTAATAAACCTGTGAATGGTTTTTCTTGGTCTGTCTGTCCAGACTGCAGTGCCACAGAGTGAAAGCGATTACCTCACAAAGTCACTGCTGCCCTGGAGTAGTGAAGGGCCTTTCAATTTATTCTTGGTCATGCCTTTTTAACTTAATGTTCTTCTTCACACAAGCTGGTAGTGATGGATGTCCATTCAGACAACCTAATGGCCTATGGTTACTATAGAAGAGCCTTTATATCAATATTCTGCAGCAGAGACCCATTTGACTGGACTGTCAAACTGCTCTACAACACATCTAGCACCATTTTATGCAAATAATAGCTGTGACAATATTGCTATACTTTATGGTGTTAAGCAAGACTGTAAACAATCCATTTCCATAGGTCAAGAGGAAGTTGATCTTTGTAGCTTGATATATCAGAGGTCATTTCCCTCTGTCAGCGGTTGCCACCTCCAACAATACTAAACCCACTTCAGAATGCCCTCAGCTCTTAAGGAACCTCAGCCATACATGGAATGTCTGCTGGGACATCCATTGTGGTGTTTCAAGTGTGGTGGGAATGTTGTGGAGTCAGCATCTTGGTGGTGAGCTTCAAAAGGCAGTAGCTGACTTACCCTGGGAATGAGAGATTGCTATTTTCTCTATGCCTGTTCCTATTCCTTGGTTCAACTTTGCATGCAGTCTTTTGTTAGTTAATTTATATACCTGTTTGACATACTGCAAGCCTGCCTAAGAGAAAACATTTAATCTCTCACTGAAATCATAGCCTGTATGCCAAAAGAACCTTGATTTTTTATGTTAAGCAAGCTGAGCCTTCCAGAATCCTATGAGATCATTTCCCTGTGTTGCTCAGAGGTCTCAGGGATTCGTGTCCAATGTAGAGACTGTCAGATTAGGTAACAGATTGAGGTATCATGCTTAGGTGTAACTTCTTCAGGACTGGCTGTAGTTTGCACAAAACTTCCAGCTACATATGTTTTTAGCATCATTACAAAAAGTTCAAATCCTTTCAATTTGAGAGTGATTTTTGTACATAACTGTAAATTGAGATGCTGACTTCTTGTTAAGGCAAGAGAATCTGACAAGAGCAGGGATATGAACTGTGAAAAGACTGAAGCAGGAAGTGGAAGCTTAATATATATGCAATACATATGCCCATGATAGAGTTGTGCCACCATTCAAGTACAACTTAGTGTTCTAAGCACTTTGGTGGCTACTCTAATTCTCTATTGCTACTTGTTCATTTTTCTGTCTATTGCATTGTTGCAGTGTGTTGGGAGCATGCATACTTTTTCAGTATTACTCTAATATAGGAAATACCCTATTCTTCCATTTCTTTGAATTCCAGCAGGTTAATTTGTAGTTTCTTCACTCCCTTATTTAAATTGATTATTCACCTTGGCATGATAGGAAATTTTGGCATGACTGAGTTTCTGGATGTCAGCTACTCTGGACTGGCTGTTACCTCTCTTAGATTCATATCCAGTGAGAGAGACATAAAGACCCCTCTTGCACTTACTAAGGGTTGGAATGGGGTAAAGAAACCACACAGGCTGGGATCTCAAAGCTCACAGCCTTGGGTGGCTGATGAGATGTGAGCAGTCACTTAGACAACTACTATCTTATAAGTGGTATCTGTACTTTTTTGAGGTCAAGTACTATGGTTCTGACTTGTTTCTTTTAGAAGACACTCTTAATTTTCTGCTACCAAGACTATTTACCACATAACTGTGTCTTGCACCAGCATTTGGCCAGTTAATGTAAAGCTCTGCACCAGTCAGGTCCCGGTGCATTAGTCTTGTTCCAGTCTTTGTTCTGAAGAATAGCATCATTACAAAATAAAAGAACCCTTCTAAAAAGCTTTTATTTCATGTGTGAAACTTCTTCTTTGACAAGATGAAGTGACTCAGTCTGTCTTTAATGGGATTGTAGTGAAATGTCTGGAACTCTTGTTGTTATTCCTTGGTATGATCGTTACTTGAGGGGCAGATTAGAGGTCAATCAGCCAGAGCCACAAGGGCGCCAACGGCTAGCCTCAGGATACTCCCTACAAATGTAAGATCAAAAGGGCAGGCATATGAAAATTACTGTTTACTTTTTATGAATTATTTCCCAGAGATGGGATCATTAGCAGAATCTAAATGCTGTCTAGCTCTTAGTGCAAGGACAGTCCTGACAGAAAGCGCTCACTTAGGCATACCTTTCCATTCTTAAAATAAAAAGATTTTCTGTTTTTTGCATGTGTGGGTTTTCTTTATTATTTAAATAACTTTCTAGTTGTTTTATGGGTTTTTTCCCCCTTCCCTACTTCTGAACATGCTTTTAATTCCGAGATGTCATCTATTCCTTTCTTTGTGTAGCAAAAGTATTTCAAAGCCTTTGTCCATATCCCATGTATGCTGCAGGAGACACCTGAAGGAAGTAAAACTTCTGTGATTTTCAGAGTGAACAGTGGCTGTTACGTACAATTCATCCTTAGCTAGTGGGTAGCAGAATTATCCCTACTGCAAATATAAGGGAAAGGTGATATTGGCTGTCATGGTGAGGGGCATATTGGCAAATGCTGATTCAATGTCTACTTCTGCAGTAATCTTCACACATCAAACTCTGCACCTTCTTCTCCACATCAGTATCTGGCTTCTGTTTGATCACAGTAATCAGAGCTATTTAGAAGGGTCACAGTATATTTGCCCTTTTGTCTAGTGACTGGAGCTATGAAAGCATGACTTTGGAGCAAATGTTGATTGAATTCTAAAGAGACTGGGAATAGCTGGGAACATGTGTAGCCTGTGATATGCTAAACTTGATTCCAAGTGGAAAACTGTTTGCTTTTTAAAATAACTTTGAAAAAGTTACCTTGAAAACCCAAATACATGGTGGATATTACTCTTTAATGAAAACCAATATGAACTTCCCTCTTATCGTCCGATGTGTTACTGCCCTTAATGTGAAATAATCAAATGCTGCCTAGTGTAGCAATGAAGTTAAATCTGGCTGCCAACCAAAATAAAACCCCTTATAGCTATTTTTGTGTGTTCTTAAAATGTGTGCTTAGAGATTAGGCAGTTGTCTTTTTTCCCCCCTCCCTGCTATTTTTCTTTAAAAGTTTAAGAAGTTTAAAAAATCACAGAGAACTCTGTTGCAGTACCCTCCTATGATAAGGTCAGGGAGCAGAAAATCCAATGTTGTGTGCTTTATCTAAATCCTTATTCTTGCTAATCTTGCTAGACATTTTGGATATGTATGTTTTTACTTATTTGGCATGATGTTTTCTCAACATAATTTTTTGGCATTTATCCTGACAGCTGTAGCTGGAGAACTTCTTGCTATAGTGTTTAAATGAATAAGCTGAGCATCTCCCTTTCTATCTTTTCCTTTTGGTGTTGGATAGATCTCAGGAAACTTTTTAATCCTTGCAAAACGGTAGGCAGAGGTAATGTATGTGCAGATGAGTGAGGTTGCCGGGTCCTCCAAGACAGGGGTCTGCAAGTGACCGTCTGGATGTGTGGGTGTTGGGTTTTGTTTAGCAGCCTTCAGAAAGCTGAGGCACAGGTAGTATAAAAATAAGTCTATTGGTGCTAGGCAGAGTTTAGGCTTGTACTGAGAACACCCAGTCTCAGAAGTTTTCTACCATATGACTTGAACTTCTAAGGGTGGATCAGCAGTGAATAGGGGGTGATGCTCACAGGCTCATGAGATTTGGAACCAGGACATGGCATGCTTGCCATGCATTTTTGGCAGACTTCACAATAAAACATCTAATGATGCTGTTCATCTCATATCTTTGTTGTTGATATCTTATGGTTCTTCTTGTAGTCATTATGGAAAATAATGATTTTAAGATATCTTTTATTGCATCTGTGCTTCAGAGGCTATTACATTCACTTTTTTTTTTGTTTGTTTTTAATGATGTGGTGCAACCTTAAACCTCTCTAAAGTGTGATGTCTTGAAGCAAGCACCCAAATCCTGATGGGTTTCTACATCACTACTGTCTCCAGAGCTGTTGGGACAGAAGAATGGTGAAAATCTGTTTGGCACCCAAATGGGGAGAAATATGAGATGCACTTCAACTGTGCACTGTCAACTGATAGCTGTTAAATTAACATTTCCATTTCCCTCTGTGAAGCCTTATCTTTATAGGCAGGTGTATCTGTGTTGGGAGAGGGGCTATTTTTGGCTCTACTGTAGGAGAGCCTGAAGGTGATGAGTTTTGCAGAGTAAATCTTGCTTACTCTGTAATTTCCACTACATTTGAAATTAAGGGCCTAAATTAGGGTTAGTGTCAGGCTTGCTCTTTTGCTATGTCCTAATTTTTTTTTGAAAGCACATAGCTAAGGACTTTAATATGTTTTAGATTCAGGGCTTGTAAGTTACACAAAAATCCCTAAGGGAGGCAAAATAACTTATTAAAACCTTGCAAATGTTTTTGACTGCTGCATTCTATTATTTTCTATTCCAGAGGTAGCATACAGCCTCTGCTGCTGATGGGTGGAGGAACGCAAACCTCCAGGGCCCATTAGACTTAACTTGTTTACTGCATTGATATCTATATGTTAAATGACAAGAGAGTTCAGGTTATTGAATAATTTAAAATTCAGCTCTAATTGGTGTCATATGACCTGGAAAAGGCCATGGATGACGCCAGGAGCATGCTGTGAAATTCTTATAAATAATTCATAAATTAGATCATTCATTTGCCTGGATGTCTTGTTAAATGCAGAAGTTTGTAAGTAATAACTGATGATATAACACCTGTAAGTATTTAGTTCATATGCTGGAAGGTAATCTACCTTGATGATCTTCTAGCACAACCTGCCAGAGTACAAGAGTTAATTGCACTAGGGAGAATGCACTACATTTATTTGGGATGGGCTTTGGCAAGGCATACAGTGCAGATGTTGCATTACACACTCTCTATCAGCTAGACAACTATTCTGTATATGCCCATGTTAAAAATGCAGCTCATCATTCTTTTGCCCTTATTTCACATGAACTCCAAATGCACTGGGAAATGGTAGTGACCTGCTCTACTCACAAATAGTATAGTTTTTGAAATATTTATCTAGGTCTTGAACTACTGATTCTTCAGTAAAATAAAGGGCAGAAGTAAAAAATTGAAGTCAGAAGATTGGGATTTTTTTATTATTATTTTTGTGATGTTGGCAGTACATTGAATCTTAATAGTTGGACCTGGTACTGTCCAGATTAGTGGAGTGGCATGTTTCTATAGTACAAACAGGAATGATACATTTTTGTTTTGAAAAGCAAACATGTTTGCTTAAATTTGGTGGCCAGGTATTGCATTGACATGTGTGGGTACCATGTGGGCTTAATGAACATTTTGCTCACAGTGACTTCCAAGACTCGGCACACAGACACCTCTCTTTAGTTTTCTTGGAGCACTGTATGATTAACTGCCTTATCAGGCAGCGTAAAAACAGTCTGCTGATCTAAAATGGGAGCCTTTGTTAGCAATTACCAACAGTGTTTGGGTAGCTGGAGAAGAAGGGTGGCATGTTTATGAATGCAAAATATACACTTATAGCTGAGTGCCAGCAAATGCTCACATGCTACTTTGAATGCAGGTTTTTTGTGCACCTGGCATGCCAGCTCAAACCCTCTTAACAAAGAGGAGAAAAAATACTGAAGGCAGCACAAACATAGGAGGTGTTCCTCTGCTGTCAGCCAGCAGCTATAGATTCGCTTTTTTGTGATGTGATACTACCTTTTTTTTTAGCTACACCTGTTCTATGTGTTTAGTTCAGTAGATTTCTACAGTAAAAATACAGGTTGGTGACTGTCATTCATGGTGCTTTTCATTTGAGACCACTTGTTTTATTCAGTGGAATATGGCAATCATAGCTATACATAATTTCTGCAGAAAATAGTGCTTTGTTTCTTGCTTGAAAAATAGTCGGCTTACCTTAGGAGTTATCTACTGTATTTATCTTAGGTAGTGACAGAGACAGTTGCTGTACTATTACACGGCACTTTGTAATAACTGATATTGGTTTATTTATGGTACAGATTTTAACAAAGGATTATATGAGTTAAAGAAAAAAAAATTGTAGACTTCAGTAGATCCTACTAATATACTTTAAAATCTTTATGCTTTTTCATTCTCTCTGATAAATTCTTACAGAATCTTGGAAAGAATAACTCCTTAATCACTAGTAACATACTTCAAATAGAACTATAATTTGATGTAATTTTTCTTCAAAACAGCATTTCTGTTGCCCCAATATGCTATCTGAGCTTATTTATGATACATCCTCCTCATTTTGCTGACAAAAGCAAGTGCTTATACTGTTCATAGACCTGAAACCCACAGCCAAGCTTTATTCAGATGAGACCCATATATCAACCATTCAGAGTGGTGACTGAGTTCCAGGTTTAGGTTATATACCTTAGTGAGAGTGTCATCTGGGTCACTGATGGAGTCACAGAATTGTTTAGGTTGGAAACCACCTCTGAGTCCAACCATTAACCCAGCACTGCCAAGCCCACCATTAAAACCCGTTGCTAAGCACCACCTGCATGTCTCGTAAATACCTCCAGGTTTGGTGACTGCACCACTGCCCTGGACAGCCTGTGCCAGGACTTCACAATGCTTCCAGTGAATAAATGTTTCCTAATAAATTTTGCTGGTCACGTCCAAAAAACAGCTACACTGGTGATGAATCTTAAATATGTGCCAGTGGTGCTCTTGAAGGTGTTTCTGTGTGTCTCTGCATCATCTTTAAATATCTTTAAATCTTTGTATTTCTCCTCTGGTTGCTGCTTCTGTTGATTCTTCTTGATTTCCTTCAGCGTCCCCACTTAGATCAGCAAAAAGGACTAGTTCTAAATTAACATGTTCCTTCCACTCTTTCTGCCCCATCAAAAGAAACTCCTGAGCTGAAAATCCAGGTTAGAGAAATGTCCTCAAGATACACATGAGAATTTTTTATTTAATTGCCTCTTTTGCCTGTATTCAGACATATTTCCTCTAAAAACTGCAAACCCAGGTGCTATGAACTAAACTCCTAATGCTGTTAGCATCTCTAGCAATTTTGCTCTGCACCCTAACAGCATTGTATTTTACTCGGCTGCCAGCTTTTGTCCCTCAGAATGCAGGACTTCTCAAGGTAATAATTTTGGGCTGTTTCTTAAACATGTGTCTACATGTAATGAAATCTGTCCAGACCTGGCCTGTGCTGGTATTGTAAAGATACGCTTTGTTACTGGTTCATCCCTTGAAGTACAAAGCCCTTTGTGCTGGAGTCAGTCTGTAACTGTGCTTCTTCTGCCAGTGCTGTGAATTAGAACTGCAAAGCACACAAGTTGCATTTAAGAACAATTTGCAGAGATCATAATGCTGTGTGCATAAAACTGATGCACTGTTTGTCTGTTCATAGGAAGTTTTAAAGACTGGTTGTTTGTTAAAGCTCTGTGCTGAATCCCTGAGCAAAAATTACTGGGGTTGCAGTAAAGACTTCGTAGACTTCCACATGTGTCTCCATCTTCAAATCCTTCTAAAGATTATTAAAACCATTTTTAGTATCTCCTTGTTTCACAAGAGTTTCACATCTAATCAAGTCTTATTAACTCCTTACCTTACAAGGAGCAGTCTGTGTTTGTTTAAGCCTCAGTTAAAGGAACTTGTATCTTTAAATATGGCATAGCAAGCCTGGAGGAGCTCCATGGAGGAGCAAGTACAGCTGTTCCACCATAGCCCGTCATGGTTTCCATGTGTCCCGTAGGCAATATCTTTCTTAAACTCATCTTGTAAAATTACCTGATTCCTTATCCTTGTGTATCTTTAGACTCACAGAAGTAGGTGGGCCTTCAGAATATTTATTTTCTCTACTTTTCCCCTTTACCTGGCCTGCATTTTGCAGATCTGTCATGTCATGCACCAGTCTCTTTTCATCACTCAGAAGTGTAAATGTCAGTCCATTTTCCCTGCAACATCTGCCATCCAGCTGTCTTTTCAATTATGGCTTTAGCAGAAAACCCACAATTACTAAAAAAAGTTATTGACTAGTTTCTGACTCTCAATAGTTAATCTTTTTCTTTGGAGTTAAACCCTGCAAAGTACTGAGTAGCCATCAAAGGCATGTTGGAACTCAATCTTCTGCCTAACATGACCTCCTCCTTCTAAAGGAATAAGAAAATCCCACTCATATTCAATGACATTAATGAGAATTTTCCCCCCTGCAAACATATTGTATCTGTGAAATAACACTGAAGTTTTCTCTGCCTTGTTATGAAGTCTTTAAATGTCAATGCCATTTCTGAGACCATCAGGGCAGACTTAATGGCAGCCAAGGTCAACAAATGCTAACTGGTATCTTTCTTTTAGGGCCTTCAGGGACTCGTAATAGAGTCTCAGCCATGAAGTTAATTTGCAATGTGGACCTTTATTCTTAAACCTGGTGATTATTTTGTAAAATCTTCATTCATGTGCTTAGATTTCTTAACATTCTCTTGTCTCTTCAGACAGCAAACTGCTAAAATAAAGCTGGTGTTCTCAGATGTTTTATCTTATGACTTTCCTTTTTTTACATGTGTTCTTTTAAACTACTATTTATGGGCTGCAGAAAGACAGGTGTTTGCTTTCTGTGACCACCCTACACTGTCAGCTCTGATAGGATGCTCTAAGAATATCTTCAGATCTGAGCCTTTCTGCTGTCCATGGGGACTGGAGAACCCTCCACCTTGAAAGCCTGTTCTTGTGGGTGTCCTAAATGCTCTAGAAGCAGAAACAAGTGATATGGGAAATGAGAGACTACATCGTCCTTTTCTTTATTGTCTAATTCAGATTAAAAGGGCTCTGTAGCCTCTATTTGTCTGGGAAATATTGCCAACATGGATGGCATGCTGCAAATAATAAATAACAAAACTCCGTCTTTTTGGCAGCATGTTGCATTTCTGCTCAGTGTCCCTGCCAGCCCCTCTGACTTTAAAATATTTTAGTGTCCTGCACTTTTCACCCAGTCCAAGCACCAGACTTTCCTCAGACATTTAACACTGACATTAATGCAAATGTCTCCAACTCACTGAGCCCTTTGGGGCAAAACATAGCATCCTTGGCTTTCAATCACATGGGAGAGAGGATATATTTGTATGCACAAAACTGGAAATAATAAAATATCAGTATTCAGGTGCTAATCTACATTAATTTACATTCTGTGAAGTCTACAAGAAACTTGTAATTGGTTGTCTTGAAGGGCAGTAGAGTATATTTGGTATTTTGTTTATTTATTAAAAAAGAATCTAAATTATACATATAAATGCTGAATAGATTTGTATTATATCTCTCTTCTAATCATTGCTGGACACTTGCTTGCATTCCTAAATTCGAGTGGTTTGGGTCTGGCTGACTATCTTGCACTCTATGTGCACAATACCTATCTATTGTAAGTATTCCCAGAGTGCAAATAATACCTTTTGTTTTTTCATCAATGGATTCCAAATTTCCCTGCTAAACCACTCACAGTGCAATGGTTTTGCTATTTTAACAAATCTGGCTTCTATAATTAAAAAGTCCCATATCTTTGTGGAAGGTCCCAAAGCTTAAATTCAGTTTGTTACTGAAATTAATGTACAATTCTAGCAAAAGAAATGTGTGTGCCTGATACACTGCTGTTGTGATGTTCGTAAAAGCTCAAATGCTTAACTGCCTGTATGAGTCTTAGTGCAAAGATACTCCAGGATGTAACTAGGATTGTGATATTTATTACATGATATCCATGACTATAGCAAAACCGCTAGAATTTGCTTGTACTGGGTTGACAAATGTGAATTACAGTTGCTTGTTTTCTTCAGAGTTTTATCAGACTGATATCACTTGCCCAGCTTAATTGAAAAATCACTTACATTTATAGCTGTATTTAAACATGTTTTGTATTTAAATGACAGCTTTTGATGTACAACCATTTTTTACAGAAAGTAGTTCATTTTTATCTGTGTTTCTGTAAAGATATTTCAAAAACTCTCATCAAGTTTCCAGCGGTAAGTAATATACCATTCAGTGCAAGGTGAAATGTTTTACATCAAATCTCCTGCTGTGTAATAGCCAATCAAAGAGTATTTATAGTGGCTGAATGGATTTTTTGGCTCGGTATTCAAAATTAAACATTTTCAAACCTTAACATTTAATGTTTTTTGCCACTCTTCAGGTTGATTTTATGTAACCCTGGATGCTCACAACTACTTGATACTCTGAAGTGACTCATTTTATGCTGAGGATCCTGCAGACAGTAGTTTTACATGTATTACACTTGTGTAGATGGAATGAAATGTAGATTTGATAGGACATTTGTGTATATGTTCTGGTAAACATTTTGCTGGGGTTGGCTGTATGTCCATCAGCATGGACCAGCAGCTCTGTTTTGAAGAGAACACATTTACCAAGAGAAACTGGTGAATAAAGATGAATTTTGGTAATTTACAGGAAATTGTTTTTCCTGTTGCAGGTATCCAGTAAGAAGAGCTTGTGCCACCAGCACTCTTTGGGGCTGGACAGCTCCTTCTTGGGTGCTGGGGGACCTTGGACTCTACGTAAGAACAGTAGAGCACTGAAGGCTGGAAGCCCCGCCCGTGTTGCATTGTCTCAGTCTTGCAGGAATAACCACAATTACAATACTGAAATGCATTACAACCATCAGGAGTGTCTGAAGGAATATCCAATGGAAAACGACTTGCACAGAAAGTGCAACAATGTGATTTCCCCAGCCAAGCAGAGGAGCCCTCACCATGTAAAGCAAGCTCAGGAGATGGACCAGAGGGCAAGTGAATTTCAGAGCACATGCCCTCAGCAAGTGAGTCATGGCTGTGCCTGGAGGCATGTGGGGAGCTCCGGGAACATGGAAGAGAGCTGCTATGTCAGCCAGGTACTTAGAAAACACCCTGGGACAGTTCACAAGACCTGTGATCATTCCAGGCACTGTCGAGGTTCTGGGCTGAATCACAGCACAGACTCAGGCCCTAAGGAAACAGAGCTGGCTAAAAGGTTGTATGAAGAAAGAAGGCAGAAGCTGCTTCTTCAAAAAATGGAGCTGGAAATTGAAAAGGAACGACTCCAACATTTATTGACTAAGCAAGAAGCAAAACTGCTCCTAAAACAACAGCAACTACACCAATCCCGTATGGATTATAACAGGTGATTTTGAGACTTACCATTTAAAAAAAAAATTCTAGAATTTCTAATAAGCATATGGGCAATAGTTGATTTAAGTGGGAGAGAAGAACAAGGCAACAATAGATAGAATAAAACAAGATAGGCAAGGCTTATGGCACAATTTCTAAGAGTGATTCAGAGGAGAGGAGACTTTAGTTTGTTAGCGTATGCTGTTGGGAAGCAGCATGACAGCTGTGGAAAGCAGCAGAGGAAAACAGTATGTGGCAGAAAGTAAGGCAGAAAGAAAACACTGCTAAAAGACTAGGTTGGAAAAGAGAAGTAGTAGAAGAAAAGGAGAGGTTGATCTTTGTGCAGGCACTTGAAAGGAATACAGATATTTGGCAAGAGCAGTGTGAGCATGGATGACATAAAAGTGGCATTCTCCCTTCTTCCTTGGAAAGGTCAGTTTTGAAGCATTGCACCCTCCTAGGCTGGGAGGAGGGTGCAATATATGTATGTGTATATATAAATCTTTTTATATATGGAATATATGTTTTCCCCCATATATTTATTGAAGAGGAAGGGAGCACAGTGTAGCCAAGGCATTTTCTTTCCAGTGATGTTAGTGAAAAGGGAGAATGCCAAGACTGAGGCACATTAGGTGCTTAAAACTTGAAGGGAGATGGAGCAGCCATAGAAATGTGAGATGTGACTTGAAAGGCCTGTAAGATTGTTGCAGAAAGTAACACTTTTCTGACATCGTAAATAAAGTCTTTGAGAAAGAGAGAACAACTGGGTTTTTTTGTATGATGGAACAGTGAATGGAAACAGGTTAAATTAGCCATTGCAGCTCAGCTGAGTACTAGCATTTCAACATTAGAAAGGAAAAACAATAGGGAAAAATCTGCAGTCTTTTGGAAGAGGTGATAGAAGTGTTTCACAGAGATGGATATTTCTATACTGTTTTAATATGGCAGCTGCTGACAGCACCCCATGAGAGTCTGCATTAGATGACCCACTTCCTACATCCATGTACTACATAACCACCATGGAGGAGTACATCACTTTCCGTTCTTAATTTCGGCCTCCTGGTTACTTTTCAGACTGTAAAAGAGAGTACTGTATTCTAGGTCAACTTCTGTTTGTCTTCTTTGATTGTTGTTTACATTGAAAAGAACGTGTTTCTGTGGCTTTAAAAGTACCTGTCTTAGAGGAAATCACAAATGTGTGTGTTGAAAATGACTGAGGTTGCTAACAAAGGATTATGACTTCAGGTAAGAATTAAGTAGGAACAGATGGATTCTTAATCATCAAATACCTTAATTCTATGCATTCATCCCTCTAATGAAAAACAAGTAGCTATGAAGGATATACAAACTGAGTTTTTTTGTGTATTTTTTTTTCTAATGGAAATTTTTCAGGTTTGGGGGCGTAAGTTCAGAAAAAATGCACCTTAAATATCTGTAATGATGTGGTTGTTAGTCCCATTATTTCTATTATGGCTACTTTTTTTTTTTTCTGAAAAAAAGCCCTTTATAGTTTACAGAGCTTTAGTTAAATAAAAATAAATAAAAATAATTATATGAAAAAAAATCATGTATGACCAATCTGAAGACTTTTTTTTTTTTTGTGATGTCTTTTCACAGGTGCATGTGAAGTCAGATTTGCCGTATTCTCTCTAAGAAAACAGCTAGAATATAAAGTGTTTCTTCTTAAAAATATTTCCATATCTTTAGAATTAAATGTTTGATATTTAGAGGTAAATCTCTTAGGCATCATAGTTCTGTTTCAGTTCCAAATATAGGATTCATTTTGCACTTGGTAACAGAGTAATTTTATATACTGCTAACAATAAAAATTTGTTTAGCTAAGCTCAAATACCCTTTGCTTCACTGTCAGGAGGTTCTGAGTTAGAACATCATAACAGCATTAAAAAACAATACAAGAAAAATTATTTTCCAGATAGTGTTTATTTTTGTCTGTCCTCCTGCCTGAGTGGAGTGCTGGTTAAGGTCCATGACAAATAAGAGGTTTGACTATTTGCAGTTATTGGCAACAAAGTTTTCTAATCTTTTATCTAAAGTGTGAGTTGATCCTTTTTTCAACCACACTGCATCATAACTGCTTTTAATTTTTCACATTTCTTTACTTAGCCTCATGTGACCGTAGTACTTTTAGTTTGCAGCTACTCTCTATGTGAAATAGTTGCTCAGCTATCAAAAATGGTGTGTGTCTGTGTAGTTCAGTGGCTCCTCCTGGTTCAAGCCTCATTGGAGCAGCCTAGTAGAAGCAAAGCTTGGGAATGGGAATTTTAGTTAAGTAAAAAATAAATACCTTATCTTGACTTTTCTGTCTTTGTTGGAGAGAAAGGAGAAGGTGGAGTGATCTGTTAAAAATGGAGCATCATTTGTGGCCCCATAGTTTGAGGACACACAACCATCTTATGCAAATTATGTTCTATGCAGCTTATGCATGATGCCTTTGAGCACTGGTGCTGTAATCCGTAAATGAAACTTTTCTGTTTCTGTAATGAAAAGACTGCAGATTTTTCCCTAGTTTTCCCTTTCCAATGCTGAAATGCTAGCACTCAACCAAGTTACACTGGCTAAGGTTGTCCCAGTGGTAACCCTTAGAAGCAAAGGCACTGGGCCTGAACCAGCCTTCCAATACAAAAGTATATTTGAAAGTGTGAAGATAATTGTGAAACCATTTAATGTGTAAAAGTGCCCTGTTTGTAGTCACCTTTTAGAGGCAAGTTCTAGTGTGATTTGACCAGCTGCAGAAGCAAATAACTTGTCTTTTCCAGGATTAGAGGCCATGTACCTGGCTTAGAAGATGGGCCCATTGCTGAAGCACCCAGAGATCTTGCTCTGATGATGAATGGCAGCAGCATGGGGCTAAGGTAATTTCTCTCTTCACTTCTAAGTGCTTCACAGGGTCAGTATATCTTCTTGACAGTGTGCTGTTGCCTGCCAAGTGTATTTGTTCATGTGTTTGTTTCAGATTAAGAGCTTTTCTTCTGCAGGAAGGGTAAAATTCATTGGCTGCTGTGTTTTATGAGCCAACTCAATAGTTATGCTGACCTGTTATTACTCAAAGTTTAGGTGACTTCCTGAAGAGGCTTCAGGTTTTGTGTGCCACCTCTTAGCCCTGTGCCAAATGGAGTTTTCACAAAATTTTAGTTTGAGTTCTTCGTTATAGGTGCTGCTTGTTACTTTTTAAATTAAGATGAGAACATCTCTTTAGTCTTTATTTGGACCTGATGTAAATAATACATTATCCTTTAACTCTCAGATTGATCTTCCGTGGTTGGTGACAGTTACTTGTTTTTTTAAATATCTCTTACTGCACTGCTACTTCAGTGTGATCAGAGCAAACCACCACTGAAATAACTGGAAGCAGAGTTAAGCCAATATTTAGCTCTTTATCTCCATTCTGCTTGCTATTTAAAACTTCAATCAGTACACTATTGTACTTGCCTTCTGTCCTGCCCTGTCGCATTCAAGTTAACACTGGAAGAAGATTCAGGCTTATTAGGAAAGCAACAAATAAAAACTGGCAAGGTTTTCTCCTTTTATCAGAGAGTAACAGTTTCTTGTTCTGTGCTGCAACTATAGGTGTTCTTTTGACCAAAGAATGGTGGACAAGATGAGCAGCTGTGCTTTGAATGACTCCTTTAGTGACAAGAGAATACCTCAAAGTAATAAATTTCTCTGTTCTGAGAATACTGGAAGAACTGATAATTCATTTATAAACTAAGAGTCCAATACCTTATTTTTTCTTATTTTTTAACTTTGTTATATTAATTTTATTTTTCTTTTTTGAGATCCCTTTTCACTGGAAAGGGGTAAGCCTTTTTTTCTCCAGAACAGCAGGAGTTGTTAGTTTCCTTGGAATACTTCACTGTTTAGCCAGGTGTTTGGCTGCTCTGGGTTACTGGCATATCTTTGTTGTATTCGAATGCATTTTCTTTCATTTTCACACAAACTGAAATGATCAAAGTATTATCGCAGTAGCAAAAAAGATCGAGAGTCATGACATGTTTAAGATGCAGCAGCATTAAGCCCCTTGGAGGAAAAATCTAACCTAGAACATCTGCAGAGCTTCTTGGCAACAGTTTACCAAAAACCTGCAAATATCTACATATCGTAACAGGGAAAATGAAGAAAACCTGTGCTGTTAACAAAATGAGAGTTGCAGATTTCAAAAGGTTCCCCACCCTCTCTACATTCCCCTGGTTTAATTTACTGTAATTTTTCAAAGTTATTGTGTGTTTGAGCAGTCTCAAGGTGCCATGCCAGCTGGTTACAAAGTTTGGCAGCAAAACACTTGGAAGTTTTTCTTCTTATATGCCATCTTCAGTTTTGCAAAGGTTACCAGATGAATGGTCCCTAAATAATTTACTCTAATGTAAGGCTTAAAGAGGCTGTAGAAGACAAGTCCATTTATCTCTTTTATGCATTTGAATATGTAAGTGATGTTTTCTTCAGTACAGAGAGGGAGAGTGTGTAAGTGTGTGACCACATCTTAGAAAAGAGGAAGAGCTGGTAGGTATTCATTTTTTTTTTTAACTGACTCTTTTGGTGGGGTTTTTTTTTGGTTTTTTTTGGTTTTGTTTTGTTTTTTTTTTTTTTGTGGTGGTGGTGTTTGCCTTTTAATTGACCTGTCAAACAGTTCTTGTTACAGCAAATGCCAGCAGAACGCTAATGGAAAATCAGCCCTCTCTGACTTCCAGTTCATACATGAGAGGTCTTCTAGCAAATCTTACAGCACAGAACTTGATTTCAGTCTTCAAATAAGCAAAGCTTACTTTAAAAATATCCTGGTGTTTTAAAGGAAATGGTGAAATACCTTTAAAATACAAAACTTGCTGAAGTGTGAAGTAAAATAATATAATAAAGAACTTAAAAAACAGGACTTTTTTTATATAATTAACAGCTCATTTTGAGTTAATTATCTATGATTACAAAAATCTAATTGCAATTTATCCTCTACTATCTATAGGAAGAATTGTAGACAAGGGAATGTGCATTACTGCCAGCCATAAATGCTATAGGATGGGCACAAATAACAGAGGAGCCCTTAATGAAAAAAAAAAAGCAAATAGGAGCATGCAGCTGTGCCAGACTATTGAAAGGTAATTGTAGTCAGAAACGAGGTATGTGGTTTAAAAGGTATCTTGTTATCTCCTGTAGGGATTTATTTTTTCCCTCACTGAAGAAAGCAGAAAGGATTCCACAAGCAAATACAGTGCAGAGTTTGATTTCTGATACAGAGTTTCGTCATAGTCTGTTAGTGAAAATGAAAACTTTGATCTCAGGGGCTACTTCAAACAGTAGCCACATTTTCAAAGGGAACCTGGCTTGTTGTCTCTTCTACATGTGCTCTTAAGGTATTTTTGTTGTCATTGTCAGCATGTATTGTCCATCTCAACCTCTTTGGATACCTATTCTGGTAGGAATTTGCAGTGTTGGATTTGTCCTTTCCCCAATGTTTATAAAAAATGTGCCTATCCCTTTGCCTAGCTGCAGCTGGGCCAGCATTTGGGACCTGAACTACCTTTGGATTTAGGATCTCCATTTCTCTTAGGTGCAGCAGTCAGAGCAGGCTTTATTGAGGATGGTTTTCAGTAGCTTGGAGTGGCTCCTAAGTGAGACAGACCACAGACAATTTGCAGCTATGGAGAGGGTAGCTGGTGCAATTGATGGCAAGTTGTCTGTGTAATTTCTTTTCAAGTCTGCCCCAATGTGCAGGATACTTTAAAATATTCAAAATAAAAACATAACCTGATGCATTTGTTTAGCATAAACCAGCCTTTTACAAAGTGCTTTCTGTCTCCCAGACACAGATGCTTGGTACATGCTCAAGTACCCATTCCATGCGTATTCACTAAGATCAATACACCCAGCACCCGCTTTTGTGTCTACTCCTGACATCTGCATCTGGGAAAGGAATTTTAAAACTCTTCCCTCCTTCATTTAATCTTAATTTTGATCTGAATGGCATAGAAATAAGATGTATTTAATGGCACCAGCTTGAGGAGACACAATTTTTCAGTTTGCAAGCAGCCCTCCCCAGAGCACTGCTGTGTGCCTGAATCTTAACATTCAAGATTCCCTTCTTTTCTGAGTCTTCAGTTTCCTGTAAGGTTCTGCTAGTGTGGCTCTTTATTGCCTCCTCTCTAATGGGCATCTTTGCCTTGGATTTCACACAATTCTGCCACTGAGCCTCTACACAAACCTGCAAATCATGCAAAACATTCTAAATGAGAATTGTTGGATACAGCAGCTATCAGATATGTTTACAGTTATCTGCAGGCACTCGTTCAATGTATGCTACCTGGTGAAAGGTTTTTTCTTGGTGGATTAAAGATTTGCAGGTGGAATTTGCCACCTTTAATTTCATTGAAGGCTCTTTATGTTTGTGTGCCTCATTCTACGTCACCCATGTGTATTTTTGCCGGTTTGTATTTTTAGTTACATGAAAATATCAAACACAGGATTCAGTGGTACTTCCCTTGTACTTGGATGCTCATTGCTATGGTGATATTTCCAGAAGGGTGTGCTGTCAGGGGTCTTTTGAAAGATTTTTATGTTTATGATGTAACTATTTTTATTATCTAGTGAGAGAAAGTGACGGTTATCTCTTGCTCCTTGCTTAATGCTTTGTTATGAACTCTCTTTTCTGAGGCTTGTTAGACATGCAGGCATCTTTCTGTGGTGATGTGCAAGCACACTCGTGTGCTTTTGACCAAATATTCAATGCAATTAAATAGAGGAACGCAGACTCGCAGCTCCCCCTGCTGTCCCAGGCATATCCAGGTTTGTTCACTCAGTTCCCTCCTCCAAATAATTTAAATAGGAAACAAAAATCACATGCAATCGCATGGCTCTGCTACTATACTGGCCTATTTGCGAGCCCCATTACTCCTGTTTTTGAGGACAAAAGAATTGAAAAACAATGGCAGCACCCATTTGGTTTCCTATGAGGAGTTTTCATTTCAGTTCTTCATTCCTGCATGTCATCTCCCGGGTCCTGAGGTTGTCCAGGTCCTGAGCCTCTGAAGGAGAAACTCTCACCAGGGCTGCAACTGGCTCATTGTCCCAGACTCCCAGATTTCAGGTCATCTCTGAGTTGTCCATGTCTCTTGAGGTGTACCTATATCGAACTTGGCCAAGTCTTAGGAATGTACTGAATACAGTTTGTTAGGATTTTCGGATTTTTTCTATTTGCTGTTTTGGGAGACTGGCACATTAAATTGGGATGAAATCAACTGTGCTTGCAAATGGCCCATAAAATCTGTGTATCTGGAAGCTGCTTTCCCACCTGTTAGTGCTCCTTTTAACGACCAAGTTACTTTCTTGCTCCAGATAATTTTACATTGAAGTTTTTGTCATTTTTAGATAGGATATTTGTGGAGTGAACACTTGTTGGCCAGTAAAAAAAACGGTGCTTGCAGATCTGCCAGTAGTGCACATGCTGAATTAGGTGCAGATACGAGTTTTTCTTTCTCTTGTGGTGATGTCTGGCTATATATAGGCACAGCATCCTTCCAACAGATGGCTGCTGGAGTCTGCTGTGACGTATGGGAGAGTGCAGTCAGAGTTAGACACGCATTTCTGCTTTATTAGTGCTGCATGCAGACTCTGAAGGTAGTAGGTTTTCTTGTAAGGGGCGAAGGTTTTTGTTCTGGTGAGGTTACTGAAAGCATAAAGGGGAGTGTATGGCAATTTTTTACATATACCTATGCATGCATTTAATGTTGGGGTTTTTTTGTTAGGGTAGGCAGTGATCCTTATCGGACTGGAGAGAGTGGAGTTCATTTCTGCTGAACTGGTTCCTTCACTAATCTAATTTTCAGGTTTACTTTCAACTGAAACAATGATTTCAAGCTGCCTATCTAACATTTACCTGAATTATGCTGATTCTGTTCTCATGATCACGTCTGCTGCACACAGCAGTATTACATCATTCCCACTGCAGTCCAAAATAAACTTGAGCAGGAAGCCTACTGAGTGACTGGAGGTATAAGATGTAAGCAGGAAATGCCATAAGTGGTTTCCATAGGCAGATACACTCAGCCTGTAGGTGAGGTCTTCAAAATGCAGACACTTAGGTGTTAGAAACACTGCTAAGCTTAGGAGGGCAGTTGGTGAAAACCGGCTTGTTAAAACACAGGGAGTTTGGTATTTTCAAAAAACTTGTCTTTGCTGCCAGTGTTCTGCATGGGTTTGATTTAGTAATATCCCATATTGAAACTGAAAATGCTTGGAGAATTTTTTCTTTGAGTTGAAGTATGTGAAATGCACGCATCTCCTGAAGGAGTTTGTTCCTTGCCAACACTTGCAGACAGTGAGAGACATTTTTGCAAGTCATTTGCAGATGCCTTCTTTATAGGAAAATGCAGGCATTGTTAGTTTACTGCCTGAATTGAATTTTGAAAACCTGAATTCTATTTTTATAAATTGGAGTGGATTACTTTTTCAGACATATTGTTTTGTTACTTTTTATTTTTATGTGTAATCTTCGATGAACAGAATATTTTGTTAAATCTAGACATTCATATGTCCCAGAAATTTATCAGTTGGAAAAGTTGAGAAAAAATCTCGTAAAACAAAATGTTCTGGAAGGTAGTTTTGATTCAGGAAATTTTAAACCCACCCACACAACTTTCGTGCCATTTAAAGCTTGTATCAGAACTGATAGGGCAGGACTAAGAACAAAAGCTATTGGTATTACAAAGTTAGACAAGAAATCCTCTGTACCCTGCTGTTCTGCCCATGATCATTGCTACACGAAGCTAAAACCCACTCCCCCACCCCTCCTGGGACCTTGGCTGCACTTCAGCAGTCACAAAATTGAAGCAAAAGGTAAACTTTAGTAAATACTATGATCTGCCACTTGCAGATTTGCAGACTACATATAAAGATAACAACATACATGCTCTCACTCACTTCCCAGCTCTTGCTCTCTCTGAAGTGGACTTCGTGTATTTGCCACTGAATTATGCTGGCATAAAACTTCCCAGGCTATACCGATGTATTGAGTTGAACTCTGTGGCTTTGCAGAGGTGCTGAGGTTTTGCAGATTACCCATTATAATTATAAAAGTGCTAATTTTTGAGAGCCATGCAGAGAAAATTTTATATTCAGCCCAACTGATTTGTTCTTCACATTGCTCCTGCAGCGAAGAGGATTGATTTTTGTGTTTCTTTCGATATTTGGCTTCATTTCCTCTGGTACTCAGTGCTTCAGGCCTTAATCCTTTAATCTTGAATTTGAGCATCAATGTTTCAGGAGGGATCAGGCCTTTTGATGGAGAGAGAACATCTTTTGTTGTACCAAATGGTTAGGAGTGGTATAAGGCAACACAGATCTGCAGGCAGTATGCATTCACTCTTGTGTTAGAAGACTATAAACAGAGGGTGGGTTTAGTGGGGATTATAAATAATCTGGAGGAAGGTGGGGTATTGGAAGCAATAGAAGAGAGTTAATGGCTTTAACATTTGACCACTAACCAGTCTATCGTGACAGATGTGTACTGGGTTGCCAAATGCTATAGTCTGATTTGGGTAATGGTTCAAAGCTCAGCATGTCATGGAAATGGCACTGTGGTCCCTAATGGAACAGGGGGAAAAAATCTTTTGAGCTTCTCAAAGGGCAGTATTTGTGGAAGCAGATGCTTGCTTGCCCTACCCAGCATAAAGAACAGTTCTGCAGGCAGCCAGGAGAGTTCGTACTGCTGGATTTTTATAGGATCATTAATTATATGTTATAAGGCAGCTAAGCATGGCATTCCTAACTCAATGAATTCCATTATGAATGGCCTTTTCATATTCCTCATCTCATTATATTAAATGCATGTGACCTAAAGTTTAGCTAAAGTTATTGTTCAGGTTAACTTCCATTTAGTGGTTGCCCTAGTTTTAGAAACAATATGATCTTTAGATTTTATGGAAAGTCAGGTTTTTTTATGCATGTTTTTGCAGCACTATTTTAGATAATTTCATTTGAAACTAGGTAGGATCCCCTGTGAGGTGGCAGGGAAGGGATTTAGTCACTCCTTGATTTGACTGGAGATTTCTGTACCCGCTGGATGACAACATCCTGTTACATGGATTTGGCTATCATCTCTCTGCCAATAACTCTTAAACCTTCTGCTCTGTTCCATCTAGTTTTACATATCTGACTGCCTCCCTGACACATAATCCCAATTGTTTTGCCTTCAGATCATTCCTAATCTGGCCAAAACAGAACTCCTTACTTTTTTCTTATGAATCTCTCTTCACTTCTGATTCTGATAATGCCACATCCTCCCTGCCACTCAGATTCATAACCTCAGGATCATTCTCCTTCTCTGCATGCATCTGGGCTGCTGACAGCTATTGCAGTTTCCTTCTCCTTTGCAGCCAAAATATCCTTTTGCTGTCTCCGCAGTTAAAACCACCCCTTGCTTTAGTCCTTCTTGCATGTTGACTACTCTAAAGTCTTCTTTGACTGCTCAGTATTCATTCACCTACTTCAAAATAAGTTTTCCAAATGGGTATCTTGGCTGCTTCTTCAGGTCCTGTCTGCTTTGCTTCTTTTAAACTCACTTTTAGGTTTTCAGTTTTCAGTTAATAGTCATAAAGCTGTTTCTTATTTTATTTTCTTTGCCATCACCTCTTCTATACTCTGTTAGTTATGTGGCACTTAGAGTTTTTTTGTGTGTTGAATTAACTTCCAGCCATTTGCTGCTACTACATTCTTAAATTCTTTCTGCCTTTTAGAACCACTGCGTTATGTCATGGTGACTTCTGCCTCCATCTGTGTGTTCTGACAATGTCTTTCTTGTTTTACATTTTATCTTTTCCTTATTTTTTTGTATCCTCAGATTTTTCAGAGTGCTCTTTTTCCCTCCCTCCCCCCCCCCCCCCAGTCCTAATTTGATGAGTTTCAAACTAATGTGTTTCTTCACACTGATCACAAAGATGGTCTCTGCCTGGTAAATCCACCTAAAATCTAAACCATACTCAAAATATTTTGTTGTGATCTGGAGAGAAAAGCATTAGAACTCTACTGCAGTGATAAGTCATGAGCTCTTCTTTATAGAAACACTTCCCTGTGGCTTCTAGAATGCACAAGAGTTTGAAACAAAACAATTTGCAAGTGTCTTCAGTCTTCTATCAATAGTGCCAGACTTCACCTCTTTGTGTAACTACATGCCCTTGTATTTGATCAATGCATAGTTAATCCTTCTTTTTCTTCTTATCTCTGTGTTTCCTTAATCTCCATTTACATCTTTGCATGCTTTTTGAGTAAACCATGTCTCTGAGAGATGGGCTAAATTTATATACCAGCTGTGGACTCAGTAGGGCTGAGATGGTTTGGCAGCACAAATAATGCAAACCCTGCACCCACGTCACTGTGTCAGAGTGGCACTCATGGCTATGCTCTTGACAAATGTTTCCAACAGGTTGTAACAAACACATGAAAAGGTAGATTTTCATGTCCCAAAATCAACAGTGGTAGCTCTAAGATGGCAAAAATCACTTGTGTCTGGACCAAAAGAGTTTCCAGAGGCTGGGAACTGGCAGCCCAGAGCTTCACAGCAAACAGCTTTGTCCCAGGATCTCTTCCTTTTGTTCTTCCCCTTGATACTGGACATCAGAGCAATGCCAATACATATCTCAGTGGCAACTGCCTTTTAGTGAGGCAGTGGTTTCCGTCTGCTTTCAGTTATTTTATATCTGAATATTTTCTAAATACAAGTGCAAAAACATATTAAATCTGTTCCCTAAACATCCTGTTTGAGTCAGTATTTGGTGGTGCTTTCAAATTCACATAAAATATATGCACTGAAGGGAAATCTTTAGTATGTTGCATTTTCTGTGGTGCCCAGGGCCATGGTTTTTATAGTTGTATGCTATTATTTAGGCATCTAAGTCTGTATTGCTCTTGCAATAAATACTTGATTTTACAGTCACTAGCCATCAAACATGCCCTGTGAAATATGTAATGTCAGTGAATTTAAGGCAACTGAAGTGGCTAAAATTGTTATTTTAAATCTTTACCAGGAGCTATCTAGTCAAATCTGCATCTGTTGGGCATGGTAATCTCCTAATCAGAGTAAAGTCCAAAGTCTCAACTTCTCTATTTGCTTCTTTTCAGGCTATAGGTTTTTTTTCGGGGTGGTTTTTTTTTGGTTTTTTTTTTTTTTTTTTTGAGCAGATCAATAAACAATCTCAGTGTTTTCATTTTACTAAGCAATATAATATGGATGAGTACTAGTGTAGTGGTAAATCATTAATATACTCTTTAATCATAGAGTGACCATGTCCCAAAGATGTGATTTAATAATGGAAAAAAGGCCAGTGAAGTGTGAAGATGCATCAGAAGGTGTGTTTCTAACTGATCTGGGATAGTATGGCATAATTTTAAAAGATGTGGTTTGAGAATATTTAGGATGCTGTATACATTTGTAGTTACAGACGTGGCAAAATTCTAACCTGATTTTTTTTTCAAGAATCAAAACCCATGTCAGGTTGGTATTTGGCAGAGGCGCCAAATGGCTTTTTTGAATAAGTAAAGCACTGCAGCTTCCAGATTCAATAGTCCCAAGATTTGTAAGACTCTGACACTAACAGACTACAACCCTAAAAACCAACCTGTGCTTAACATGCTTGATTCAGTCATCCTATGGCACAGATAAAGGTGATTAAAATAAGAGGACAGAAATTTCATGGAAAAATACGGGTCCTGCACAGGTGCTTCCGTGTTGTTTTCAGTGGTAATGGTTCCTGGTTAGAGAAATGAGATTATGAATGTCAGAAGAATAGACAGTATAAAAACTCTAATTATGTTTATTATATAATTTTATGCTTTATGAAAGACATTCTCTGTGACATGTTCCCTGATATCAGAGGAGCTCTTAGTGACCCAGAAAATCACCTCAATATCGTTAGGAATATGTCTGTTTGCCCAGTTTAGTGGTTATTAATTTTCATTTCTACTAGTGTGAGATATCTGAAATTTTGTTCATTTATTTCCTCACTTGGAAACCAGGTGTGAAAATTTATCCTGCTTGTATCTTGAACATTGAAACTTAACATCAATCAAGTGTAACTTTGTCAATGAACAGAAGCAACTGTAGTTGCTGGGTCTTTTTCAACTGTTCTGATCCTCCAAAACTCCAGATTTTCTGTGATAGCTCTTAATACCCACACTAAAAAAATCAGTCGTAAATATCTGTTTCTCTAATTAGGAATTTCTTCAGAATATCTTACTAGTAGAGCATACTGGAAACCTTGTATATATTGTTCAACTCCTAGTATGTTTCTCTTCTTCTGTATTGTCAGTTACTTTTAGCGAATTACTGCTCCATTATGTGATCCATGATCAGAAAAAGGGCTTTTGCAATTGCTGCTCATTTACTGAAAGCTGCTGTTATCAACACCTATCAGCCTGTCTGGAAACTTCTGTAGAGGAAAGACTGCTTGTGTACTAATAGTCTTAGCAAAGGAAGACATAAGGTGATTACCTGCACACCCAGACCCATTTCTGCCACAGGCTGTTTTGAAAGGCAGCCCATCCACTGTGAAGCCTTTTGCTCTGGGTGAGCCAAGTAGAGAAGAGATGATGTGTTGTTCTTCTATGCCTTTATCACAACCAAATTACAATCCAATCTGGGGCATGTTTGTTCAGGAGATAGCTTGCATATGGCATTTTGATGGGTGTCTTGTGACTGGGGCTGGCTCTCAGCCAGACACTAGTGATGCTGGATAAGGCACTGAGAATGGCATTCACTTTGCTGAAGAACATGTGATTCTCCTTCTGAAGGAGAGAGTGATGCTGCCTGATCTACTGAGAAAGTTTAGATTTAGCTCAAAAACTTTGTCCTAAACAGGGTTTTGCATCATTCCTCGTGGTGCTTTGACTGGTGACAGCCAGGCAGGCTTTTCAGATATATAGACACTGTTTGGAAGGATTGTTTTTATACCTGGGACTTGACATTTACATGACTTCCTTTTGTGAAGGCTGACAGCAGAGTTTGCTGGAACGACAGCTGCTTTGCTCTGCTCTGTAAGAAAGGCCAAACAAACATTCACAGAATTTTGCCCTGCTAAAGCCTGGCCAGTCTATTTCCCATGGCCATTTCTCTGTGACTGTCTGAAAACCTTTATGCTAGAATTTTCTTCAGATTCAGAAAAGACAGAAAAGTAATCACAGCTAAATTTTGCTGTTTCTTAGGGAAACTCAGATATGTTGGAAAGGTGCTGGTAGGGAGTTGAATTGTAGTGAACTTAAACCAGAGGGAAGGAGAGGGATTCAAAGGAAAGCATGAATATAATTCTAGGTTAAATTAAGCTTAACACTTGCTACAAATGGACCTCTAACCATGTAAATTAAGTGAAGTCCTGACTTCAATGAAAATAAAGACAGTATTCTGATTGATTCAGTGGGGCTAGGGTTTCACCTATGGCTGGTATGATCTAATAGGTCATTGCTAATTAAGAGCATATGTGGTCTCAATTCTTGCTGGTGGAATTAAATATTTGAGCACCAGCCACTGAGGGAATGGGGAAAGAACTGGTCCTTGAAAGAGTGGTCTGGGGAAGCTGTGCTATGGATTTCTGTACCCTGGTACAGCTTTAGATATGGGAAAAAAATTTAGCATAGGTACCAGTGTATCTTCTCCAAGATGAAAGAAAAGTAAACCAAATGCAGTAGATTTGAGAGGGAGAGCTCAATAGGGGGGAAAAAACCATAAAAAACAACAGAGAAACCTGACACAGCCATGGGCATTACTGGATTCAAGGGCATTGATCCTGAAGAGTGCTGTAAGAGATGAAATCTCTGCATGACAGCTCAGCAATATATTGTCTGCATAATAACATGTAGATTGGAGGCAATCACTGTCTATTTTCTGTGATGAAAAATCCTTTTATTACAAGCAGATTTGATAATATTTATATTTCAGTTCCAGAACTCTCACTGACTGTTGAAGTGTTTCCCTGCCTGTCCCTGCCCTCCTGCCTTTTGCCTAAAATATATACGAGAAGGGAGGTGGATGTGGTCTTGAAGACAGCTGGAGGAGAGGTGTTGGGGAAACCTGATTGTACCTTTTCAATGTTAAAGTGGTCTTTTAAGAAAGATAGAGACAGACTTTGGAAAAAGGGTATGTAACTATAGGACAAGTGGTCATGCTTTTCATCTTAATGGGCAGATTCAAGTTAGATATGATGAAGAAATGTTTCACTGTGAGAATGGGGAAACAGTGGTGCAGGTTGCCCATAATGGTGGTGGATGCCCCAACCCTGGAAACCTTCAAGGTTACTTTGGATAGGCTCTTGAGCAATCTGTTCTAGTTGAAGATGTCCCTGCTCATTGCAGGGTGATTGCACCAGGGTACCTTTAAAAGGTTCCTTCTAACCAAAACTAATCTCTGATTCTGTGATCTCAAAGCTTTAAATGCACATGCTCTCTAGAAAGGAAAGCAGCTGTTTCTTACTGACATTCACTGGATCCCAGTAGTGGCTGATGCATCTAACATAAGCCTCAAAATGGCAGATTTCATAATTGGCCCATGAAATCTGATTCTGGGCTTGAATATGGTCTTCAAGGTGTGTATTAGAATAGGACTTTTTCCTGCTTCTTAAATGGAGAAAAAATGCTAAGCTAAAAAAGCATATTTTAGGAAGGGAAGGGTGATGGCATTCAGGGATGAGAGATTGCCATGAAGTTCACACAGTGCTTCTCCTCCTCACCTGCATCTCTCTTACCTCCCCTGCATCTCTGCTCAGTTCTCCTGTGGATTTGTGCACCCTGCACAAAGCAGTAGATCAATCTCTCTTTTTTTTCCTATGTGCTGCTCTGTTGGCTCATATGTTCTGATGTGTTTCTCCTCAGCTCCACTTAAGGGGACTGGAAAAGTTGCGATTGTTGTGAACAGACCACTGCCTTTCAGATCCACACATCCAATGTCTACAGTGCTGCTTTTCTCCCCAGAAATATTTTTTTTATTTGCTATGCAGAAAAACAACCTCCCAAGCAGCCCCACTTTGGAATGGGTGGTTTTCAAAAGTGTTGTTTGATAACAAGCTTGATGTGAACTGATCTAAATTTAGACCCTACTGAAAAGAAGATCCTAGCATCTTCTTATTTGTCCCAGTGCTTGTAGTGCTGCTGCTTTATACTGAACTGACTCTGGAAACTGATCTGGGAGGAAAACACTCCCAGCCAAAGTGGCAGGGGAGGAAACAATTTTGAGCCTGTTTGTCAAACTGGATCTGAAATGGCAATTCAGGTTCCAGCTACAAAAACGTATTGCTTGGGTTGTCTACTTATCACCAGTTTTGCATCATTAAGTGTTATGCATTCTTGGCCTGATATAATTGCAGCAGATGCACACATGAACTGTTAATTATTTTATTTTTAAAACAGAAATTATGAAACAGAAAAATAACATTCCAACATGTTTGCTTTTGGAGCTAACCTACCACAGCAATCTGTTAGTTTGATAATGGTTAAACTCGCAAGCCCTTGCCTCAGCAGAGTGCAGTAGGGTACCATTAAGGCAGCCATCTGTTGAACATACATAGTGGAGGCATGAATTGCCTCACGTTTTGGGTTTCTGAGTAGTTACAACAGTCTTGTTCTCTGAATGCCACTGATCTGCACTGAAAAGTGCATGGAAAGATCAGGGTTCAGTGGAAGGTGAGCATCCAAACCTGGCATTGAAGACTGGGAACCCAGTCAGCTGAATGCTGGGTTAGGAGCAGGGAAGAGAGGAAGCCTCGTGGGCGAGGTAAATCACACGCTGATAGTAAGCACGACTCTGGCAAGAGCCTGAGCTGCTTGGGTTGCCTAGCGATTCAACAGATCTGCAAAACTCCATTTGCAGAACAACATTATGTTGGATTGATTCATCAGGATCAGCAGCAAAAACAAGTTATGTTCTATCAGAGTTTTCCTGCATTAGTTTAAAAATGAATTTAGTTGGCTCTAAGTGAACATTTATTGTAGTATCTTGAAGAACTGACTTTCCTCTATTAAAGCAGAATAATGAATCTATATGATGCCCTAACTTGAACAGTACATAAAGATTAGTAAATAAGACTCCATTTAAAATACTTATAATGTAAGTAACATGGGTCCCAATAGCCTTTCTAATGTCCATTAATGCTTATTGTGAGGATCAGAGCTCATTTTACTGAGCCATTTAGTCAAACCGTGTGATTATTTAGAAAGTTAATTCATGCATACTAAAATCTAGCTTAAGTAATGCAGAGGGTAGGAGGTAAAACTCTATGGAGACGATAGTCCTTTTTGTTATTTAATGATCAGCCATAATTAACTTGCAAATTTGAAATAATTAGAACAAATTAAAGGTATTTAACTTTGCCTCCCTAAAGAAAAATTCAAATTGCACCAAATGCAGCTTTAAATTATTCAAGTCTCAGAGGTCTGTGCCGGGTTTTTTACAATGCCTTTTCTATGATGAGAATACCAATCTGCTTTTTGTCAGAAAGCATCCTATCAAGTAATTGTTCTTTGTGTCTAATAAATGACAGCTATTCTTCTTTGTAAAAGTATTTCAGTCTCTGAAGACTACATCAGCATTTCCATGGCATTTTAATTCAATAAAACAAAAGGTTAATGTTTTTCTACTTTTTAAGGAATGAAAATACTAGCAGTATTCAATGGATCCTGAATGACATTTAAAATTTGCCATTTGTGCTCAGTGGGGATATCGCGATATGAAGCTCAGACAGGATGGAAGGAATGTTCAAGGTGTGTCTTGGTGATGGTGTACTTGGATATTCATAATGAGGCAGCAGTGTTGAGATTTGCTTCTTTTTTGGTCACACTACATAGCCTGCCCTGGTATGTAGGGTAGGTAGGTTAATAAGGTCTTTATTTAGATGGTCTTCTCTGTTGGGTAACTACCAAGGAGTGCCAAGAAAACTCATTGGTTATTGTGGTGACCTGCAGGAAGTCCTACTAACCATGGTGCCTTTGAGTGACATGCAGGGTAGTTGGATTTGAAAATAGACAAGAATCTGTTTTGCTGCTAAATCTCTCCAGACATAAATAGCCGATTCCTTTTGACCATATGTTGAGTTTAAATTTCCATGTTGTAATAGTCACATCATTCGTTTTACTAATTATTCCAGAGGTGAATGAGTAATTATGTTCTGAAACAGATTTTTTTCCTTATGTTTTCTTTGTTTAATTGTGCTAGATAGTTAATTACTTCTTTTTTAAATTTCTCTACATTATCCCTTTCTCTACTTGGTCTCCACAGCTTTCAGATAAAGTGTCATTTTAAAATTTGAGACTCTATCCTTACTTAAGCAAAACTTTAGAATGAGCTGACTTCTATTATATACTAAACAATGAGGCTCTAGTTGTTTAGTAAGGTTATAAATGCAAATACACTTGCTTTTGTTATGTATTATACCTTAGCTTATGTCATTTCTTCTTAGTGTCTGTTTCTGTTTGAATTGTGTCTGCCAATGAAGTATTTAAAACAGAACTCAGTATTATAGAGCTAACTGCACCATAGAAGATACTGCATTTAGAAGGAGAACCGGTTGAGTAATCCCCTCCTTATCTAAAAGCCAATGGTCACTGTCTTCACATGAGGACTATAGGTTGCAGTCAAATGTGCTTTAAACAGCTCAAAAAGCATCCAAATAATGACAGCCTCTCTGCTTTTTAAAATGCTGTTAATCATCCCAAGTCCAGGCAAATGGAATATCAGGTCCTATTTTATCAGAGAAATCTGGTCATGTATTACACCTTTAAGCCTCTTTAAGCAGTTGTGAGGTTCCAAAACCACCTCTTGGAGCTCTTGTAGTTGCAGGAATTAGTAGGGTAATAATTTTATATAATTCAAATAAGGTACTAATTTAGTTCACAATAAATTTTAAAAATACTTTGCAGTATTATTAGTAGCCACACAGTTAGAAGCCCTAAAGTAAACGGAGGTTATTTGGAGAAGTTGTATCCAACACTTCAGTCAGTTATTATAGGTCACAAGCCATTATATACTGTTCTGCATTACCAATACAGGAGTAGTTCTAATTGCCCAACAGGCTCAGTGGGCCCTATTAAACAATGTCTTATACAGCACATTGATGGGAAACTTCTAATTTAGCTATCATTTCCTGCTTTTTCCTCAGATCTACAGTAATTTCAGTCAGTGCAAGCTTTTAGGTAAAACATTCTTGTGATTCCGTCTCCACAAAGCTGTATCGTAACTAATAAAAGCTCAGTGACAGTCTTTGGGTTGCTAATGTAAAATTGGTGCTTAAACAGGAAGAAGTTGTATCATAGAAATATAGAATGGTTTAGGTTGGAAAAGACCTCTAAGTTCACAGAATCCAGCTGTTAAGATTTTTTTAATCTTCTAATAACTTTAAAAAGCTGTTTTTTGCTTCCATGGTTGCAAGTAGATCAATATGATCTTGGAATGAATTGTATCATTTCATGTGGATAATACAAATATTTTTTTAATATTTTTAATTTCTTTTATAAAGGAACCTTTTATGACAGGGACTAATGACTTACATATGTTGGGAATTGTTATTTAAAGCAGTAGTTATTTCCCAGAGTTATTTCCCAAATTTTCAGAATTTGAAAGCAGTAGCTTTTCTTTACTGAGAGAAATGTGGGTCTTCCTCCTGTCTGCCCACAACATTTTGAGATACCTGTATCTGCAAAGCTTGAGGTCATAATTGCTCCCCATCACCAGATTTGCTTCCTGCCTCTATCCATGCAGTGTTTATGATTGTGTGTTGAAGTTTGTCTTGAACCATAGTGGTTCTGATTTCTCTTTCCTTACTTTACTCAAAGTATTGCACTTCTGCACCAGATTCTCTCCCACCAGTTTGTTCATACATTCTCTATAATGTTTAAAAGTACCTCTGTTCATCAATCTCACCTCTTGGTTTCCTCTCTTCTCATCCGTTTTCTTCTTGAATCAGCTTCTCACTGTCCCTGGAGGCTTTAAAAAAAACATATAGATTTGGTACTTGGGGATGTGGTTCAGCAGTGGCCTTGGCAGTTGTACTCAGATGATCTCAGAAATCCTTTCCAATAAAAATGATTATGGGATTCTGTGATCTGCTTCCCTTTTGCAAACTAAAATTTCAGATTTCTCTTCACATAATCTTCTTTGTTTTCCCTGTATTCTAGTGAAGTGAATATTTTAAAAAAATTATTCTTTCTACCAATTTTAGCCCGTTGTGCTGGACAAAATCTGTATTCATCTTCATTTGCATGTCTTCATCCTACTGGTGCTGTTCTAACCACTTGAGAAATCCAGGACCTAATGCTTTAGGAAATGTGCCCAATGCTGCAAAACTCCAAATACAGTTGTCAGGGTGCTGCTGGCTGCTGATAACTAAAGACTCCTGATAAAGTGTGTTGGTAACTCTTCAAGCCTTAGGCATTCTGCTTTCAGAAATTATAAATGGATTCAACAAGAGCTCAACCAGCAGCATTATGTTTATGCTTCTGGAGAGTAAAAGTTGGTAGAGAGCTGGGTGCAGTGTTAAAGGGCCAAATGCATCATGTAACAGCACGGTCTTTCTTTCCTCCAGTGTCCCGGTGTTGAAACATGAAGATTATTTACTGAGGACATCTCCAGTGAGCAAAAACTCCAGAAAACCAGGGAGCAGTCATGGGAACAGTTCAGAGAAAAAAATGGTTGGCTTTGGTGTAAATGTGGATGATGGACAAAGCCCTCAAATGCAGACCAAGAGGGAAGGCACCAAGTCCAGGAAAGGTAAGGGGAAGTATACTGTATTGCAGGGCCATGAGTGTGCTGGTGTGTTCATAATATATCAGTAAAATGCACAATTAAAGGAAGAAGTTTTGCAGGTGTTTAAAACAACCTAAGAGAAGGTGGTAGCTCCTTATTTAAAGAAAAAAAAAAACCAAACAAGTGGAGATCCTGTCTACTCTTCCTGATGAAAGAGAAAAAAGTAGCCCCTTAGTCTCAGAAAACTCCTTCAATGATTTGTTTTTTAACTTCCCAAAAGGTAGTGAGAATAAGTGCAGTGGGGTTTGCTCTTCAAATATAATCATTGCATTCTTTTCCTTGAGTGATGACTTCACCATCACAACCTGCTATTTTACCACACAGGGATGTCTGTACTGCTATCCTAGAACCTGTCCTGCCCTTAGCTTAGTGCCTCCACTTAAGGAGCAGAGATGCAATCTTTTCTCTCTTATGAAGAGAAAAGGTTGGGAAAAAAAGCAGCTTGGATGTTTCACTGCTTAGCCTTGAACATAATCCTTGGATCAATTATGAACTAGCTTTTTTTTATTATTTTTTTATTTTAACTTGTCAGCCGGGTTGCCGTATATGTCAGCATAAAAATAAAGAAAATGGCAAAATGAGAAGAAATGCGGTGCAGTTCTCAAAGGAACAAATAACTTGTGTTATTGGTTAAGACCGTACCAACATTAAAAAACAGCTCCTGTGAAGAAACTTTCAAAAGGGTATCATCAGCCTGGACCCAAACAGTGGCTGAGGTTAATCTCTGCCAAGGCACAGCTACAAAAGTTGGAAGCCTGTAAAGGGCTTGTGTCCAAAAAAATCAATTTCTAATTTGAAACAAAATCATTTTTGACTAACAGGGGTTCAGGACCCATTACTTTTGCTGTATAATCTGCTGACATTTCACACTTTCTGTTGTGCACAATGAATCCTAATAGTCATTTTATAACATTGCTACACCAATCAATTTAAGCAAGAGAAAGCCGTTACAATTCTGCAAAGTTTCAGGGGCAATTTTCACTGATGGTTTTCTTTTATGGTTTTTTTCAGCTATCAATTTTTTTTTCTTCTCTTTTCCTCTTCCTTCTGCCCCCCTCCTTCTCTATGCTGCAGTGATGAAACAAGGATTTTTCACAGCTGGATGGTGGGTTTTGTTCCTTAGACTGGGGTAGTCTCCAAAAGTAATTTATCTTCCATAGATTCAGGGGAAAATATCCAATCTGGTCTCTTCTTCATTCATTCATTCATTTCATTTTGTAGGACTGAGGAGAAGTTACAAGCTGCATCTGGCTATTGCACATAGCAACTGAGCTGCACCTCTGCTGATTTAGTGATTGTAGCGGTCAGCATGATCTCTTAAGATGGTGGACATCTTTTGCAAGCACTTATTGGGATTGCTGGTTTTTATGGTATAGAGCTGCATTGCAAAATTTAACTTACAAACATTGTCACTTGCTGTGATAGCTGATAAAGTTCAGAGGAATGCTTTCAAGCTGTGGAACAACCTCAGCTCTATTACTGATTTGAATGGTTGTTTATCACAAGGCAAATTACCTAGCACTAATCACTGAAGTTGAAGTCTTCTGTATTTAGTACCTTTTTAATTGGCTTCCTTCTGTTATATATTTGGACTCCTTTAGCAAGCACACAAACGTACTTGTAAAGTGTTTTTTCCATCTTAGGGGATCACCAGGACACAATGTCAAGATTTTTAATTCTGAATAGCCTGGGCTTAGTTGGCTCTGTCCTTTCTTTTGCTGTCCTTTCTCATCTGCTGCTGACCTGGGATTTCTGGTTCAATGCAGTATGAGAAAGGGGAGTGAAATCCACAAGGTGATATCTTGAGGCATGAAGCTTAAAGTAATTTAGCCACATAACTGAAGGTGGCTTTTTGGTTGGAACACAGTAGTGCTGTGTACAGAAACATGTTCAGGTGAAAACTTCTCAACCATCAGATGCTGACCTATTGCTACAGAGGTTTATTTTTTCTTATGATGGTATTAGTCTGGTCTGTTTATATGTTTTGCAGGATGTTGTCTCTATCCAAGCACTCCTTAGTGCAGTGCAAGTTATCTGAGCCCTTGGGCTTGCTGTACCACCAGGAATGGTGGCTGTATCAGTAGTAGTGTCTCTCCAGCGCAGCACAGGCACTTGTATCAGGTTTAAAATTAT
This sequence comes from Taeniopygia guttata, assembly GCF_048771995.1. Lineage (NCBI taxonomy): Eukaryota > Metazoa > Chordata > Aves > Passeriformes > Estrildidae > Taeniopygia > Taeniopygia guttata. Next base: position 45,266,226 of record NC_133063.1, on the reverse strand, counting down.
TGAACAGGAAGCTGTCCTCATCCTGGAATGGTGGAAGGCTTTCCTGCCTACAGGACTGCTCACTTGCTGTGACAACAGTGGGTTTGAAAATGGTGATTTTCTATCAAGTGTACTTTTTCTTTCTCCCTGACAATGGTTAGTAATGGGGAGAAGAGCATTGTTAATGTGGTCCCTTCACCTTGTGGAGTGGAAAGGGTTGCATCTGCTCTCTTTTGAGGGTGGAAGCTTACTGGAGCAACTTAGGAAATCAATTTTTATTCCCTCATTGTTGATTTTTGACTTCTGTTTCTGCTTGCTCCTTAGTTTTTATGCCTGTGCTTCAGCAGGTGTTTGTGTCTTGTAGTCAAACTTTTTTAGTATTGCCAGCAAAACTTTAAGTAGTTGAAGCAATCCCGAAGTCTTAGATCCTTTCAGCAGTAAATTGTTTTTATTGGTGTCACCAACAGCTATGTCAACGTGTACTAAAAGCTAAGAACTTGTCCAGTTAAAAAGCACTGGAGTACAGAAGCTTGTGTTTCTCTTCCTTTTTGCTCTTGAAAATTTTGCTGTGAGGCTGGGAAACTTAGATCCATTGCACTGTGCAATATTCAGCAATTAGCTACATTTCTGTTTAAAGTATTCATCTTTACTGAACACTTCCTGAAGTACTCTGCATTGAAACGAAAGAACAGTTTTCTCCTTTGTTTCTTCTTGTTGGACATAACTTCTGCATGATGTTGTATAGTGTGCACACTTTCCTTTTTTATATGCAAAAGAAAAAGCCAGAGAAGAAAAATTATTTTAGCTCATTTTAGCCCTGTACTTTTCCAGGGGCTGATTTCTCTAGATAGTGTTTGTTTTTCAGTAGTTTTTCTGATGTAGCTTCTTAGGGATTCAGGATCTGGGACATCTTCCCTTGAGGGAAGACGCTTCCGTACAATTGAATAGAGCAATTAGTTAATATTAGTGAAGTGCTTTGAAGATGTGAAGTACTATATAAATGTTAAGTCTTATGAATATTACTATTATTCAAGTCATAAAGATTTCTTTTATGATTATCAACCTAGATTTCCCATTGCTTGCTTTCATTCCATTGCTGCTTGAACCAGCCTCATCCATATTTCTTCATTCTTAATGTTTACACTTCTAAAATATAGACTGCTGTATTTCCCCACTTTCATAATGTTTTAGTTGTCTGTTTTTCAAGCAGAAATATATGGCTATTTGACTTTTCTCAAATGATTCTTTAATCTACTTTAAATAATCTTGTACCAAGTTAGCCAAATTGAAAATAGTATTCTTAACATTACCATTTAGGAGACATTTATAATTGCTTTGAGGGTAGCTTGCCTTGTAAGCTTATATCTATGGGTTTTTTTTGTGAATTTTTGCTGCTGTAGGTTCTTTCCATTGGTGTCAGGATTTAAATTACCACACTATGGAAGAGTTTTTTCTTTTTTTCCAGGGGTAAATGTGTCTATCTTTTTCCACATTTCTTGCTTCTCTAGATCATCTGCAATGTCTCCAGTCTCATGCTGTCTTCTAACACCTGCAATCTAATTAATTTGCTGTCATTTGTATCACCCCAGTTCTCTATGACTTTCCATAAATAATTACCAGTCACTTCATAAATTCATTAACTAATTCCCTTTAGCCCTGAAATATATATCCTTCAGACTAAAGATTTGGTATCTTTTTTTTCCCCCCTGGTAGTTTCTTTTCATCAGCTTTATATAGACAGGTATTATACATCAACAGGGTCTTCATTATCCTCTGCTTGCCAATTTTCCCTTATTTATTTTTTTTCTCATAATATATTTTAAAATTAGTAGTAGCCTGGACATTTTTGGGAATTTTATTGATTTAATCATCGTTATATATTTGCTTGTTCCTGAGTGTTTCTTTTTCCTCAAAAGACTTGCATGCCTTTTCCAAGATGTATTTTTAAACTTTTTTTTTTTTTAAATATACATTTATTTGGGATTTCTTTATGCCTCTGCTTTATGTCTGTGCAGCCTAACAGCTGCAGTGAATTCCTGCTGGGTTCCTTTTCTTGTTTTCTTTTTCTAGGTCTGGTAATATTTTCAAACTTGGGTATTTGAACAGTGCCCTTGAGGCTGTGTTGGCCACTTCTGAGTCCATATATTGTCTTTTTTTGCAGAGATACATCTCATTTTCTGTGGATGTAGTATGTTGATGGTGTGCCAGCCTTGTCTTGTATTAGCAATTGAATATTTTCTCCTGTGTTAACAAGATTTATATTACTTTGGTGTTAGTTTCTTAGAATTCAGCTGCCTCATTCCACTGTCACATTAAATGATTTCTAAATATCTCTTATTCTATCATAAAGTCAAAACTCTGAGCAAGATGCTTCCAGTCTTTATATGCGTACCCACTCTTCTCATCATGAATTGGCACACTATCAAGTTACCAGGGACACACAATCAGCATATATCCCCATGATATTTCCAGACTTCCTTCACTGATAATTAACTCTTTGTTAGGCAAGATTTTTTTCACTGCATGGTGCTGAAATACAGTTCATTATAGCAGGGTGATAACTTTTTTTTTGTTATTCTCCCTAAAATACATCTTAAAACATGTGGATTTATTCAAATGTATATATTTGTATAAATCTTAGATCAAAGCATTTTTTAAATAATTCCTTGGCCATTGTACATTTTACACTGAAGCTAGAATTACAACTTTGTGGTGCTTCTTGTTGCAGCATGGCTGATAGATAATGCTTCTGTTCGCAGAGCTGAGAAATATTTGGTCATCACAGGGTTACATAAGGAGCTAAACATTGGTTTGACTTCAGTTTTTGCTGATATGTTTAGTTGTCCCTATTCTGACTCTAGCTAAGTGATGTTTGTTGCACATAGCTAATTAGGCTAGATTTAAAAAGCCCAAATTCACAGGTTTTTGTGTGGTAGATCAGGTAGCTCCTAATTTTCCTATTTCCCTTTACCTCTTATTTACATGTATGCTATCTGTCTTACTAAATCTGATCAATGAAACTCAGTTCTCAGGTGAGCAGATGAAAAGTTGTCTGAACCACCAGCCTTCAAGGGTTGTCTTCAGTCCATCTGGCATCCAGTTCATAGTGGTTAGCTGCTTAACATCAACAGCCTGGGCAGCGGGACAGGATGCACCTTCAGTAAGTTTGCAGGCTTGGGGAAGCAGTCAGTGTGCTGGAGAACAGGGCACAGTATTCAAGGGACCTTAAGAAGTTGGGAAAATGATTTGACAGAACCTTTTTTAGGAAAAAGGGAAATGCCAGTGACCTTCAGCTGGATGGAACTGACACTGAAGAAACCCTGAATGCAGTTTTGCAAGAAAAGAATGGGGTGTCCTGCTAAACAGCAGTGAGTCAGTAATGTGCCTGTGTGATGGACCTTTTACTGGGCCATAATCATACAAGTGTGGTCATCAGAGTGCTGAAATGATATTTACCCCCAGTTAGCTCAGTGAGACTGTGTCCATAAATGCTGTGTCCAGTCTGGGACTCCACAGAACACAGACAAACAGCACTGACAAACTGTAGGAAGTCTGGCAGAGGCAGCCAGGACAGCCATAGGGCTGAAGCAAGAGACTGAGAAGGCTGAGTGCATTCAGCTGTAAGAAGACACGACTCAGCATGGATCTTGCTTCTTGCTTTAGCTACCTTAGGAGAGGGTGTAGAGAAGAGGGAATGAGCCTTCTTCGAAGTCATCATCAGCCACACAAGAGACAACAGGGAAAAGTCACAACTCAGAAGATTCTGATTAGCTATACAGGAAACATTTTTGACTATGAGGCTGGTCAAACAGTGGAACCAGAAGAGTTTCCCAGAGAGGTTCTATCAGTGAGATATTCAGCACCTAATGTGATAAATGTCTGAAACCTCTTGATGCTGTTTGAATGGAGGCATGACCTCTAAACTTCACTTTTAAACCTAAATTATTTTTTAATTCAAGACTTACTTGGAGGTGGGAAGAAGGAACGGATTCTCAGTTCTATTTTATTTAAATGAAATACTATTGCAGTGATATTTACACTTGGAGAATTAACATCTTAAAGCATGTCATGAGAACTACATCTGTGAAACAAGCTGAATCCCGTGGGCCACTTAACAATTAATAACCATGCAAGTCTGTCAAGCTCTGGGTAGTAAGATGGGGACTGGAGAGTGTGTCTTATTCTACAGATTTGATTCTGCATGGTCCTGAAAAGGATGCTGTGCACAGTACTATCAACTGATGCACTCTCTGTCATTTCTCTGTGTATATTTCTCACTGAAAAACTGTTTCAGTTTTTTGTTCCAATGTCCCAGTAAGGTAGAATTGAGAAACATCTATTCCAAAATCTCTAGCTTCTGATGCCTGGTTTGTCTTCACTTCATTCCACAGCGACAACTTCAGGACTTAGGAAGGATGCAGCCATTTCTCGTGGGTTGATGGGCAGCAGCAAAGTGCCTGCAACCACAGCCGTATCACCGATTCAGCATGACTCTTCACGGTAAGCTGCTGGGTGATCTCTGGTTTAAGATCCTGCAAACACAACCACCAAATTCTCCCAGATGCAGGGAAGTGACTGAATTTCTATGATGTTTCATATTAGCACAAGCTGAATAGTATAAGCTAAAACCTGCCATATCCTTTTGACATTTATAGTAAGCCTTAAGTTGCATGTTAGAATAAAAAACCCAAGAATATGCCAAGTTCTAACATTTTAATTTTACTTAGATTTTGAACAGAAAGTATTTTATGTTTCAAGTCCTGACACATTAAATACCTTTGTAAATAATTTTAATGGACAGTGTTAACCCTGTTAGGTTTTACATTTGCTTGACGATTTTAATCCCTTGCCATTGGCCTGCCTCCTCCCCCACTCCCATTTTTATCAAATGACATTTCTTTTAAAATGTTTTGTATGAGAGTTATTTTATGTTTAATGACAAGCAACAAAATCACATTAAGTCAGCAATTCCTGATTATACTATATGTCTGCACTAAATGCACTGGAAAAGCAGCATTATCACTTCTGTTCCAATGAAAAAACTAAAAGCAGCATTGTTGTTACGCTTATAGGTCTGAAAACAACTTCCCTTCTTCAGGCAGGATTACATTTCTAGAGGTAACAGCCTAGAAGCATGGCATACGATCCCTGCTTTTCTTTATCATATCCCACATTTTCTCATAATAAAATCTTCAGTATAGCAACAAAAAAGCAGATTGAAATATGAACTTGTACTGTTTTATACCACTAGTTAGATAACAGTACAGTGGCATAACAGGAATGTGCAACTGTTCATGAGAGGAGTTAAATGTTTCTTGGAGGATGAGAGGGCTAGAATCAGATTTATTCTTTTCTTGGCCCAGTGGACTTGGAAAATGTATGCTTAATATTATCCATGTATTCTTGGCAGCAGCTGGCAGTTTATTTCTATCTTCTGAGAGAACTTGTGATATATAATAGGTGAAAAATCACTATCAATATTGACAAATTTGTACTTACTTGTTATGGAAACATAACAATTTTTTTCTCTTCATAACACAACTTTTTTTTCTCTTCTGATGGAAGGGATGATAATTCTTGGAGGATTTAAGAACTGAGTGAGATTGGGCTGTTTCCCACAAATAGCTGTTTGTTTAAACTAACAGAAACCACAAGATTGCCTAACCATTTCTCTTAGAAGCAGTGGTTACCTTTGCAAGGCAGGCATAGCAGATAAAGTGTGTGTAAAGATACTGCTTGATACTGTCGAATAGTGCTAGGTTGAGATTCCATTCAAGCACTGAGGAGTAGATATAATTATGCACATCATATGAAGATTTCTCAGAAAAAGAAATTTTATTCAAGAGGATTGATGGCCTATTCTTTTCCACAGAGGGGAGTAAAATATTTGTTGAAGTATGCTGTTAGAAATCATACCGTAAAGTGATCAGTAAAAGGAGTCTGATTAGCTGTCATCTTTAGAGTATTATTTTACCAGTTGATGAAAAATCCTATATTTCTGGGCACTTTCTCCCATGTTTCCTCTCTTTCTTTCCTACCATTGGTGCTGTAGGTATTATTAACTAGGTTAAACAGCCATGTTGTGTTTTCCCTTACTCCTGGCCTTCTCTAATTAACAATGTCAAATGGACAAGTATTTCTGGGGAAACCTGAAGCTGATTCTATCCTTCACTGAAAAACCTGCTTGGGCAGCAGGTCAGTCTCAATTTATCACTGAATGGTTATAAGCTTAGACTGCAGGTTTAACTAACTAAATTAATCAATATTGAGGATTATTGCTGCTTTTGTGCCACTAAAGTTAGGGTTTGTCAGCATGTTCATTATGATCTGTGATTTGGGGGGGTTAACAGCTTAACCACAACAGTTGGCACAGATCTGAAACTTGCAACACAAAGCCCTAGCCTAAGAGCAAATTTATTTATTCAGCAGTACATGTGAACCTAATTACTTTTGACTATTTAAATTTATAGGACTAGATTCAACTCTTGTTTGTGCCAGCTTTAACTAGCACAAACCCTGGCACCCAGCAGTAGCAGCAATGCAAAGCCTGCCAGAGAGAAGGTGCTGGAAAGCGACAGAAGCTCCCTGGCAGCGAGAGGTATCAGGGTGCTAGCACAGCTTCTGGGGAGGGCGTCTTTGGTAAGCAGGCATGGCAGGTAGATGTGTTGGCATGATAGCCTGCCTTGGCAGGGCTCAACTGGTGGCTTCAGAGCGTTACAGCTACCTCCTGCTTGAGAAAGAATTGCTGCAGTCCTACTTCCTCCCCTGTCTCAGAATGAATCATGTCATGAACAAGGAGTAAGTGTCCCTGGAAGGTAGATATAAACCTTGAGAGCCTTAGTGCTAGACCTGTAGAAGGACTAGTCTCACAAAATGAGTGTGTACAAGGTGATTTCAGTGATATCTCTGAAAGGAAAAGAAAACCTCAGCTTTTCCTTATCTGGCATCTGGAGCTGGGCTAATAGTGAATTTGTTTACCTGTCAGGCTTTTGTGCATGACTATCGCTGCCTTCCATAGCATGGCCAAACACTGCAAGTTTGGTTATCCAGTGTTCTTAAGCCAAGTGTCTACACCTGCATGAGGCCCTTGAAATTATGTTCACAGCAGGTCTGGAAAGCTCTTCTAATCCATGTGCTCATTTATCTAGACCAAAGCAAATATATTTGGGAAAAAAAAATTCACAGATTGGGGCTGGGTAAATTTGGAAGAGTTTGTTCCTAAAGCATGGTTACTCTGATTGTGTTAAATATTACCTTTTTGGTGACCAGTTGCATTTTTGCATAACTGGTGTTTGCCTAGAAAAGAGTGTCTGTGTTTCTGCTGAACTGGAGGCGGAAGCACAGGGGAAGTAGTGAAGCACAGGGGAAGTACTGGCATGTTGATGCTTTCATTTGGTAATGAAATTTTTATATAAACTAGATCTTACCTTATTTATTCTAGTTATTCTCAGGTACTTACTTCAGCGAAACAAATGTTGTATTGCATACAGGAGGGAAACTGCACTAAATTAAAGTATTCAGCTATTTCTGGGGGAATAAAAAAAAAGGAAGTTGTGAATTGTACATTCTGAAATACCATTTAATTTGATTACAACTCTGTTGCAATTGTCAGGCTCTCCCCACGTAGTGTGGAGTTTGGCACAGTAAGTCCTATAACACTGCAGAAATTAAGCACCTAAAAAGACACAGGCCAAGTTTGTTTTGCTCACCATGGAAACAGATAATTCTCCTGTAGTGTTTTTCACTTTGGACAAAGCGAATTCAAGAACAGTTAGGTAAATGAAGGGACTGTGTGATAGTCAGAGATTTCAGCATTAAGTCTTGGGTTTTTGGATGCAGTTTCAAATCAAAACTTTCATACTTACTGAACGCTTTTTCTTAGAGGGAAGTTTCTTGTGGCCAATAAAAGAAGAGATTTAGAAGTTCTTGCAATACGAATGCTGTATTTGAGCTGTATTATTATCTGTTAGACTACAGTGGCCTGTTGAAGTTCTTATAAACAGATTGTGTTGTGTAAATTCATGTTTAGGGACATTTTAAAAACAAAACTATTTGCCCAATTGCCCAGCCCATCTCAGGTGAATGTGTACTCAGGGACTTTTAAGCAAAATAATATCTGATGTAAAATATAATGTGCAGGATTGTATACTTAATAATGCACACTGGAATTGTCTAAAGTAGATCTGTTGTTCTGAGTGTTAGGAAATATGACAATGATGAGATTCAAGGTTTGTCTTACTTATGTGGTAGTTGATTTTCACATCTTTGCATTTTGGATGCTTAAATACAAATATCAAGACAATTTCTGAAGTTCTTTAGACTGTAAGATCTAAGCAAGCACTGCCAAAGTACTAGAATTGTTTTTTCTCAAGATCAGACACCACTCAAGATTCAAAAGGAGCAGAAAATTTCCATTCCAGATTTAACTTAGGAACATTTAAAGAGATTTAAAGGGTGTTTGGAGTAGGGGGGTGAGTTAGTTTCTGAAAGTGGTAGGAGACGCAAGTTTTGCCTACTCCCTGAGAAAGCCAGCAGTGCAAAAAGTCTAATGTAGTTCCATATGCAAGTGATAAAACCAGACATTGGCAAATTAATCTCTCTTATTCACAGTGTAGGTTGTTAATTGTTCTCTCTGCTGGCTGTCGATATAATGTGAAATTTTCATTCCCCATTCAAGATGGAAAAAGTTGTGGCTGAAAATGTTAACATTTGCATTTTTATTTGTTGATTTATTTAAAGGACAGCCTCTCTTATAGCAATCCATCACTCAGTGACACCCCAAATATGAATAATGTATTGTAGACTTGCGGTTACAATGTGTAATAAGTGCCAGAGACAGTAGAAGAATGTTAACTATGTTGCAAATGTAATATTTATCGACTCATACTTTATTGCTTTCGAGGTTCAATAATACTGACCATAGGACATTAATATCACTTATCTTGATTTTAGTTGGGCACCTCTATATGTAGAAATAACCCATCTATCCCATACTTACAAAATAAATGTGAATTTTACAGCTCTTTGTAAGAAGTGCATTGTAGGTTTCTTGGCTTACTGCTCACAGTTCTCCTTTTCTACCTTCTCATTTACCTGTACCTGACACTGATCCCCCTCCAGTTGCCTGACCCAGGTGGTGAACACCTCAGCAGTTTCCTAGAGGCTTCATTTAGTGGCTGCATTGTGATCTTTGCTTCAGATAGGATTTGGGCTAGTTCTCTTTTCCTATTAAAGACCAGTATGAAAAGAGTTGTCTATTGCTTCTCTTTGAAAAAACAACAGCCGAGAGGCTAAAACAGAAATACCATCTCTTTTGGAAAGACACACATAGCAAATCTAAATAATCTCTTTGAAGATTACAGATATCAGAAAGAGAAGTGTTTAGTAAGTTCAACATTTGCTATAGACATGGAACTTATTTTCAGAGAAATTTTTACTGAAGGAATAGAAATATGTTAAAGCAATTTAGGAAGATTGAGATTTAAAATTCAGTGGGTTTGAGAACCAAAATTTTTTGATAACCTGCTTAAGGAAAGAATTTGAAATAAGGTTTTGCTACAGTTGCAAATCCTTCAGTAGTGATTAATCCTGTCTTTAGTAGCTGCTCCAGAGTTCTGCTGTGGAAACTGATAGTGACTGGGCAAACACTCCTCCTTATCTGCTCTGTTTGGTTACAACCACTAAAAGCTTTGAAGTCTCAGGGGGGGGAATACAGATGTGAACCCAGGGCTGGGATCTAAACCAAATTTAACAATGGGAGATTTCAAGCTTGTGTTGAAATCCGATTTCACCTGTGAAGCCTGGCTCTTGGGAAACTTGGAATTGGGTTCGGCCATGAAAATTATAAGCCTTGATTGTATTTTGTGTTGTAGACATCAAGTAAATTTTGAAGTGACATTCTGTATTTACATCTGAGGTTATCAAATTTAACACATCATTGGTTTCTTTCTTTACTGTTTGTAACAGGAACACCTATTTGTGTCAAAGCAGCCCACCTAATAGGTACTTTGCAATAACAGTTTTGGTGTATCCATTGCAGACAATGAAAATCATACTGGGAAATTCTGATTTGCAGTGCAAAAAGATTAATGTTAATTACCAACTGTTGGCTGTAATTGTCACCCTCATTAAAATGCAGAATTATGTATTTCTTAGTTATAAATAACCCTTCTAATTGTACTTGATGTATGCCAGTTTAATCAAAAAGTACACTTGCAAACAAGCAGGTATTTGCATTAATCTGGTGCTGGATCTTTGAGTCTTTTTTGATCATCTTTTATTCCAAACTTGACTAGTTGGGTGAGGTCTATTACAGCTACGTATCTTTTACACTTTATTTTTTTTCAGATCCATGGATCTGACAGGATTTTGTATTAAAATGAGGGAAAATGTCTTCTGGGAATGCTCAGTGCAACAGAAAATATGTCAGTTTTGAAGTAGTTGGCAAGGTTTCCATCATTCAGTGGTATGACAATAACTTGACTGTAGTTTGAAAGTAATAATAAGCAAAGGAAAATAGAGTACAAATCATGTTATGAAACTGAGTTAACTCTTTGCATCATTTTAATTGTTATTTTAATTACTATTTTTTACAAATTTTCCCCATGTGCATTTGCAGGTTCTCAAATACCACATCAAATCTTAAGAGAATTTTGGTTTGTTGGATGTGATTCCTGTTTGCATTTCTAATCACAGCAATGAAAACAGCCTCAAAATATTTTGAGGTTCCTCTGTACTTTCCTCTACTCCTTTGTCCAAAAAAAAAAAAAAAAAAAAAAAATTACTGTCTCTTTTTCCTGCACTGATACCTTGAGTGTTCTACCTTGTACCTCTAAAAACTTTTTTAGAACTACTGTGATGGCAATTTCTACAAAGCTTGGCAAGGTAAGATGAGTCTTGAGTCCTGTCTTCATGGCTCTCTAAGCAACTGTTCTGTTCCTAGTACTGTAATAATTTCTCTTCTCATCTAAGACATTTCCTCTTGTTTGTTTTTTTTTTTGAGATTTTTTTTTATTTTTGAGATCTTACTTTAAGAAGCCTTTGTCCCAAAAGATGTCTCTGCCATCCTTCCACCATATTGCTTATGCTTAATAAATTCCCTTTTTCTTCTCTCCTTCATTTTCCTGGGCCTTTCAGGCTGTAAACTCCTTAGGGCAGGATCTTGCGACAGCACATCTTCATGCTTGGCTGGTCCATTCAGTAGTGATGTTTAGCTGTGATGATGGTATAGTTAGGATGGAATTTGTCTTGCTTATCTTGAGACAACTGAGCTAGTTACCCTCACTATTTTATTTTAGAACCAGCTAAATATCCTTTTGGTCATACCTATTATCCCTATGAGCTGTAAAATAAGCCTGGAGTAACACACACTGACACCTTATCTCTTGTAGCTGAATATGTGGAACTAAAAATAAGTTGTTTGTCATTCATATTTTCATTATGGATGGGAGGCAAATGCAGGGTTAACCTATGTGCTGCATGGTTGATGCCCTGATTATTAATATACTTCTAATGCTTGCTCTATGAATTGAAGGGCTTAGGCATCAAAGATGTAAAGCCCTCCACTCTGGGATAGGGTGTGTATATGCCTGATTGTGATCATACAGCATCTGTTTCAGCAGTATATGAGCTTGTCACATAGTAACATTTTCAATAAAAATCATGCTGATGGAAGTTTGGCTACTTTGGAGAGTCCTGTTTTGAACTGTTGTACATGGTGACGCCCTGTAACTTGAACTTGGGGACTGTGGTACTGCAGTGATTTTTGGTATTAGCAGGACCTGGCATCAGTCTTGTCCATCCCTGCCTATCAGATGTGCTGTGCACCAGGGGATGGTCTCAGCATGCAGACACAGCTCTGTCTTCTCAGGTATTTCATAGTTATTTCCACCTGATGAGTTTCCTGCTTCAAAAATACATTCCTGCCTCTCTGTCATCTAAGGACAGTAACCAGTTATTGCTTTATAGTGTCTGATTTTCCCTATTTCCATACTTCTTTAAGCCTTTGTGACATTCTAGTTTTCTGCCTCTATAAAGACATTTTGCTTTTCTTTGAGCTACCATGAATAGCGTAGTAGTATCAGCAAATGTCTCTTCCTTACTTGTCCTTTCTCTATGCCACTTGTGAATGCATTAAAGAGTTCAGGCCCTCACAAATTTCAGTGAGCTCCACTGGTGACCTCTCTGGCCACTTTATAGCAGACTAGTTTTAATGCTTTCTCTTAATTTCCTGAGTTTTAGCCAGTTATCTATCCATTAATGGATTTTTCTCTTCGTTTATGTCAGCTTTTAAGTCTTTGGTAATAGATTTTCTGGAGGAATTTTGGAACTCCAAATAGACTATATAAATTATATTTTCCTTATTTAGATGCGTAATAATTTTACGAATCTTGTAGAGGTCCCCAGTGAATGAAGACTATATTTAATCTCTGCCAATATGTCAAGTTTATTAATTCCTTATTATAATTTCTATCAGTCTGCTTGTTCTAAACATTAGACCTCTTCATTTGTAGGTTTCTGCATCTTTCCTGATCACTTAAAAAAAAAAATCATGCATTTGCTCAGAACTGAAGCAGTTTTAGGCAATTAGTTACAAGCTACAGTTAGTAGTTCAGCTGTTTCATACCTGAGCTCCTTCAGAAGTTTGAGTTAATACCAGCTGATCCTAGCAATTCATTATTGTTCATTCATGTAGAGTTCTTCTGTAATTTATTTGCAAGACATTTAACCTTCAAACTGGTCTTCCACTGTGTCCTCTGTAGCTTCAGAAACTTCTTAAGTTCCCACATGGAGTTTTTCTGCTGTAGCTTTATCATCCTCTTCCTTTTGTAACTTCATTTCTTTCTAGTTGTAACTTAAACTTTCTATATTTTATATGCTTAAAATTGGAATTTGTTACTGGACCTAATGCTTTCAGCAGAATAACCCTTACTCTTTGGCTGGAATTCTCTGTGGGGTTCAATTTTGTGGGGTTTTTTGGTTGTAGGTTGGTGGTATTTTTTTTCCTTCCCTTGAGCTAGCAGATTGTTCCATTTTCTTCATTTAGACTGGACTGGCTGACAGTTTACTGTTTCTCTTAAACTAGTAAGATTTCTTTTCATCCCTCTGAAGTCTTTCTCTAGAGGTTGAATCTCCATTTATGGAGCCCTAGGATGACTATTATTTTTAACAAGCTTTCTTATTTTTCTATTGTTTCCGCTTCTGAAGTGAAAGACTGCTCTAGCAAATTTTTGCTCAATAGTGATTACTGTGTGTTGGCTTCAAATCTGGGTAGCGCAATGGATTGTTCGCAGATGTGTTGTAATGTGGGCAGCTTCTCTTGCCACGATAACCCCGAGCAGTGGCGTGCTGGGCAGTGAGAGGGAAGAGGACGGGTGGCCTCTCCCCCTATGAAGCGCTGCGGTCCCAGTTGTCGGCGCGGGGATAGACAGAGGCAACACGGGACTTGGGGGTGAACAGGATGGCTTTATTCAGCAAGCCCCAAGATCCTCCGGGGAGGGCGAACAAAGGTTTTATACAGGAACTCAAGAGGCGGGGTATAGGAACAGCAACCAATGAGGGTAGGGCTGGGGAGGAGTCTAAGGAGGGACTAACATATCACAAACCTATCAGGGGAAACAGGGGAGTGGAGTAACACAAAGTAACCAGTAGGGTGTTGAGACTCACTAAATAGACAGGGAATGCTCTGGAAGCAGGGGAGGAGGCTGGGAGGAGTGACAGGGAATGTTCTGGGGAAAGGGGCAGGGAAAGGGAGGATTGACAACTTGGAAAGGAGAGGGTTAGGGAAGAGCTTGGGAAGATTGACAACTGGGGAAGGGAAGAGATTGGGGTGGGGGTGAAAAAACACTGAACAAATATCAAATCAAAGAAAAACACACCACAGCACAGACATGAGAGAGATTTTATGCAATGAACAGCACAATTAGGACTCCTCATCTTGGAAAAGAGGTAACTAATTTTAGGATACTATCAGAATTTAATAAAAATGAAAGTGGCCTGCACAAAATGAGTACTGAACAATTCTTTATTGTCTGGATAAACTGGTGGGCATCAGACAGAGTTGTGAGATGGCACATACACAGATACCTTTTATCATTATTGTGTTTCTAAATGTAACATATTTCAAGACTGTTATTGTTGTTTCCTCTAATTCATAAAGCTTTTTAAAGCCATTCTTAATATATGTATTATAATAATGATTTTTAAATAGTTATCTATTTTTTAAGTAACTATTATCGCTTATCATCCCTGTTGAGACATTTCTGATTGGGAAAAAATAGTATTGGGGTTGTGTCTCAATCTTAACATATTACATATCTGTCATGACTTCAGTAGGACATTGTAACAGAAAATTTAGGCCCTGATTTTTCCTGGGTAGAGTAATGAAAGAACCAAGGTGTCTTTCACATTTGTTTGGGGAAAGTAATGGTGGTGTTTCAGTGTAAAGAATATTGAACTTTGAACTACTGAACTGAATCTGTTTGTATTTTATTGGCATTACTTTGGGGAACCCTGAAACAGGTAACATCCCTTTAGCTTTCTGATTCAGAGTTGTAGGAAACAGAGGGTGATGTTATATTCTCTGTTTACAGATCTTTATTCATGCTGGGTGCATCAGTTTCCTACTGCAGGTGTGACTTTTTTCTCTTCCTAAGCCACATTTCCTTTCCAAAAAAAGATGCTATTGATCATTGTTAAGTTTGGCTTTGTGATGGGCTGTGACTCGAGCACTGAAGCTATCTCTTCAACATTTAGATTATTGAGAAGAAAAAAAGTATCTTGCTGGATTTTTCCATCATTTATTTAATTGTAGATACTGATTATATTTAATATTTAAATTTCTCCATGCAATGTGATTCTAGCTCCCCAGTACACTGGGGTCATGTATGTTAATTTTGATCTGGTTTGTGTTGGTTTTGGGATGGTACTTAGTTTATGGCCCTCTGAGGCAGGAAAAAAGAATTATTTATTTTAGTTTGAGTTGTTGGGAGGGAAATAATATGGAAATATGATGGAAATCTAAAACTTTTACTGAGAGTAATGTTGTATCTTTGTTTCTGCCCTGTACTAAGTTAGCACTCTGTTTTATTGGTGGTGACTTGAGTGTTGTTTTTCACCTTTGTTTCTTCCCACCTGTAAGTACTTTGCTTTGTTCCATGCTGCTGGAGAACATAGTGAAAATTACCTAGTTTAAGATGTCCCTGCTTATTACAAGGGATTGGACTGGATGACCTTTAAAAGTCCCTTCTGACCCAAGCTATTCTATTATTCTATGAAAAAAAAGTTGATGCAGTTCTTTTTTTTTAATGTAAAAAACAAAGACATTCTAGAGTACTAATATATAATTTATGTATTTAACATCATTTAAAGTATATTCTCAAAGCTTCTAATGCCATTGTACTTTTAACTTTCATTTTTGCTTCATCTGCGTTGAATCATCTTTTACTACTTAAAACAGAAATTGGGTTTATTGAAACATTTCAGTTCTGATTATTTTATAATAAAGATGAAGAAGTCTAACCTAATAAAATCACTGGAATGAAATGAGAAAAATTAAAAAAAAATTAATAAGCTGAAGACTTGAAGTTTTTATTAAATCACATTTGGCTGTATGTTTCTCTGTGTGAACCGTCTTGGATCAGTAGCATGAGAAGCTAGTCTTGTAAGGAATGACCTTTGCACTGTTAGACTGACTTTCTCTATTACATTTCCAGAAGGGTTACTGGAAATGCCTTGCCAATAGCTTTTGCATGCATTAACTTCTGTGCCTGTGATCACAAAATTGTGGTTTGAAATGAGCAGTATTACTGGATTCTGATTTTTCCCCCACAGAATTCAGAATACATGTGTATCTGTCAGTCTCTTGGGTCTCTGTGAAACATCCTAATGTACTAGCAGCTTTATGATTTATGAGAGACTTCTCCATACTCTTAGAAGTAAAATGCTTCCTGCTCCCTGCAGAGTATCTGGTGAATCCCTGTGGGACTGTGTTGGTGTATCTGCAGTACAAAGGTTGCTTGCTTTGCAGGTGACCACTGTCATGTGGCATTGTCTTCTAAAGTGTCTGTTGTCTGTGGCCCTGTGCCTGCTTCTGCCTGGAATTTTTCAAGCTCCTCTCTTGTTCCGATGACCTTGTCCTTGCTTAGGAGCCAGTGTTCTTCCAGCACAGCCTTTTCTTTTTGCTGTGGCAGGTGAAGCAATTCCTAGAAGGACTTTAACAGAGCTCCAGCTGCTGCTCATCCCAGCTTCTGCTTGACTCTGTTAATTGCTCTGTGCATCCCTGTTCTTATCCATATGCTTGGAAGTTTGAACCTGTATATCTACCTCGTTTGTAGGGAACAAACTGACCTCATAAGAGAGTTGTTTTCTCCCTCCCCCCTCCTTGCAAATCTTTTTCTTATTTCCTAATGGCCTCTCAGCACCTAGATTTCTACACACGAAAGATAAGTGTGTTTTCTTAACTCAGCCTGCACTGACAACCTGATTCGACTGTGATGAGCATCTTAAGGGACATCTAGATCACTAGAATGTACAGGTCTGTTGTAAGTAGCTGTACAATTTTCTTTCTTTTGCCTCTTGTGTTTTGTTATGAACTTTTTAGCAGCAGACTCTTTCTACCCGTGCACAAACCGTAACATCACATGACATTGACTTTACTCAAACCAGAAGATTTTTGTGCCAAGGTTGTAACATTGTACCATTACTTCATTGTATCTGTGTGAAAATTTTAATTTCACGCCCTGCGGACTTCACTGTCTCTGTGCACTCTGATCGTGTTGTTGCATAGAAGGGTAAGTCCCTGGGTCACATTCATTTTGTAGTGGTTTTTGTTGAGTTGGTTTTTTTTTTTAAGTTCTGTTTCCTTTGAGAGATCTTGCTGTAAAGTTAGCTTAGGACTTCTGCCAGGAAAATATTTGCAAGCTTAAAGGGAAGATACTAAAATGGTTTTTGTTAAGTTTTTTACAGTGTGGGTATGACCATCTTATTAGAAAAGAAATATGTACAGAGTTTGGGCTACACTGTGATATATTTGCATGTGAATAGTTGTAAGTGACTTGGTGAAGCATAAGTTGTTGCTTGTTGAAGTGACTTGTTCAAATACATCATCAGGTTTCCCCTAATCCTGGTTTTCATGAGTTGCAGACTTTTCTTGGCAGAAGTCCTTGGTTCATGTTTTGGTTTGTTTCTGGGGATTCCTGGTTTGCAGGCATTGATTGGTATTTTAAACTTCCCTGTTTGTATGATGCCTTCACTGCATGGGTGGTCCAGTCCTTGGTAGCCAGTCGTTGCCCTTTTGGTCTGTGTTGATAAACAGTCTCTTTGGGCAGTTTGTGCCAATGTTCAACCGTCTACTTAGCAAGAAAACTTTTTTACTTCCATTTATATGGAATTTCCTGTATTTCAGTTTGTGCCCATTACCTCTTGTCCTTTCACTGGGCATCCAGAGAAGAGCCTGACTACAGCTTATTTCCTCTATTTATAAATACTATCAAATATTTATACCTATTGGTGAGATCACTCTGAGCTGCATTTACTCCAGGCTGAGCAGTCCTAGCTTTCTCACATTTCACTTTTGTGTTAGATACATCAAAGCCTTATTGTCTTCATTCGAGTCCATGTGTCTTACACTGGAGAGTTCAGCACAGGCACAGCACACCACTCCAGCTGTGTCCCACTGGTGGTGAGTTGAGGAGGAAGATCAGCTCCCTTTACTTTCCAGCAGTTCTGGCATTTGCTGGCTTCTGTTCAGTTTTTTTTTGTGTATCAAGACAACTATCCAGATCCTTCTGCAAAGCTGTTTTCCAGCCAGTCAAACCTGCCATGTGCTGGTGTCTGGGGCTATTCCTCCCCAAATACAGGACCAGGCATTTCCTGTTGCAGGTTGTGAGATGCTTGTAAGCCCATTTCTCCTGCCTGTTGAGGTCCCTCTTTTTACAGTTTCTGGCCTTACTCAGCCTAGAGTATATTCTGAAGATTATGGGAATGAGAGACTTAGCATCAGTTTTTTGATCTCTTAAGTGTCCTGCCTTATTTTGTACTGTATTGATGATCTTATGTAGTTTCTAACAGAATCATGGACTGTTTGAAGGTGTGTGGTTATCAGAAAGTAATCCTGCAGCAACCGAGATCATCTTTGCTAGTTACTGCTGGGAATGAACAAACTAAAATTTCACTTCCCTGCCCATCTGTTCAGCAGCTGAAAGTAGGTAATTTATCTCAGTGGGACACCTACCACCTGTGTAAAGTTTTTGAAAGAGGTTGTTAGCATGTGATGACTATAGCCAAGGGACACTGGGCCTGAGCGCCTTGTGCTGTGTGCCTCACTGCTGTTTTTTTTCTGTAGGGTGCCTTGCAACCTAGTACTTGCACAGTGCCAGACCTGCTTGGTGTCTGTGTCCCTGTGAAGCTGACAGAGGCTGCTCTGCCACACGACCTGCTCCAGTGCCGGCGGCACGCGGCTCCTCGCCAGCAGTGGCCCCTCTTTGACATGCTAAACCAGGCTCCACCAACATGCCATATTTTTTACAGCTACTGTTTTATCTCAGTGGCTCCCTCTTGAATTATGTATCCTCATCTCTGATGTATGAAATCTCAGCTGATTTAAGTATTACCCCAGAGAGTTCAGCACACCTGGAAATGGAATAGAGTGACAGATAGTCCCAGTCTTTCCACACTGGAGCACCAAGTGAGAAGTTTTACAGCAATTGGGTACTGGAATACAATTTTTATGAGAGCGTTGTCTTTCACATATGGTTTGCACCCAACCCAGTGCATTGGGATGCCAGGTATTTGCATCAGTTGCAATGTTTGTTCTCAGGCAAATTTGAGAGAATTAGTTCATATAAAGAGCTGGTACATAGGCAGATCATGGGCTGTTGTTCTGTTGGGAGCTGGGCACTAAATGTTTCTCTGGATAAGGTACCCAAAATTGTGTGTGCCTGTCACTTGGAATTGAGTAGAACAGAGCAAGTGAGTGCAAATCTAGCTGAAAAGCAGTTGCTATCTGATGTCAGGCTTCTGAGCCTGGTATGAAGATTGAAAAAACAACTGAGTGTAACCTACATATATAATGTCAGCAAGATACAGAAATCACTGTGTATATGAACCCTAAGCACTCCAGCCTATGAGGCATACCTCATTTTCTTTTGTGTGTTGTGGTCACTCTGCTCTCTGCAGGAATTAGATTTCTTATGAAGTGCAAGAACCTATTCACCTCACTCGTGCTAGTATAGCTGACATAAAGATGATGCCAGTTACTATGTCATAAACAAAGTGATACCAGTTAAAAGCTGGGAACAAAAAGCAGAGCTCAAGATTCTAGTGCAGTCTGATCTGAAGAATAGGCTTTTTGCAAGACGAGCTATATTCAGTCTTTGTATTTTGACTGCTAATATATCTTAAATTTAAATTCCTCTGGGTTTCTACCCAATTTCCCCTTAATAGCTCTCCACCACACCTCACTATGTGGTTACTTCTGCCCTTTCTCTTTTTTTGCCTGCTCCCTACCAAGGGGCTGCTAGCACAAGCACAGGGTCTATCATCACAGCCTTGCTTCCAGGGATCAGAGGCTGGGAGATGTTTGCATTTACCTCTGGAGTATAATTCTGACTGATGGGTTCTTATCGGGTTTGTGAAGTCCATCCATCCAATTGTCTGTTTCTGTTTTGAAGACCAGGCAACCATAAAGTTGAAAACAGTGTTGTATTTTTGGAATCTGAAATTTCAGACAATGCATTTGTGAATTATTTATGAGGAATGTGTTTTCAGTAATGTGCAGCATAAAATGGAATGAATGCGTATCCATACTTGCCCTGAACTCTCCAAAGTGCATGCTAATAAGCAGAATGATAACCTACCATCACTTCTGCCCTGTAAGATTTACAGTACAAGCCCTTTTTTTCTGTGGTTTAATTCAAGTCAGTTTGTTGAGTTAAAGCTCTAGTGTTTTGTTTTAAAGTACAACTTGGTGAGTGATTTTCTATTACTTAAAGAAATCTAACTGCTTTTTCCCCCTTCTTTCAACCAGAGTTACTGTCTAAATTTCTCTAGTCAAGTTGGCATACAGCCACCCTGAATTATACTTTAATTCACAATTAAAAATGAAGTGGTAACCGTGCAGAGCAGCAAACCTTTCATTTAAAATGGGCATTACATAAGATCATGATTCTCCCAGATGATTAAGATATTGAAGAATAATTTAGATATCCTTAGGTTTTTAGCCATTAAGAAGTGATGGGCTTATTTAATTTTTTAAGCCTCCCTGAAACAGCTTTTTCCATAATGACAGTAAGGCAGGACTCTATATTATCACAATTGGATGTTTATTTGTATCTGAATTGTCTAATGCCAACTTGTTTTCCCTGATATAGCTGACAGGGCAGAGGTAATTAAGAAACAAGAATTTGAGTGCTAGATTTGCTATTACACACTCCATGCCACAGCAGAAGAAATTAAGCTGACAAGCAGGAAGAGAAGAATCATGCAGAACCACAAGAAGAAATGCTGTTTAGGTACAGCAATTGACTGTATGTAAAATATTTAACCAGAATGGGGGGGATAAAAAGGAAAATAGAATGGTAGAATAAACTATCAAGCATTCTGAGCCATCTTATTTCCAAGGTTTAAAATAGAGAGCTTGCAATATTTAGTCACCCCAGCACAAGAAATGGCAGGGAAGAAAGCCAACCCCAGTGAAATGGTGGCAGAACTTCCACTGGCTTCCATAGGGTCATGGTTCCACCCCAATATATACTTAAAATTACTGCAGTCTGATTTTGCTCCTCTGCTCAGTGAGGTCTTAAATCCTGCACAGCTACTCGCAGTTCTTGCCACAATGGTTAGAAAGTCAATGAAAGCTCACAGTTCAGTAACTAAATGACAAGGTAAGAAACTTTGGAATCATAAAAAGAGTATAAATGCTTGACCTAAAACTATGCAGATCTCCTAATGATTGTACAACTGAAGCAAAAACTTGATTTATTATCTGGAAGGCTGGGAATTTGGACTGAGCTTGCAAAACAGACAGGTTGGTAATCCATGTAAATGGTGATAGACTTAGCAAGCTGTATGTGATGGGTTTCTTCTTCCCCTAAGCCATGCCCCTTAGAATTGTTTTGTAGTTATGTAGTACCCACAAAGTTGTAGGGTGAGGTAGTCCCAGTTTTGCTGAAAGTATGGTAGGGAGAAGAGATGAAAAGTGGAAAAGAAATCAAAACTGAGGAGCAGCACTGAGACTGGCAGAGAGGAGGTGTGGGATTATACTGTGACTTACATATGCAACCTTTTGTCAGAGGCTTTAGTACATTATAAAAAGAAAAGGCACAGTTTTGAAGATGATTCATTGAATTAGAGTTTGCTTTGAGGGGAAGGATGCTTGGGGACAAACTTGTAAGAGTGAAAAATTGAAAAGAAAGGCTGTTAAGACAGGAGATGTAGGGGATGAAGTATGGCAGAAAAGATGATGACAGCTTAGTTTTGGCCCAGAACAATAAAGGGTGAATATCTTGCTGAAGATGTGCTGTGATGATAGAGTGCTTAAAAGGAATAAAAGCTAAGTGTGCTCTGAAGTGCAAGGTTGTTATGTAATATGACAATAGAATCAGGGCCCTAGGTGCTGTACATACACCAAAGTTCATTTTCTGATCTGAAGAGCTTTCAGACTTGATGACACAGAAACGGCTGTGTGGGAGGGGAGAGAAGGACAATACAAACAGGGTGATTGCAGAAGGTGGTTGTTAAACTCTGTGGTAGTTACCTGGTTCTGTAATTTCTCTCTTTTGTACAAAAACTTCATTCTAAATTATTCTTCTATCACTGGCAGATCTGATTTAAAAGGTTTCTTTACTTCCCTGCACTCACCTTGTTGTTCACCCTCCCTCTTCTAGAATTATTACAACCGCAGTTGTGCCAATGCAGCTGCAGCCTGCAGCTATACCTTGAAAGAAATGATCTGTGGTGTTTCTTATTCTTGGTCTTTAGTTAGTTGGTTATTATTTAACTACTAAAAACACACATAGACAAAAACAATGAAGCAGCACTTTGAATTGTATTTGGCAGGTTGATAACAGGGCAGCAGGGTCTGAGTCCAAATAGCAAAGGCTGAGTTACTAGCTGCAAAGAGGTCGGATAACTGGATTCAGAGTGTTGAGATGGGAATGTAGAAAGGTGAGGAAAGCAGGTGTTGGTCTCTGATGAGCAGGTAAGTGAAAATGTCCTGCTTGTGTAACAAGGAGGAATGAGAGCAGCAGTAACTCTTTTTTCAGTAATGACAGCTGCTTGGATGTTACCATAGGTGAAGCCAGGATAAAAAGTCAGGGGGAAAAAAAATCTTTATCAACCCTGCCTTTGGGCTCAAGTTTTTAGAGATGCTGTTGCTGGATCTGGTGTCCTTTAGAGCACTGGCACTGATTGGTATGCAAACAGCCAGGGGCAAAGCAGAGTCCTCAGCCTCTCTCAAGACCAAGTCCTCTTTAGCTCTTCACTACTGTTTACCATGCTGGGGAGGGAGGCTCATCCAGAACACTGCCAAGCACTGCACATTTCAGTTAGCAGGCGTGTGATAGTGTTATCAATTCTGCTGCTTCTCTTGAAAATCTGTGCGAGGGCTGTAATCTCTGATGCTGCTTTCCACACGATTTGGTGATAATAGTTAGTAACCTAGAAAGTGAGGCATTGAATTCAGTGCTCTGCAAGACCTACAGGTAAGGGAGGAACCTGTGGAGCAAGGGAGCAGCAGCAGAAGGGCTGAATGTGCGCAGACAAGCATTGTGTGAGTGCTGGAGGGAGCTGATCTCCTCTCTGTTTCTGTGCAGCCCCTCTAGGGGATATGGTGCTTATTTCTGGGTGATTGCTTACTGGAAAAAAAATGTCAAAGATGGAAGGAGAGTGGCAAAATCTGTTGCAATGCTGGAGGTATTGATTTATGAGAGACTATTAAAATACATGTGGCTCAAATAAATGTTGACTGAGACTAGAGCAGAATGAAAAAATGTAACATTTTTTGTTACATTATATTATGTAACAATATATGTTACAACATCTATTGTTTAAATACTTAAGCAATATATTTTGTAATTGTATTTGCATCAAAAAAGAAGGCTGATTTCTCAGTACCATGCCAAATCTTTAGCCATAACTAAAAGGGTGAAGCTTGGAGGAAGAAAATTTTTCTCTTTGTTTAGGTGACTATCAGAAAGATGTTCTTATTCTTGACACATACATTTCCCTCCCACCAAACTCTGAGCAAAAATTCATGGGACATTTGTGACATTTCTCATACTATTCTGCTCTCCTCGATGGTGTGTTATATGTTTCCCACTGGGCTTTGGCTTACCTCTTTTGACTGTGTGCTCTTTTGGAGAGAGGAGTGCTCTTACAAGTGGTACTAGAGTTGGTCCCCCTGATCGTGATCAAGGCCCTTTAGGTTGTACCGTGGCCCATAAATAAGTAATAATGGTAATGATAGCATGAGATATATTTGGCTGTGGAATGGCTTCCCAAGGAGAGTAGAGAGAGGCTGATTGTTAGCAACAAATGTGAGGAAGTACACTGTAGGGAGCAGTTCTGTCAGCAGGGAGAGGGCTGGATGGTCTAATAAGTCTTTTCCTTCTCTAGGTTATGATTCTGTGAATACTGCCTCGGAGAGCTCTCTAAAAGTCTCTGATAGTGTAAGCTCTCTATTATGTGGGTGTGGATTTTACAGCACTCCAGGAGGCTTTTGCTGAGGACACTGTATAAATATATTCTGTTTTACATTGAATGATATATTTTAAATAAAAGGCTTAGATCTTTTTTTTAAATTGCTTTGAAATAGTGTGCAGTCTGATCTTTTTCTTTAAGAACTAAGAAACTCTGAAGTGTTTTTGGAAGATACATTCCTGTTGCAGGTGAGAAGTATGTCTCCATCTGGATTTGTTTTAAATACATATATTGCATTGTTAAATTCGCCTCCTCCTGTATCCCACGGTGAAGTATCTGCTCTGAGTTCCAGCCTGTTTGAAAGTAAAATGGGAATCTCAGGCTGTCACAGTCCCTTTGTCTCTAATTCTTAATTTAATCTTGTTCCTTCTCTTCATATTTCAGCCTCATTAATTGTCCTTCACTGTATTGTGGTTTATTTCAGTTTTGGTGTCTTGACATTCAGTACATGGGAATACCCCTTAGGGTGTGTTTTGGTCTCTGAAGGTGCAGTTCGCACATGAAAGACAAACTCCCTTATCCTGATGTGTGGCCTTTCAGGGAATGACTGCAAAATCAGCTTCTCTTTCTCAGTTTTCACTTCCTACCCAACCAAACTCTAATGTTCACTGACATATTCACTTCAGGTTTCCTGGGCCAAATAGCCTGCTGGCTAAGACTTGGATTATTCTCGCAGAGCAGGGAGTGGGGAAGAAACATTCTGAGTTATCAGCTCAGTCCTATGGATATTCAAGTCTTTTGCTAAGGTTCCACACCAAAAGTTGCTACAGAAATCAAGTTTCTGTAGGATTGGAGGACAGTTCCTTCTAGGGATTTACTGGTGGTTAAATGATAGCAAGCAAAGTGACTTAATGTTCATTTTTTACAGTTAGCAGAGGCATCCCCCCAGAACTCACTGGGCTGGTTCTTTATCAGTGACCTGGGGTGAGAAGTGAACAGCAAAATATCCTGAGTCACCTAATACATTTGTGTGTTTCAATATTAAGTTCTTTCAGGTAATCCAATGATATGTCAGTAGTGAACAACTCCAAAAAGGCGAATCAAAATGGAGCGAATGAAACTGTAATTTACTTGGGGAAGAGTCATCAACACCATGCCTACGTGATATTGAACTCAGAGCAGGTGGCTAGGATTTGTGGTGTTCAAACCTTTCTGGAATTTCTCAACAGTTTGTGTATACATAGGTCTTGCTGTAGCCACATTTTGATTCTGCTTGGTCTTTGCCTCTCAAGAAAACTGTAGTGGAAGCTAGGAAAGATGCACAGAATCAGCAGGATGATGTAGTTTAAGAAGCAATGACTTTGGATAGGAAAAGACTGAGAAAATGATCAGGGGTTCAGAATTGTGAGGGTGGTGGATAAATTGAATGTGCAGCTATTTTTAACCACATTGGAAGAGACTTAACTGCAGTTAGTCCTTAAAGCAAAACTAGCAAGGTGTTAAAACAGAAAACAAAAGTATGTCTGTCAACAGCAGTGAACTTCCTGAGCTTGCTGTCACAGGACGTGCTGGAAACTGCAGGTTGAAAAAAACATTAGGCAAATTTATGGACAGTGTGTTGGTACATAGATGTTGAAAGGACAAGCCATGGAGATAACTTCTCATCCATTATACTGTGATCAGTATATAGTATATATATAGTGACCAGACTAAAGATGGCAGGAAGTGCTTAGAACCCTTTAATTTGGGTTGAGTTCTTCCCTTCACATTTAGAGCTTGGGTGTGGATCATAGCTTTTTCTTCCATATAACCCCAGGTTGTATCACTACTGTGGTATCTTCATGTTTCAGGTGGTTTGAGTGCTCAGGCCACTTCTTATGTACATGTGGGTTTTTTCTGCTTTTATTTGCCCTGTTTGTTCCAGTCAAACAATGATTTGATATTTGCTTTATCATAACAATAAACTGTTAAATTTTCTGTAAAATGGGTCTGTTCCCTACTCCTTGAATGTGGTTTTAGCTGTATTTAGCATTTGTAAAGTGCTAAGGGGCAGGTGGTGTTTTATGAATACCAAACAGTGTTGGACTTTGTACTTAGGCACAATACTGTACCGTAATTCAAAGGCAATTCATGTAACATTAGTAAATCACTTTGCACTTTATGTTGAAAATATAAGCAGTAGTATAAAAATAAACATTTTTATTTCCTCTGGTATATACAGTTAAATAAAGTAAGCCTATACAGCTACAAAACTGTATTGCCAGTATGCTTTGTTGAAATGCCATCACCTTGCAAAGAGACATTCTATGTGTTTTCTACATGTTTGTGGTTGAAGAATAAATTATCAGAGACTGTAAATGAAAAGATGTCTCTAAATATAGTGATCAAATATTATCTAACACTACTTGTTTAAAGAAATATACTTATATTTTACTGCCAGATTATTTATGACTCTAATTAGTTTAGTTATTTTGCCTCATAAGGAGATTCCCATTCCTCCAAATATCAAACTTGTTGAAGTTGTGCTGGTTTTTTTCAGGAAGGAACAAATGATATTAATGGCTAAATGGGACTGCATGATATGAAACTGCAATGGTGTAGTTTAAAAATTGGATAGTGTGTAAGAAATATATTTTACCACCAGTGGGAAATAGACAAACATTAAAAATCCATTGGCATATCCCAAATGTCTAAATAAATAAACATCACTGTTCAGCCAGTTGAGGCAAGCAGGCCTTCAAGAGCACTGTTCTTTCTAATATCCTGCAAAGTTATGTGTTCTGTGCATCACTCTTGCATAATCTGGCCATTTTTTAGGTACTGTACGTTGTAGGGCTGTCTGAGCTCTGAGTGCCCTGAAGGTTTTATCAGGAGGAATACCAAGTAGTTTCAGGTGATTTTGCACCAACCATCCTGGGCATAAGCAGTCTTATGGTTCCCAGAGTATCAGTTGTATTTGTGTGTTCACCATAAAAATGTGAAAGCTTCCTTCCCATTCAGTTTGGAAACATGGGACAAAGTAAGATTCACCTGTAGGCGTTCAGAGCGCTGTATTCCTGCTTCATGAGCAGCGAAAAAGACACAGTGTGGAAAGAGGGATTTGAGTCTGTGCCATCTTGTGTTTATTTTTGTTTTCCTTTTTAAAATGTGAATGGTTAATGATCTGTTCTGAATCATAATGGTTTATGATGTTTCCTGTTATATTAGTGATAGACTACAAAACTGTTCTTACATTAAGGGTTTATAAACTCTACTAGATACTTATTTAATTAAGAGCCAATGCTGAGAGTTTCTAATAAAATTTCCAAAAGAGTTTTAGTGGCTGAGGAGACAAATTTCTAGCAGCCTATTTTAGTAATGCAGATGAAGGGAATGCTTTCACAGCGCTGTGCAAAGCCTGACCAGGGTGGATTTTGCTCCCCAGGTTGCAGTTCTGCTCTGTACCAGCTTGATCCCAGTTGTACCAGCCTCCCAGATTGAGCATTTCTCTGCTGCTCTGTGAGCTTTATTTGGAGTTTTATGTTCTACAGTAAAAGCAAAGGTGAAAGTTCTGCATTGAAAGAAGAGTTTAAAAGCTTACTGTGGTCTAGTATCCCTACTCTCATCTCTGTTCTCTTGCCTATGGCCCTGCCTCCCTTCTGCTTTGTCCACCAGCTCCTAGTGTTCTCTCCTGATGAATTTTTTGGAGACTTTTGAAGATTGCTTTCACCAAACTTTATCTGTCTAAATAGTTAGACTTCTAATGCAAACTTGTAGACCTTACAAATTTTCTTCTCCCATGATGAAACATGCAGACTTTCAAGCTCATTAAAGTTAGATGAAAAAGTATACACGGGAGAAGTGTCAAAAAAAAAGAGATTATTTTCCAGTCTGTTGCAGAGATGCTGTGAGAAACTGGACTATTAATGATTAATGACTCATAGCATTTGC
The DNA here is from genome assembly GCF_048771995.1 of Taeniopygia guttata. NCBI lineage: Eukaryota > Metazoa > Chordata > Aves > Passeriformes > Estrildidae > Taeniopygia > Taeniopygia guttata. The sequence goes on along the minus strand of NC_133063.1, from coordinate 45,238,680 downwards.
CCATTTGTGGAGGTGTCAGGGTACTTTGCAGAGGCCAGGTTTGCTTCTCTCGAGGGAGGAGGTGAGTTTTTGGGAGTACATATACTAGTCTGCACGAGACAGAAGAGGTGAACTGTCAAAGCCTGGGTCCTTTGAGGGGAGATGGTGCTTCTTGCTATGCTAATTGCTCTTCCTTATATAGCTCCCTCAGTTGTTAAACTGCCCTCTTCCCTGGGGGAAGATCTGGAGCATTATTGGCTCAAATGAGAGGCAATCCCTGCGAAGGGATCATAAATTATCAAAGACTCCCCAGACTCACTTCTGGGGCCTTACGCCAGAGGAATGAAAGTTTCCCCCCACTCAGGGGAGGTACCTGGGCATTCCCACCGAGCCTGAGTATATTTTAACCCATTGGACTATGTGACATTTCATTCTAATCCACTCCAAGAGATGCATTAATAAGAACCTGGGTTACACTCCCCTTGCTTACCGACCTTCCAGCACACTGACAAGTGTACCAAAAAAGTGAGGACAGACTGAATTATCACCATCCTTAAAGGTACAGTTGCCCATGCCATTTTCCTTCTGTTGGGAGGGCAAAACCTGTCAAAGAAAATGTGCGTAAGCACCAGCATTGATGGGACATTTGGTTGCTTGGTTGAACATCTATACACGAGGAATTTCTGTATGTAGCTTAATGTACAGTGGCTGGTACTTCTTCAGAATGTTTGGGATTTTTTCTCCTCTGGAAGCAGTAGCAAAACAAGGGGACCCTTGGCCATTAGTTTCCTTTAAAAGAGCATTCACTATTCACAAACCAAGTTTGACAAATCAGTTTTCCTGTTTGAAATATTCTGACTCTTGCGTTGTTACAACAAGTGTTGTAATAATAATAATAATAATTAAAGCCTGTTTTTACTTATGTTTTTATTCAAGTCATGCAAAGAATACATACCTTGGTTTTAGAGAAAGTTGGATTCAAGCATTCTGACTGTGTCTTTTTAAATATTAGGATAGAAATAAATGGTGAGAAAATTGTCTTTGCAATTTTCAAGCCATTCTAGGTGTACTTTGTTGCCTCCAGCCAGATGCTGTCTGATGATACTTAGATGAACCAGGCAAACCATTATCCTGGGATTAAACACTAAATACCTGCAAGGAGCATTTTCTTTATCAGATTGTGCTCTGTTAGCAGAGTTCATTCACTTTATTGCATATATAACTATGGTGTCAAATAGACTGATTTACAACACCTGGTCTTTTACATAATCTTTGCTATTTGCTGTGCTTGTAATCTGCCAAATCATTTAGCCTTCCTGATAGCAGAAATGCTGTAAAACTTAGATAAACTTGCAGAAGAAATGAACTCGAAGGTACTGCTGAAATCTAGGGCCTGCACGTTTGCTGTAACTGCACTGGCTGGTTTGGTTTCCCTTGCCTAATCTGTGATTGCATATGGCTGCTGGACAAATTGAAATTTTATGATAGCACTACCGTCAAAGGAGATAAGCATTTATATGCTAGACTAGATTAATCTAAAAAGAAGTTTTAGTTGTGGCTAATGAAAGCAGTGTGTGTGTTATAACTGGGTTTCTTTGGGGTTCAAACCATATGTGTGTATCTATGTAGAGTCTAGTCTTAAACTTTCTCCGTGTGAAAAATCTGATATATCTGTGTGCTAGTTCTTGCTATCAGTGCAGCTCATTCCATTTTATGTTGGACATATCTTTGAGGCATTTCAGTTTTTAAAGGGTACTTTCTGAATGCTAGTACAAACAACAAATTTCTCTAAAATGATCTGATCTGGCTACCCAAAACCCCACGTCCTTCTGAACCTTTTGGTTAGAGTAACTGAAAGACATCACTTTTGCTTAGGGTTAGCCATGAACATCCAATTGAAACAAAAGTTGTATTTTTTCATTTTTTGCTACTTAGATAATAGAAAGACGTGTAGACAAGCTTAAAATGTGGAAAATAAATTTGCAAAGTAGCTTTTTGATTGTGAGTGAGATTAAAGCTAACACATCTGCAGGAAAATAAAATCTGTAGTCAAGCAGGAGAGAGTCCTATGAGGCAGTAATGTCAAATCAGACTGCATTAGAAATTACACTGACCATCAGATTGGAAGAAATAACAAAAATTGAAAGAAATAGCTTTTATAGCATAACTTTAGTAGTCAGCATTAACACTGGTATTAACCCATTAGTGCCACTGCTAACTCCTTTTAGCTGAGGGAGTGGTTCTATGTCTCAAACACAACAATGAGTTATCTTGTAATGGATGAAGTAACTTGTCATGTCAGGCACTGGAATGGGCTTCCCAGGAATGTGGTGGAGTCACTATCCCTGGTGGCTTTGAGGAAATGACCACACATGGCACCCAGTGCTCTGGTCTGGTTGGCAGGGCAGTTACCAGTCAAAGGTTGGACTCAATGCTTTTGGAGGTCTTTTGCAGTCTAAATGATTCTGTGACAGTGTTCTTATGATGGATGGGATGTAGCACTTACTTGTGGAGATAAAGAAGAGTGTTTTTCATGGCATGGCTACTTCAGGGTAGGAAAACATTTTACATCCTGCTTGCACAAGGCTGTTGAACAGCACAGGTGGTGGTCTGCCTTTAGGAGGTACATAAGCCAGTGCTAATCTCTAACATCCATAAACTGCTGTAGATGATTGTTCTTAAGGAGTTTTTGTCCCATCTGAGATGAGAAACGTCTCCCAGCTGTCTTAGTTGCTTAGTCTTTCTAGGTTCTTACAGTTATAAAAGTAAAAACAGTGTCTTTTCTCAAAGGAGAGAACAGCTTGACAGCTTGAGATGTTTCTTCATGCTATAGATTAATGCTGCTTACAAGAGAGATACCCTAAGGATCCAATCATCTGTGCTGATAGTTTCATTTGGGTAAATAATGTGAATAATGTTTTGTGCATGGAAGTCTTTGAATGTGTGAATCACTTCAGGGTTGGGAACATTCAGGCAGGTTGGTGCTGGCAACAGCATGGAACAAAGGGACTCTTGGGTAAAACTCTGGAGTGATATCTCTTACATATCACTGAGACATGACTGGAGAACAGGCTCCCTAGGGAAGCAGTGGAAATGGTATTGTTTAAGACATTTAAAATTGGACAGGAGGAGATATATTTTAATCATCGATCCTGTGCTGGTATTTAGATCAAGTCTTGTTTCCTGTGAATGTTAATAGAAAGTCCCTGTCTCAAGTACATGCCATTATTCAGTGAGCATTACCAGATCACACTGGCTTGCAACCTTCCCCCATGTCTGTACTTGCCTTTAAAGGACAGCCTGCATGATGCTTAGCACCTGTGCCTTTTCTCTTGGTGCCTCAAGTGTTGATTTTGTATTGCCTTGCTTAGATTCTACTCCTTCAGTGCTTCCACCAGACAGACTCCATATAGTACACAGAGATTTACAGGAAGCACATGTAGTTTGTGGCTATAATAATAAAGTCTCCTGCTATTTTGAAATCCCTGAGAAACTAAATCAAGTGTAGAGGTCTATTCAAAGGAAAAAAAAAAAAAAAAGAGTGCAGCATGTGTATAAGTCACTTTACTATTACTGGCGTGGGTCTGCTTTGTTTGGTGTATTTGGCTGTCATCTCTTTGGGGTCTCTGTTCAGTCTCCAGAGTGCAACTAAGACATTACACACCTCAAATGGAAAAGCTGATGAAACAACCTAAAATAACCTGAGCACTCATGCTTTGCTTGCCTCTTTTTCAGTACCTCTGTGTTGTCATTACTGACAGGAGTCCATTCAGCAAAATTCATTCTGTGCCAGTGCCCCATATCAAACGAATCTAGGTCTGATCTGATTTATGGAGGCAGGAAAACTGGATTCATTTCCTGCATGGTGCTGTGGTCTTAACAGAGCTCTGTTTTCTTGGTGTGTTTCTGTAGGTACCAAGCCTCTCTTCTTGACCTGGTGGAAGCTATGAACCCAATATCAGCTCCAGGAAAGCTCGGCCAAGAACCTTGTGACAGGAACAAACCTCACACGCCCTGCAGTGTGAGCCACAGGCTGTCCACTTGGTGCCAGACCCCCTGCAGCCCCAGGAGCAGAGCAGATGAGCTGGAGGAGAGCCGGCTCCTTGAGGAGATCTTCTTCATTTGACACTACTCCTTGCTCTACAGCTACTCTGAAATTATTTGAGTGATCACTGCTTGTTTTCCCTCTTCTAAAACACAGCTAATTAGATCTAGGTTAATTTTGGATTTAGTGATCATGATGGAAGTATGTTGTTTGGGTATGCCAATCAGAAAGTGTTAACATTTTTTCCTAAACCTTTCATGTGCCAAGTAATCAATTTACAATAGCATTTTTTTTTAAATCTACAACATTTTCTAATACATTGAAGTTACAGTTTTGCCAGCCTTATATCGGAAGTATATTTCATTATTGATTTTTCTGGCTCTAAAGCAGTTTGCAAGAACTGCCTAACATTCAGCAACCATCATGTTCAAAGTAGATTATTTTCTAATTAAACAAGTCTGTTTAAAACCTGGCATATTATAAAGGTACAAGCACTTTAGTACTTTTTCACTGATTTTATGATCTACTTTTTCCTTCAACATTCTGATATTTAACACACTGAGTTTTTAGGGGATATATCATAAGCTTGACTCTACAGTGTCTGATAGTGTTAATAGATGATGTTGCAGGATGATGTACTAGGCACAGGTTTGAATTATATTCCTCTTTAAATCAGTGCTATTTGACAGAGTTTATGTGCTGGGTTATGTAACCCTGAAATAGCAGAACAGTCAGACATCGTAGAGATCCAAAACCTATTTGATGTACTTTTCAGGATGAAATACTTAGTAGTGCTAGTATAAAAGCAGTCTTAAGACATTTTCACTAACTTGCACTATTTTGATCCTGCATCCAGGCTCCATTGTAAATAAGACAAATCAGTAATTATTTCTACCAGCAGCTCACAATGCACACTTTTCTGCCAGCTTTAATTATTCATGCTGTATCTATTTCAGTTTATTTAAATGCATTTCCATCTACTGCATGTACTTGGTTATTTAAAGAAATGTGCCGAATTGGTAAAAATGACTGCACATTACAGGATTAATGGTCATTTTCTCCACAATGTAGTGTTCATATTTTATTGTAACAGTAGCCACCGGCATGTGTTCCTAGAAATATGAGACTAAAATATTCACTTTGCACAGTAAAATTGCAGCAAGGGAAAGGTAGAATTGATCCAGTACAGGCAAGTTCTAGGCCATTTGCTCCCAAGCACCACTTCATGGGCCAGTACTGCTTTTCAGACAGTCTCTTTAGGCAACCCTGCTTATCTTAACGGCTGGGTTGAGTTTCTGTACTGATGCTTGGGGTATGGCTGCTGCCTGCCTCCCCGTGCTGCACCTGTGCAATGTGTGATGCTCTGTGAGGTGGATCTCAGACAAGAGCACCACAGCCCCTGGCAGCAGTGTGCTCCATCAGTGAAACAAAAGGAGAGTGAAGGGGAAGAAGAACCTCAGGTTACACTGGGCTGCTTCATTCAGGCCCAGTCATAATCTCAAATTAGGTTATATCCTTTCTGTGCATCCCAGCTGAATTTTAAAAGCTGCTTAGAGGAGTTTAAAGGAGGAAAGCAGCATTGCTGGACCAGAAAATTACTGCTGTGGAAAGTCCCTGCATGGTCTGTCCTGCTTTTAGTGAGGTATTACAGTTTTCTGGAATATGTCCATCTGCTGTTGAATGTCCCTCTTGTTCTACTCCCTGAGCCTGTGAAGGCCCAGGTTTCTGCTAAGAGTCCCAAAAATGTATTCAGTGCCCTGGCCCAGGTACGCCAGATTGGAGCATAAGTTTTCTTGTTCCGTTGCCTGAGTAATCTGCTGCTTAAAGAGGGCAGGAAAAAGGAGGTGAAAGAAGAGAAAAATATACAAGGACCAGCAGGAAATTTTGGGGATAACCATCACATAGATCTCAGAGTTTGGGGTTGTTCCATGGTGTTTTTTTACCTTTGTTGGTGTTTTCTTTTTAATTGCTGGCATTTATAGAGAAAGAGTTATCTTATTTCAGTTCAATTGCTGCTTGTCTCTTTTCCAGTTTGACTGAAACTTTAGTTGCCTTTTCTTATGAATGCTAACTGACTTTTCAAAATAGCAAAAAATATATGTATATTTCTTGAAAGGTGCCTTTGTGTTGAGAACACTCCATGGGAGCATTCTGTTCTGTGATTTTTTTTTGTGTGTGCCAGTATTTTACTGCTTTGGGATTTCTTATGATCACTTAAAAAATTCTAATTCTGAAGGTGACCTTTGGCTTGGATCTATATTTTTTGGTTGTAGCTCTTTTTAAAAGGACAGTGTGAGGGTTGCGGGCTCTATGCTGAAGGTGCTCTCTCTTAGTCAGACCTATACAGGGGGCACACCTTTGTGAATCAAAATTTTCAAGTAAAAGATGGTTGAAATGCCTGATGTGTGAAGAGCTGTATGCTTTAACTCTCTATGAGATGCGGACAAAAGAAACAAAAGCTATTAATTTCATAGACCCTGTGGAAAGTAATTTTTTATTATAATGCTGTCTTTTGCTCTAGTTATCAGCAGTACATTAGGAATAGTGTTTAGCAGTCAGTGCAAGCAAAGATATTTTGCCATGAGGCACTACAAAGTTGAAGTTATTAAAACATTTATAGCCTTAGAAAAAAAAATCAATGAGTGTCAAATAGGAAAGGACAAAATCAGTAGTTGGTACTGGGAGGGAAATTGTTTTCCATCTGTTAAAACAGTAGAGGAAATGCAAAAATTAAACTAGCAAAAGCAATGACGTGACAGTGTCCTTTTAAGTTTGAGCTTCTATATTGGGAGCTGCTGTTGGGGAGTTGGTCCAGCTAAATTGTTTGTCCAGAGTGTTCCCAGTGGATATCCTTCAGCTGCACATGAGGCTGTGTTTTCCACGAGGCTTTGTGGAGTAACATGACTGCTGCTAAGGCTCCTACCCACACCTTCAGTTTATGTCCTTCCCATGTGGTTTGTGCACACACACTTGATGGCTGTTTGTGTAGTTATTGCTTTTGTGCACCTTGCACATCACAGACCTGTAATAATCACACCCTTTTAATTTCTAGCGTTTCCAGTCTTGCTGTTGAATCCCATTGCAAGCACGTATTTATATGTGTATGTGAGGTCTTAATCTAATAAATTATCTGGAGGTTTAATTTATTCTTCCAGACTTTTATTTGGCTTATCTTCTGATTTTTGTCCAGCTCAGCTGTCAATACTGCCATTGACAATGCTTTCCACTTTCCACAACATCACATCATACTATGTTGTGAGTCTCCAGTTTGCTAAGGTTCATGAAGAATTTGTTTAAACCTTTCTCTTCCTCTCCAGGACATGGGTCTTACTGTGAGAAGGAGCAAGGCCTCCTTTGGAGCGTGAAGTAGGAGAGAGGTCTCAAAATACAAAGGAGAAGAGACTTGAAGAACCAGCACCATATTTTGGGACAAAAAAATGAATTAAAGAGTAAGGAAGAAAGGATGGAGATGAAGGCAAGAAAGGACAAAGATGCAAGGCAGGTAACTGTACCTAAGGTGGAGATGAAGTAGGAGTGAGCCAGAGGGCAGGGATGAGTTGTTAAACTAGAATAAGCTGGTGAAGGACAATTCTGTGCTTGTAAAGTGAGAAATGTTTTTAAACACTGGTTCCCGTAAGAGCCATGTGACTCCACACCCTTTTCCAAATCATGTTACTGCATTTGAGGAGCTACTGTCCAAGGTATGCTTGGCAAATGAGGGAAAGAAGGAAATTACCTTGACCTAACTTTAGCATCTCCCCTTTGGAGCAGCTGGGCAGGGAGGCCAGAGCACATGGAGAGCAACTGTGCAGAACCTAGGTATAACCCAGGGCATGGACTGAACTTAATTGCTTGCAAGGGATGGCGACTTAAATAATGAAGAATAGGAGACTGGAGAGCAAGAATCAGAATAAACAAATAAAATTTGCAGTGATTCAATGAGCTGTGAAGGTTTGATGTTGAGGAAGGAGAGAAATGAGCTTAGCTGCACTTCAGCGGTATTGAGCCTGAGCTATCCAAAAGACAGCCCTTGAAAGTGAATGTGAGCCTGGGGTTAAACTTCAGAAGTTGTAGCAGAGATTTTCTCAAATACGACCTCCAGGCTGTGTTTGAATTTGTACCATCTGTGGGGGAGAGAGAGCACAGCCTGGTTAGTTAGAAACCTCCTTTTTCACTGTTACTAAATTTATGAAATTGTGTGCTAATTAGTGTATGATTTATAAATTTACATAACTGCATGCTCATAAGACAACACAGAATATTGAATGAGGTGATTTAAACCAGCAGAAGCAATGTAGTCTGCTCTGACTGGGTGGCTTTCCTCTGGAAAATGCCTCTCCCTATCCAGACCTGCTCCCTGCATCATTGGAAGGCTCGTCTGCTCACAGTGACAATAAATGTTTTAAAATATTGTGACTCCATGTAGCTGAAAGACATCTAGCTTGAGAATCTCTGGCACAGCTGTGCAGCAGAGCTTACATGGTGGTCCTTGACTAGGGTGTTTGAAAGCAGAATGCACCTAAAAAACAGCAAGAAACCCAGCTTGGCCTAGCCAGTGTTGGTGCTTGAGGACTCCTGCATTTGCTAATGGAGATGGAAGAGCATCCCAGCTGCAGGAAAAGGATGGGCTGGTGGGGAACTGTATTTGTTTTCCAGCTGCAGGGAAGCCAGTTTGCCTCCCTCCAGCATGCTGTGGGTTCTGTTCTGAACTGTGTTTAGTGCCACATCTCAGAGGGGTTGTGACCTATATCAGTGCCCACAGTAGAAGGCACTGGAGGTATCCACCAAAATGTGTCTGTGAACTGTAATCTGTAAGCAGAAACATACGGGCCAGACATTTCTGTTGAACAGAATCTGAAGCTCTCAGGCTTCATGTATTTTGAGTCTTGAAGGGAGGTTTGAAGGCACTGGGGAGCTAAAATGGAAAAACTCAGCTGTCACTAAGAGGTGAGGTCCTGACATATGTGAGGTGAGAGACGCCCAGGTAGTCCCAGCAGATGACCTAATCCATGAACTGCAGTGAGAGCCTAGTTTCCTTGATTCAGGATTCATCCTGAGTATGTAAAACAAAATAATTTTCACTCCGAGCATGCAATAACCATTGTGAGTTCATTCTTTCTGGTCTCCTGGTCTGCAGACAAGAGGAAAGTGAAAAGCAGAAGAAAGGTGTATTTCCTGGTTCTTACTGGCAACTACATTAAAACCTTGAAGCATGGGTTTCATTAAAGCACTTGCCCATATACAAAGTGTTGAGTATTGTGAGCATTAAGAACAGAGTGGGAACTCCTCTCCTACACCTGATAATGAAAGAAAGGACAAAATGAATTTACAGACACAAAATCTAGAATTAGAGGTGACTGTGAGAAAGTAGCATTGAAACTTTGATAGTGCCTTTTCAAAATCTTCCAGCATGCAATTATTCTTGCTGCTACAAATCTGAGGTTATCTAGCTGAATTTCCAGCTGCTGGACTTTTGTTGTGCCTTTAGAAGGAGGATTACAAAGTTGCCATGTTGCCAGACCGAGTACCCCAAAGGGAATGATAATCTCCTGGTAGAGCCTTCTCTTTGTTGAGATGGCTTTGTGTCTTAATGTTTTTTTCAGCCTCTGGATAACTTGGAGGGCCTGTTTCTGAACTTTGCCTAGCATTTATGCATTTTGAAAGGTTTACACAAGATCAGGTTACCCAGTTCCAATGCTGCTGATATGAAATGGTGTCAGTGTTCTCTCATTTCTGTACAGACTTTCCTTTTTGTCACTTTCAGAAGTGGTTGGGGTTTTCTTGTTCTTGTTGTGGTTTTTTTTTTTTTTTTTTTTTTTGTTTGGTTTGGTTTAGTTGTTGTTGTTTTGTTTTGAAGTGTTGGGCTGAGTACCAGGTCTGACTGCATTTCAGATCATGGTTCTGTTTCCTGAAGCAGGAATTGTGTAAGAAGTGAAACCAGGAGGTCCTGCTAAATTTAGAAAAGCTGAAGAGGAAAGAATAACGTGAAGTAGAAGTACCAAGCAGGAAAGAAAAAGATTGCAGCACTCAGCTTGGGACAGAGCATGAACTTGTGGGTGCAGCACCTGTGAACTCAGACATCTTGACAACAATCTGCCAGACACATTCCTGATGAGATGGGGGAGACCCAGACAACACAAACTCTCAGAAGGAGAAGAGTGAACAAAGCACAAGGCAGTGATAGCAACAAAAACAGACTAGAAGACTTTCGAGCTGCAGGTGGGGAGGCAACTGACATCTCTGAATTGCAGAGGAAATGGCTCCTTGTCAGTAGAGCTGGTGCCCCTCTATTTGCACTTGTGCCTTTAGCATAGGGATCTCATTACCAGAGAGCTTACTGGCAGATTTGAGAGATCACAGTGAGGAGTAATAAAAATGATCAGGGACTGCTATAATTGACATAATGAGGAAACAAGATGAGAAGAGTCAGGTATTTATAGCATGGGTGAGAGAGACAATTAAAAGGTGGGGTGGGAGATGGACTGGATGACCTGAAAGCCTTGTCTGCTTCTTATAACTCCTTGTCATGTGCTGAACAGAGGACTTGAATTTACTGAGGCTGTCAGTATGACTGTTAACAGCCCTAACTTCATGTGTTGGAAAGCTCAGGTGGGTGTACTCTGGCTGTATTGGCAGTGTCAGGATGTCACTGGTGCTGTACTTTGTTTAAAAAAGTAGTCATCACCGATGTTGTGGAAAAAAATTGACATGCTGGCAGTAAAGAGAAAAAAATTAGGCCTTCATAAAGTAACAAGCCATAGAAAACCTTGCTGAGGGAAGGGGCTGCCTGGGAAGGGCTGCCTGGTTGTTCAGCTGATGATGCTGAGCTCCTTCTGCTGCCTGCAGGGTGACCTGTGGAGAAGGAAGGTCCATGGGGAGGGAGAAGACGTGAGAAATTTCCTCTGTGAGGTGTCACCCAGCTGTGCATGCAGCTGAACAAAACCACTGCTCCCCAGGATGCACAGATGTGCACAGGCTGTTGTCCCAAACAGCTGCTGAGCTCCACAGAGAGCTCTTGGAGCAAATTCTGGGCCAGGCAAAAGCTTGCCAATCCCACTGATAGATAGCTACAGCCATGTGTGGTGTTTTGCTTCCCTTCTTAGTCCATCCATGTGTGTTCCTGCACTGGGGCCAGGGTCAGTGTCCAGGTGGTGTTTTAGAGCTCTGTGTTTGCTCTAGACTTGGGAGACTGCAGCAGATTGCAGGCAGCCAAGCTGGAGACATCTCAGCTCCTGGGTTGCAGTCAAATTAAAACATTGCTATGGAAAGCAACGGGGCTGCATGTGTTGGAGGTGCTTTGGGGAAATATCACAGCAGTGCTTGTTGAGTTTGGTGGCGGAGTAGTCACTCTGTTTTAATGATACCTGTGTGCAAAGGCCACAGCTGCTGTCATCTGTTTAACATTAGTCTCACTTTCACAGAGCAGACATAGCCTAGGGTGGTGGAAAGGAGAGAAAGGTGACCAAGAAAAAGAAAAAAAAAAAAGCCATTCATTTTCCACCATTTTTTCCATCCCGCTGAACTGCAATACCAGTCTGTGGCTGAACAACAGTAATCTTATCCAGTGTACTGTTGATTTAAGCCTCTTGGATATATATAACTTTGGAAATGGTAAACTATATTAATTTGCTATGTTTTCAAGGGAAAGTTATTTATTGAGAGACATTTTTAACTCAAGTGCCAGGAGCCTTAAATCATTATAATAAATTCATGCTATTCAGGGTTTCTTACATTGTAATAAATTTGTTTTAAACATGAATGAGAAGATCCATGATTTCTTTAATATACTGTTATGTATTTCCTTTCAAAATGACACAGCTCACTATATCAAGTGAGAGAATAATAGTGAGAGATTTACAGCACTTAAGAATAACACAGCCTGGGAATGTGACATGTGAACCAACACAGGGCAGGGGGGCTGGAAGCTGCAGGGAGCCCACCACTACTCCCGGTGGCCCTGCCCAGGGTTAAACAGCAGCAACGGGTTAAAATCAGTGAGTGAAACCACAGCTGGGAGGCTTCTTGTGGGGTGGGAATCACAACATGGCCTTGCATTTGCTTCCCATTTTAATGAGGAACAAGCACCTGAAAGGTGACAAGGTCCATCTGCCATGACCTGAGAGGGTAACTGCCCAACAGCTGCCTGACTGGTATGAGAGCTGTGCCAGAGGTTTGCTTGCTCCCTTTTACCATGATCTCATCCCCTCTGGCCATGGTGGTGTGTGGGGAGCAGACCCCTCAGCGGTGGCCAGTGGCCCTGGAGTGTGGCGAGGAGGCACCAGGTAAGCACTCAGATAAATTTCTTACTCTGTTCTTAATCCCTGACTCTCCATTAAACCCCTGCTGACCCTTTTGCTCACTGTTACACATGGACAGCTGTGAGAACAGGACAATAAAACTTGCAGCTGGCTTTACATCATGTCCTTTGAGCTTCGCAGGGAGGAGGAGCTGACACAGACACAGCCTTGGTGGTGTCAGCATCCGAGGGCTGAGACAGGCCCACTTTGGCAGCATATTTCTGGCTTTTCGGGGAAGCAAAGCCCTGTGCCTCATGTAACATCTGCTGAACTTGTGTCCCAGCTTCATCTCATCATGGAGTGCTGCAGAAACAAGATCTCGTGTTTGTGGTGACCTTGGGATCGAGGTTAACTGGGGCAAAGCATTACAGTGCCCAAACCACAAAGGCCAATTGGTTTCCTGGTGTCTAATGACAGCAGTTACCCCACCGAGATACCAAAAAACCTTCCAGCTCCTCAAGGCACAGCCTTGCTGTAGAGACTTGAGGAGCTGTCCTGCCAAAATGTGAAAGGCTGTGCTTCTGGATGCCTGTGCATGGAGCCAAGAGCACTTTCCTGGCTCTGAAGGGTTAATAGGTCTTTGGTGGGTGTGGCTGTAGCAGACTGTAATTAAATGGTGCTAGTGCCTGGAGGAAGGGGACAGTCCTGCTGCTGCTCCTCACCTGGCTGCAGGTGAGGTGTAGGACAGTGAAGGGGGCTGATGGTGCCCTGAGGTTGTCTGTGGGCTGCTGGCATCGAGGGGTTGGACAGCTTGGGAAAGGATAGGAGGGACTCTCGTGCTCAGAGAAGTGATGGCAGGACCTCATCTGTCAGCGCAGAAAAATGTCTGGCTAATAAACTTGCCAAACGTCCCTAATAAAGGGCTGGATGTGTTATCATGTGGAATGGTTTTATAGGGGACAGCCATAAAACCTGCACATTGCCCTTTAAAATGCCAGGACAAGGATTGATTCCAGCAGGGCGGAGGGAGAGGAGGAGGGGAAATGAGGCTAATTGGAAAAGGGGGATAAATCCAGGGGCTCATTTCTCTGCCATGGGTCCCCAAGGTGTCAAGGAGTAGTAACAAAGTGGGATTCATTGCCTTATGGGCTGTGACCGAGCCTGGGCTTCTCTGCTGTGTCCCCACCACCCTGTGCAGTGCTGGGGCATCCTTTCTGGCATCTGTTCCTGCTGCAGGACTCTTGCTCCCTCTGGCACACAGGCCAGGGAAAACTATGGAGATGCCTCCATCAGCCTCCTCCTCATCTGTACTTCTCCTTTTAATCCCAGGAGTCCAACACCCGTTTCCTCCTCCTGCCAGTTCTGGTAGCTGTGCTCTGCCTGCCTGGTGGTCCCATCACCAGCTCATCACTCCCACTCCTTCCTGGAATGTGGGAGTGCATCACTACTGAGGGGTGAAACACAAAAACAGCAGTTTTGTGTCCCCTGTTCCATGGACAGGGCCCATTCTGTCCTGCGGATGCAGATGTGTATCTGTGTTCGAGCTCTGCTTGAGTAAACAGGAGAGGGGAAGCTGGAGGGAGGCCCAGGGTGTGTTTAGTAGCAATCAATAAATGTATTGTACTCCAGCTCACTTTTAATGCTGCAGAAAACAGGCAGTGATTTCACTTAATAAATGTAGACAGTATTGCAGAGCTACAAGAGCATCTATCACATAACACTGAATTTCTGCACCACAGGGCTGCATGTGACTGCTGCCTGGTACTACCCACAGCTGAGGCCCATCAGCTACCACTGGCACAGGGGCCAGCCTCTGCTTTTTCATTTCCTCCTTTCAATTTCCCTGGACAGAGACACTGGGCGGCCAAACCTCTATGAGATCTGGTGGAGGGAGAAATAAAAAAACCCCAATCTCCTCAAAGTCACTGAAAACCTGTGTGTTTTACACTGGGTGGAAGGTGGGCAGGTACTGGAGAGATGGAAGAAGAGCCAGGAAAAGCCAGATTTTTTGTTGGCCAGGACTGCTTCAGAGAAGTTTGTCAGGGTGCATTTTTTGGTATGTGCCGGATCTCACTTGTCTGCCTACTCTGTGTATGTGGCACTGCCAGATTTCAAATTTGCTGAGTTCCTGGCAATCCCCATTGGAGCTGGAGGTGACACCCCTTGGATGGAGGCGGTGCAGGTGGGGCGCCTGTGTCCCCTGGCTCTGGAAATGCTCTTTGGCTACCCATGGTGATGGACAGAGATTTTGAATTCTCCAAGCTGAATAGTCCATGTCTTTCACCCCTGTTCCACAGTTGTGAAGTTCAGAACAATGTCTAGGCTCCTGAGGTCTGGATTTGCTTCTTTGCTCCCTCTTGGCTCAGGCCCATCTCTACTGTACTCACCACAGTGAAATTTTCATTGAACACAGTTTTAGTTCTGGATTTGTAATTAAATTTAAGGGCTGGTAAATTTTGCTATGAACATTTTTCTGGCTCCACTCCTAAGCATTTGGTCTGTTCAAATAATACTTAGTGCTTTGCAGATGCTTTTGGATGTTACACTGCCAACCACAAGTATGGAAAAAAAAAAAAAAAGCATGATTTAGAAAAATAATAATGCACTTGAGGTCTTGTTTTTTCTTTTATTATTATGCTTCAGAGCTTTTTCCAATGTTTTTTCAGTCATAAACTTACGTGGCATGTAGGAATATCATCCTAGCACTTGACTTCAAGAGCTGTGACCTTTCCACTTCATCAAACCTATGATCAAAACATGGGCATGGCAGCACTGCCCATAATTGCGGAGTTATAAAATTTCCTCCAATCTCCAGTAATAAGGAAAATCAAATCTTCAGGTGGAGCTTAGTAGTTCACCCTGAAAGAGTTCCATGTCATTCTAAATGGCCATGTAGTGATTTCTGGGCACCTCTCTGCTTTGAGACCTGTGGGAGAATTAACTCAAATTCATTTTTAAAGGGGATTAATTAAACTGAATCAGGACTTCGTTTTAACACTCAGAATTAAGATGAGTTGAAGTAAGACTCCTTCAATTAAGCAAAAGAGATGAAGACCTCTAAATGAACATGCCTGAGATGCTGCTGGTGTGGTGTGACCAGTCCTGTTTTCATATATTAAATTCAGACTAAATGACCTAGTGTAGACAAACTGGGATGTTAAGACTGGCTGTGATCACACTGGGAATATCCACCTTCCTAGGTGTTTTGTGAGGGGACAGAATGTGTGTAAGATGCAGCTTGATCTATAAAAAGAGACAGTCAGTCTTGGTCTGTTCAGAGTCCAGTGACACCATGGAGCTTTCAGAGGTTTAGCAACAGACATACTTCTTAAAAAAATAAAAATTGCAAGTCATTAATCAAGGATGGGAAATCTCAATAGAGAAGGTAAACTGTAGATAAGAGCTCCAAAACTTTTGTTTGACCAAGTTGTACCATATCACTTTGACTGGGGTTTCTTTGTTAATTTACGGGGAGGAGAGGGGTTAAAGTTTAATCAGCTTTTGTGTACATTGGGAAAAATTTTACTTTTAATAAAGACTCAGACTCCTTTAGCTAAGTAGATACCAAGGTGATGTGTGCACTGTGTACACTTCAGACAGTTTCTTTTTCTTATCTTTGCCATCAGTTTCTTGGCTGTGAAGTCTGATGTCTGAAACTCTGCCAGGATTTCTGAACAGAGTCCTTCACATGGGATTTCTCCACTTTTAGTTCCCATTTCAGGGTGTAAGAAGTTTTCTGTTTACTTTTGTCTTTGTCTTTCCCTCCTGTCTGATTTCTTCCAGCTGGGGATCTGACACATGATTTACTCTGTGTGTTGGAGACACTCTCTAAGTATCCGTGGGCACTTCTTTTTAAGAGGAGACCTGGCCAGCTCACTTTCCTGCAGCAGAAGTGTTCAGAGTGTAGTGGGAGTAGGAGAAGGTCATGAAATTGTTCCTTCAAGGTTTTTGCCAGTGTGTATTCATATGAGATTTTTCCAATATCCAAATAAGGCTGTTAAATTCTCAACTGGGGTGTCTGAGGAGCATCTCATGGCTTGGAGCTCGAGATCCACCCATGGCATGAATGTTCCAGTGGGTCTCAGTGTAAAGTCCAGCTGGGAAAGGACAGATTCCCACAATGCCATGCCTAAACCCACTTGCATGTCTCCTGATCAATAACCCATCATGCAGTGTAAGACACCAGATGTGCAAAAGAACTGCCTAAGTACCCCCTAGAAAATGCCAGGAAGAGGTCTGGGCCAGCCTTTGTGGTCCTTTGAAGAGCTAGGGCAGCCAAGATGAGGTATGCCAAGGCTTCTGGGGAGCTGAAATACCTGAGTGGGAAGAGCTGCCCTGACAAGTTCTTTGAAGGGCTGGGGGTGCTAAGGACAGCCGAATGTGCTGGTTATCCAGAGTGATTTGCTAAAAGTCCTTTAGCAGGTGAAAGCTTGGACGAACTCTACAGGTCACTGCCTGCTCTCACACAGCCTGGGGATCACCCAGCCTCTCCTGGGTCAGTGCTGTTGAGCTGGTACAGTGTTCTTCCACCACAACACTGAGCCTGGGACTGAAGGACATGTGAGGATATCCTGTGGGTAAGAAGAGGTGCAGGAAGAAACTTCCCAGGAACAGCCTGAGAATCTGTTTTTGCTGGTCAGGACAGGGAGGCTGGGAACCTTCCTATCCCTTCACTAAAGGAACAGCACAGAGTTTTCTGAGCTGGAAAATTAAACTCTTTACATCAGAAAAATCCAAAGCCAGGAATTAATTTTGGAAGAAGAGTTCTCTATTTTACAAACTCCAGCTGCATCTGAACAGGTTCAGTGTGGCTTTGCTAAATCCTTCTCTGAGCCCTGAAAATCTTTGGAAAGGAATGTGGTCCTTCCTGCCAGCTCCCCAAGAAGGTGAGTGTCAGCATGGGATGTGATTTCTACAACTTCTGCACAAAGCAGCTTAGCAATGGGCTCACTGGCTGGTGCGAAAAGCTCCCGTTGCTCCACTCCGTTGCTCTTTCCTGAATGTCAGCCATGGCTCTGCAGCGAATTGTTTGCAAAAAAGCAAATGAGTCCAAAGAGAACATAGTAAATGTAGCCTTGCATTATACTGGGGATTTTTAGGGTGAATGTAGTCCTTTCCCCCTAATATTAGCACTGTCCTGGGCAGGCTGTGCTCTGGGCCATATACTTCAGGGGCGAATTCTTAATTTTCCCATTTCCCATCACCTACCCCTGAATGGGATATATCCGCTTGGCACATGGGGCTGTACCAAGATGAAATCCTACACATAAATCCAATATTCTCACAAATACAACTGGAGCCAAAATCTGTTGTTTTTAATGTTAAAAGCTGATGTTATTTTCCTTCCTTGCAGAAGCAGTTGATTAACCAAAGGCTGTTAACATGGAGTTTGGTTTGAGATGAGGTTAGAAAAACAGAAAGGCTGGATAGGTCAAGGAGTTGGGAAGCAAGAAGAAATTTTCTCAGGTTTGCAGACTGGGATGTGAGTTGCTGAAGGTTTAAGGGGCCTTGCAGTCAAGGGGCTTAGCTGAAAATGTTTCATTTTGACACAGAGCACCCACAATCATTATGGCCTGCTTTCCAATTCTGAATGTCACAGAAAATTCCTTGGAGGAAGGAACCATTCCCAGGAGTATTAGGATGCTGGAATAGACAGAGGTGTGCTGACAGAGCAGGGGTGGTGAAGCTGGATGTGTGACCAGAGAGCAGAGACATTGGTGTCTGATTCGGATCACAGGATGATTCAGGTTGGTAGGGACCTCTGGAAGACTCTGTGAGATGGGACCAGGCTGCTCAGGGCTTTATCTTGGTGATTTTTATAAACTTCAGGAATGGGCATGCCATAGGCTCTGGGATGGATAAGCTGTCTGGGTAGCTTTGCCAATGCTTGACTGTCTTCATGGGGAAAAATCTTTTTCTTATATACGTCCCAAAATTTCTTATCTCTGAGCATAGCTCAAAGTAGTCCCCTAATTCTGGCATCACTTGCAAATTCTCGTCTTCTCTCCAAGTTGCTGTTGAAGAAGTTGATCCAGACTGGTCCCAGAACAGATCACTCCAGTACTCCTTTTGTCTCTGGCGCTTCAGAGATCTGCTTGAGAAATGGATTTTTTCTCTCTTTCTGTGTCACGTGCCATGGGCTGTGAGGACACACCAGATGGTCATCACATGGGCTTGGCTCATCCAAACGAAGCTACAAAGATGCTTTTTTTTTGTAGTAGTTAACATCCGAAAGAGCTATCCATCCAGCTAAAGGTGAGGTCTATTTTCAGAGTATTTGCCTCTCTTCCCTCACCCTCATTCCCTCTGCTTTCCCACCAGCAAATAGAGGTAGAAGAACTATCATTGGAGTCAAGCTGGGGATAGCCAGGCTGAGCCATAACTAGGTGAGGCAGTCTTTATTGGGATCAGAGGGTTATGGAAAACAGAGTGCAGAAATGCTAAGAGGAAATGACAATTTCTCTCTTCTAATTTTTTTTTCCTCCCTCTCCTGTCACTGTTTTTTTCTCCTAGGTGTTGGGGTCTTTCCAGAGGCAATCGTTACTGTTAATGATTTTAGCTTGTTGGCTATTATCACATTTGTGCCTGGGGACTGCAGCTGGCTATCTGGGCTCTGGCAGGCCTTGACAGCAATCAGCCCCTTCCAGCTTCACACTAATTTTCTTGGGGGAGCTCGGAAGAAAATACTTTTTCATTCATTTTCCCCTCTCCTTCTGTGTGTCCCTCCTGTCCCGCTTTCCTGTATCCCTTTTCTGGGAGCTCTGGCCCAGGATGGGGGCACACGGGAGTCTGGTGGAGAAATCCACAGTGAGGTGGGGCATTTGGATGTATCAAGGGGGGGAAACATCTCCAGGGAAGAAGCAGCCCAGCTGTTGTTACCCAGGCCATGTTTGGGCCCAGGTTTCCATCGCTGCTGATCCCCCAGCTGTTACAGAGACAAGGAGAGATCATTGCAGTTATTTCATGAAAAGTGTACGTGGATCTTTTTCAGTGGCTCAGCCTGAGAGCAGAGCTTTTACAGTCTTGAGTTTAATATTCTCTTTTTTCCCTCCATCATCATTTTATATTATTCAAAGCAAATCAGACAGCCTTTGAAGAACGGCTTAAAACCTTTTTCTTACTTTCTTTTCTTCTTCTTCCTTTTATTTTTTTAAGGTGGGAAAGAGTGGGAGCCATCTGGCACATTTTCTCTCTCAATTCAGTGATTTTATTCATTGGGGAAGAGATCGCTTTGCATCTTGCTCTTTAAAGGAGTGTAAAAGGCAGGTAAAATCTGTATTTCTAAAAGCCTCAAAAGAGAGTGCTTTTCTGTAAGGGTGACCAGCATCTTCCTTGCACTGAAAGTAGCCTACCTAGTGAAAATGTGACTACTCCTGTGGGGAAGGGCTCTGGTCTGGAGCCACTGCTGCACTTGGAGCTGCTTAGCAAAATCACTGCTCTGAGGCATTCCAGTGACCTGTCCAAACTAATCTGGCAAGCTGAGAATTTCCAAAGACCACCAAATCTGCTGAACTGACCATCAGGAAACATGTTGCCCTTCTGTAAGTTGGTCTTTGGAGGGTTTTTGGTGGTGGCCACTGCATTGGGAAGATCTTTTCCAAGGAAAAGTGTTTTTCCCACTGAGGAAGTGAAAGGAGAGATCTGAGGCTTCAGCTTGTCAGGTGTCAAGGTGCCAACTTTCACAGTTGCACCTGGGACATCCAAGTGTCTGGTAAAACCATCCCTTCCACAGTGTGTATGTGACAGCTTTGTCCCTGCTGAAACTTGGGCTTGTGAAGGCTGAGAGAGGGTCTGCAGAGGGATTTTACCCAACTCCCCACTGAGACACTCAGGTACTCAGTGGGTATTTTCTCTAAAGGACCATTTTCACCTCAGTCAGCGTTAAAATACACTCTGAAATGTAACATTTTAATGAGTTTACAAACACTTTGCTGTCACATCATCCCCCACCCCTTGGTAAGGGCACTGTGTGGTATTGCTGGAGGATGTCCTGCATGCTTTTGTTTTATTGCCACTCTTCTCTTCTCCCAGTTTTGCAGAGCAGGAAAAATCCCTGACACAGAGTCATGTTCCCTATCAGCTCTCTTCCTCAGGCCCTCTTGCTCCCGCTTAAGAGGCCTCTGCTTGGGGCTGTCCCAGGTGAATCCACATAGGGGGTGGGGGGCAGGCAAAGATCACCAGTGCCTTAAAAATTTGGAGATACAGAGCTTCCTCTGAGTCTTCCCTGGGCTGCTCAGGACCCTCCTGAACTGCCCAGCTCTGCTGCTCTCACCACTCTGAGAGGCACATAAAACAAGTCATCAACCCCAAAGGTAATGACCGCTCTGGGCAGGCTGCCAGTCATTTAATGTCTTTGCTAATCATCTAGAAGTGGGAATAAACAGCATGTTAATGAAATGTGTGGGTGAAGCTAAACTGGGAGGAGCTAGAGGGGCTGGTTTGGACAGTGGAAGTAAAACAAAAAGATTTGGGGAGGCTGGAAAGACAAGCAGGGAATGATAGCTTGATGTTTGGCTTGGGAATAATGTGAATACAAATGGGCAGGGAAGCAGAGATAAAAGGCCACGCAAGGACATTAGATACCCAGGGGTGAAGAGCAAATGCAGCTCTATGTGTCACACAGCTCTGCTGCACAGTCCTGAAGGTGGGGACACAGCAGTCTGTGTCCATGGAGTGATGGGCACATCAGGGTACCTCTGGAACAGTGTGTGGTGCCTTTGGCCAGGAGGGTGTGGGGAAAACCAGCAGCAAGGTGGAGAAAGAGTAAAATCATAAAGAATGACCGAAACACTACAAAAGGTCTGTGCCTCACATGAGTGGCCTTTCATGGAAGGCCTTTGAGTGAAAAACACTCTCAAGTCTGTCTGAAATAACAACACATCAGGGGGCGGGAGTTACTTGAAAAAGGAGGCTTTTTCCTCAAATTCAGTGAGTTCCTGATGGCAGGATCTGCTGCCCATGGGTGAGAAGAAGAGTCACTTTGCTTCAGGTAGAGCGAGTCTAAAGGGTTTGATTTCCTTAACCCAGCTAACTGTGGTCCAAGAGGGGACCCAGTGATTCCCCAAAGATTCCCTTGTGGGCAGAGTGGAGGAAAATGCTTTGTGGCAGCGCTAGAATGGGAACAAACTGATGTAAGTGTGCCTTGTGTGAGCAATCGAGAGGTAATTTTCCAGGCTTTTGTGGTGATGGCTGGCAACAGCCTGATCTGGAAAAAAAGAAGGAGCAAAGAAGGAGCATAGGCATATTCTGAAGATATCCCCACTAGCATTGGAAATTTTTATAGTGCTAACAGTAGGCCCCTGCAAGTCCTGTGTGGACAGACAGTCTCTATCCAAGGAGAAGGTAGCCAACAGCCCAAGGGGGCAGTGTGGAAGCACTGGAATAATGAACAGAGATCAGTCAAAATTGTCTGAATTAAAATCTTCAGGTGACATTTCTGCTGACATTTTTGTCAGATATTGGAAGATTTTGAATGTACCAATTCCCTTTCACCCTTCCTTCCCTTCAGCTTTCCCTGTCAGAAACAGTAAAAAAGAAAAAAAAATCATCAAATTAAAAAGCAAATAGATGAATATTTAATGAAAATGTGCAGCCAGTTCTCTACTCTGTTCACTACAGAATAGTTTTTGCAAGGTACCAAAGTGCCTTTGCTCTGGTCTGAGCTTCCTCCTGGCTTCATAGATTGCCTTGGGTTCATTTCATACTTGGTCTGGGTTACTAAAAATATTTTCTGAGTTCCTGAGTTGAACGTAAAGTTTTCCCACATCTCTGCAAAGTTCCTTAGAAGAATTTCTGAGGGAAACATATGAGAACCTCAAGAGTCTGAGTCGTGGAGATGAGTTCTCCTGTAAGGAGTTAAATCCCTGTGCCAGAGCAAGTAAGATGACAGACTGAAATCAGTTCACTGGCTCATCTTTCAGTAGGAAAACAGAAGGAATTTGTGATCTCTGAAAGGAGATTGACCAAAAATTCAGTCCCAGATGTGGACTCATTGATTCCAAACCCAGTGATTTTAAGAGAAGTAAGGGGTGGCAAAGGCTTATTTCAAGATAATGGTCCAAATAAGGATATCAGAAGCATGCCTATTAGAGAAGTACCTACATATGCGAAGAATTTAAAGGCGAAGCAGAGTGGGAGATTTACTAAGAAAGGCAAGAAAGCCGCCTCTCTCATCTCTGCTCCTGGCTTGGGTCTTTCCATGTCCACCCAACTCTGATGCTTTTGCTGCTCTCTCAGGGAGGGAAAATAAAACAAGTCATCAACCCGGGAGATAGCAGCCTCCTGGGCAGGCTGCCAGTTGTTTAATATTGCTGCTAATGATCTACAAGCAGAAGTAAACAGCATGTTAATTAAATGAGTGAAGGAGGCTGAACTTGGGGAAGCTGCAAGAGCTGGTTTAGAAAGGAAATTAAACACAAAGGTTTGGGGAGGGCAAGAAACTCACCAGGGAAAATCAGGACAGAATTGGTTTGGGGGTGGTTCAAGGGGATAGAATAGTTGGAAGGGTGAGGAGAAGAAGGATAGAGCAGTGCTAGGAATTTTGGACAAAGTGAGTGACTGGACAAGGCCCCTCAGTAGGAATGAGGAGACAGCTCTAGGTGAGAGATCAGGAGTGGAGATTGCCCATCAGAAGTGCAGCTCAGCCTGTTGTCTCCTCTCCACCATGGTGGCTGCCCATAGATTTACCTCTCATTAGAGAGAGCCTGACTCTAAGCAGAGCACAACATTGTTCTAGCCCAAAGCTCTTTTCCACAATACAGCAAAAAGGAAATGTACTTGCCTGGCGTGGTTGCCTGGGGTTCTAGCCCAGTGAGCTAGCTGTGAGAACTGCAAACTTTATATTAACATAGCAGATGTGGAACTCACTGGATTTATGGATCTTGCTTGTCTTGAGTACATGTGTTGGGAGATGGAAGCTCTCACCAGTGCCACTACACCTTGCCAGCAGTGAGATGAATTTGTTAGCATCCAGTCCTTGTATGGCCTGCAGGGAGGAGGAAGTCACTTTGAATAAATGGTCCCCCCAACATTTCTTTTCTCATCCTTTTTATCCATCCCTCCCCCTCATTTGAAATTCATTGGCTCTAATTGCAGAGGTATTCAAACTTAGGCTGCTTCTGAACTGTGGGTCTTCGAGGGGACTCACATGCTAGACAGTGAGATGAATGATTTATTATTATATTATTATTTATTCATTTAAATTCATGAATGCTTATCCACATCCAAAATTGCCCAATTTCATCCAGATCTGAATTTATAGATTTTCAGGCCAGGTGGGACCGCTCTGATCAGCAGCCTGACCTCTGGCGTTGTGTAGGCCAGGGAACGCCAACTGGCAATTCCCACAGTGAGGGAAAGCTGCACCACTATGTAAATCAGCATTATCAAGCTCAGCAGCTTCTCTGAAATGGTCTCTAGTGGAATCTGTGCAATTGCCTGGTGGTTTGCAGCTCTGCTTCCCAGGAGGTGGCTGTGCATCACAGAAAAAGCAGTTTCTGCTCTGCTCACCTGTCTGGGAGACAGCTGTGGAGAAGGATACCAGCAGCAGGTAAGGGCCAGGGGATCAGGCACTCTTCCCTACAGCCTGGGATGGAGAAAAACTGCACAAAACTAATCAAAGTCCCTATAGCAGTAACATGAAAATAGGTGCTTTGACTACAGAGGCTTCCAAGAACCCAACAGAAATTCCTAAGTCAAGCAATGGACATCTGAGCACCGAGAGCTGTGTTCTTTACTGTTCTCATTTCTTGTCTCAGGAATATCCTTCTCAAATTCCTGAATTGTTTCACTGCCTCTGTTAAGTCCCTGAGCAGTGACACACCAATGAAACCTCAAAAGCCAGGTGGCAGTTTCTGTAGGTTGCCAGGGCTTTGAAAGGAGTTTAGGGAAGAAATTGGGAAATTTCACAGGAAACAAATGAGTGAATAAAGGCAGAAAAGTTTGATAGGAGGCAATGTCATAATGGGATCCAGACTACATCAAAGAGTGGGATAAGCACTCCATCTCCCAGAAGTTCATTAAAATTTGTCTGTCTGTACCCCAACAGAATGTTAGAAATGTGGCAGAAAAAAAAGATAAAAGGAAACCTCACAGAGATTATCTTATTCTGTTTCCAAAGATTTTGTGGTTTTGTTGTAAACCAGCTATTTGGAAGGATTCCCCCCTCTCCAGATACTGAAACATTGATTCCCTTCTCTTCTTTGCAGAGAAGGTGTCTGCTCACCTCTAGTGCCACAGACCCTGGATAGCAAGTTCAGGCTGTGGCGTGGGTAGGCAGGTTGAGCAGAGATACCTGGGCTGCCTTTTGGCAATGGTTCCATCCTGCCAAAATTCTGGTTTGTTCAGCTTCAATGAGAGGAAAACTCCGAGCTGGAGAGCTGGGTTTGTGCACTGACATCATCTTTTGTAAGACTGTATTTATCCTCCCTAGTCCATTAGATCTTCCTCATCCACACAGCTTTTGCTCTTATAAAGCACAAACTGGAAAAGGTCTGTGATACACAGGTTTGTAGGTGGTTCTCATGTCTCCTTCTTGGCTGAGATTTGTTGCCTGCCTTATAGCAATAATGATTCTGCTTGTCTGCTGTCTCTGGTCTCATGGTGACTAGAGCTGGCTTGGTGGGCTCAGCAGGAAAGACACACCAGCCTCGCAAAATGAATAATTGTTTTGAATATTTTTGCAGACATGAAACACAAGTGAGATAGAAAGAAGGGACCCTAGTGATTTGTGCTGCAGTCATATCTCATGTGGCCCTTCAAGGGAGCTCCAAAGACTTCATATACTCTAACTTTCAGAAATTCAAAGATCAACTTATCTAGGATCAAAAGCCAGAACCATTTCAGTGGTCCACAGAAGCAATTAAAGATTAGAAGCATTGTGGCTTTCTTTTGCAATTCAGGCTGGTGAAATTGAAAGGAAGACGGTGCAATCATCGTCTGGATATTGTCCAGGACTCTGAGGCTGCATCTATACCTGTAAATTAACTGTAGCTAGGTCTGCTCTCTTGTGCAGAGGCCAGCTGGCACAGGATATCCTGCATCTGTACTATTGAATTCTCTTGCCCTCCAAAAAAGGGGGATTGCATCCAAATTGCCTACTGAGAATGGGCACTAGTCTGGGCTAATTCCCAGGCTGTGTCTAGGCATCATTTGGGAGCATCCTAGCTAGACTGTGCCAAAAACATGCCAGGTAGCGTTTTAACAACTTACAATACAGAAGATCAAGTTCTAATGTCCAGGGACATTTTCACAACTGGTGGTAAAGATATAGTATGGGAGTTTATTTTAATGCTTTAGCTAGGATATCTCTGGATCCTGTGAGTACTGCGGGTTGGTCTCTTGTCCTCAGGTCCCTGCTGAAGGTCAGTGCACTACTGGGATCTTCTTGCTTGCTCACAGGTTTCCTCTGATTGCAGTTGCGGTGCCACACATGTTTGCCATGCGATGGGTAAAACAGAGGCAAAAGGGATTCAGGAGAGAATCTGGCATTGTAAAGTACTTCTAAATAGCATTGAGCCACATCAGTTATCAGACATTGCTCTTTCTTATCTTCAGTGTCTTTCCAGACTGGTTTACGGAGAGACCTGGGGAGTGGTGAAGTAATCCTGGGGCATGGAGGCATCATGGAGGAAATGAGATAGAAACATCACCACCCACTCCGCAGATTTGGTGATTGTACCTTTATGTGCTATCTCAGAAGTCTCCCTCCCAAAACTATTTCCCATCTTGTAGGCGAAGCTGGCATTATGGTGCAGGATCTGGACTGCAGTGTGCTGTAAGCTGGTGGCATCTCCTTGGTCCAAACCTGGGGTCAAATGAGGGAAGGGTCACAAGTTTGGCTGTGAAAGCTGTGACGGTGGCTGTCAAAGGCTTTTTGGGAAGGAGTGAGGGATGAACCGACCCCTCTCACCCTTGCTGACACCCTGCACCCTGCTAAATGGCAGCCAGGATAACTTTCTGCTAATGCAAATGTTCACAGCTGTACGCTGGATGTTGCTGAGTGGATAATGGCTGATGAGTTTGCCTGTAGACAGTTACTCCACTACCAGTGTGTAATTAATTGTTATGTAAAGTGCTCTGAGATGCGGTGCTGCTGAAATGCTGGGTGTATAAATGCCATCCCCACACAAAAGGGAACAACATGCAAATTCTCTCAATATATTTTTAAATACAAGCATTTTTCAGCTGTTTGCTCTTTTGTAAAATTTATTAGGCCCCCTCCTGGGAACAGGGAGGCAGCAAGGGCAGTGCGCATGGATGAGCAGGCTTCCAGGGGCTCTGACTGTTCATGCTGCTCAGCCCCAGACTCCAGGGGGTCATCTGTTTTTCTTCTCCTATTCCCTTAACCATTGCTTAGTTTTTGTTTCCCCTTTTGCATGCTTGCTCGTGTGGTGAGCTGCTGCCTGCCTGCCTGCCTGCCTAGGGAGAGCAGCAGGGAAGGAGAATGCTTTTTGTGCAAAGGGCAGAAGCTTGTAAGGGCTCCAGCCTCTGTTTCCTTGTGAACAAGAGGGGTTCATGCCCTGCTTCCTGAGAAAATGTGTTTTTCCGACTGGGTGCAACCCAGACAAGGGTGATTTCAGGCCATTGGGAGCTGCAGAGGCAGCGTGATGTGATGGCAGCAAAGGACATAGTCCTGCCTGGCTATCTGTGGGCATCTAGCACCAGCTCCAAAGAAGGAGTGGGAATGATAGAACTTCTTCCCTGGAAATAAGTCCGACACAATGAGGCTGACAAGAATGGAAGGCTATGAAAACTTGAGTGCTAGAAATTACATGAAGAAGGCAAAATGACTCACTGCTTCCTGTGTGGCATAAAGAAGAGAACATCCAGTGAAAATATCACAAAGAAATTTTAAACAAAAAAGAGAAAGTAGTTTTTCTTGGGCATGAAATAATGTTAGAGTGAATAGTGAACAACTAACATGCAAACAACTTAAAAAGAAGTAGAGTAAGTCAGGTCCACTGCTGACTGTAGGATCCAACAGTTTGGTTGCCATTGCTGCTCTTAAACATGCAGCTGCCAGAAGCATGGAGAATATGTGGAGGTGTGGATGTATTGCAGTTCTTGCTGTCATTTCCTAGGTCTCTGTTGCTGTTAAATGGAGAGAAATAGGACATAAAGACTATATGGACTGGAAATCTGTGTTTCTTTTATGTGCTGATATTTGATAGATTGAGCAATGGGTAGTTGACAGATCTTGGACAGAAATTATGAGCAGGAAATCTGTCTAATGAGTGCTTTCCTATGGCATTCCTGAGAAGGCAGTCATAACTTAGATGCAAATTAATGTTTCCATCAATGGTCTGGAAATACATAAAAACAACGCTGCTTGTTAAATTGTACAGATAACCTAAAGTCTGGAGGAGTGATTAATATGGCTTGAGGATGTGTGTAAAGGACATCAGCAGTCCAGGCATATAGAGCATATACTTTCACCGCATCAAACCAGGAGAGAGAATAGGACCCCGGAGGACATGTGGAAATAT